>NC_091282.1:755768685-756110768 GCF_032444005.1 Ranitomeya imitator | reverse complement strand
ACATGGAGTACTGTGTCCAGTTTTGGGCACCGGTGCTCATGAAGGATATAATGGAACTAGAGAGAGTACAAAGGAGGGCAACAAAATTAATAAAGGGGATGGGAGAACTACAATACCCAGATAGATTAGCGAAATTAGGATTATTTAGTCTAGAAAAAAGACGACTGAGGGGCGATCTAATAACCATGTATAAGTATATAAGGGGACAATACAAATATCTCGCTGAGGATCTGTTTATACCAAGGAAGGTGACGGGCACAAGGGGGCATTCTTTGCGTCTGGAGGAGAGAAGGTTTTTCCACCAACATAGAAGAGGATTCTTTACTGTTAGGGCAGTGAGAATCTGGAATTGCTTGCCTGAGGAGGTGGTGTGTTATGCTGTGCTATCAGGCAACACAGTGTGCAGTAATCAGCGCACATACAGTGATATGGCAATAACCCAAAAACAATAGATTCAGCAAAGTGAGGCCCGATATTCTAGACAGAGCGAGGATAGCAAAGAGAACTATGCAGTCTACAAAAAACCCTAAAGCAGAACCACGCAAAGGGAGGCAAAAAGACCCACCGTGCCGAACTAACGGCACGGCGGTGCACCCTTTGCGTCTCAGAGCTTCCAGCAAAAGAGAATAGCACAGCTGGACAGAAAAAACGGAAACAAAAACAAAGTAACACTTATCTAGCAGAGCAGCAGGCCACAGGAAAGATGCAGTAGCTCAGAACCAACACTGAAACATTGACAAGGAGCAAGGAAGACAGACTCAGGTGGAGTTAAATAGCAAGGCAGCCAACGAGCTCACCAAAACACCTGAGGGAGGAAGCCCAGAGGCTGCAATACCACTTGTGACCACAGGAGTGAATTCAGCCACAGAACTCACAACAGTACCCCCCGTTGAGGAGGGGTCACTGAACCCTCACCAGAACCCCCAGGCCGACCAGGATGAGCCACATGAAAGGCACGAACAAGATCTGGGGCATGGACATCAGAGGCAAAAACCCAGGAATTATCCTCCTGAGCATAACCCTTCCATTTGACCAGATACTGGAGTTTCCGTCTAGAGACACGAGAATCCAAAATTTTCTCCACAATATACTCCAATTCCCCCTCCACCAAAACAGGGGCAGGAGGCTCCACAGATGGAACCATAGGTGCCACGTATCTTCTCAACAACGACCTATGGAATACATTATGTATGGAAAAGGAGTCTGGGAGGGTCAGACGAAAAGACACCGGATTGAGAATCTCAGAAATCCTATACGGACCAATAAAACGAGGTTTAAATTTAGGAGAGGAAACCTTCATAGGAATATGACGAGAAGATAACCAAACCAGATCCCCAACACGAAGTCGGGGACCCACACGACGTCTACGATTAGCGAAAAGCTGAGCCTTCTCCTGGGACAAGGTCAAATTGTCCACTACCTGAGTCCAGATCTGCTGCAACCTGTCCACCACAGAATCCACACCAGGACAGTCCGAAGACTCAACCTGTCCTGAAGAGAAACGAGGATGGAACCCAGAATTGCAGAAAAATGGAGAGACCAAGGTAGCCGAGCTGGCCCGATTATTAAGGGCGAACTCAGCCAACGGCAAAAATGACACCCAATCATCCTGGTCAGCAGAAACAAAACATCTCAGATATGTTTCCAAGGTCTGATTGGTTCGTTCGGTCTGGCCATTAGTCTGAGGATGGAAGGCCGAGGAAAAAGATAGGTCAATGCCCATCCTACCACAAAAGGCTCGCCAGAACCTCGAGACAAACTGGGAACCTCTGTCAGAAACAATATTCTCAGGAATGCCATGCAAACGAACTACATGCTGGAAGAACAAAGGCACCAAATCAGAGGAGGAATTCTTGGTTCTAGCATAGATTTCTGATCAATTGTATCTTGAATCTTTTGTACATTTATAACGAGATTATCCATTGAGGAGCACAGAGCCTGAATATCCATGTCCACAGCTGTGTCCTGAAGCACTCTAATGTCTAGGGGGAAAAAAAAAAAAAAAACTGAAGACAGAGCTGAGGAAAAAAAAAAAAATGATGTCAGGACTTCTTTTTTCCCTCTATTGAGAATCATTGGTTTGGGCTCCTTGTACTGTTATGCTGTGCTATCAGGCAACACAGTGTGCAGTAATCAGCGCACATACAGTGATATGGCAATAACCCAAAAACAATAGATTCAGCAAAGTGAGGCCCGATATTCTAGACAGAGCGAGGATAGCAAAGAGAACTATGCAGTCTACAAAAAACCCTAAAGCAGAACCACGCAAAGGGAGGCAAAAAGACCCACCGTGCCGAACTAACGGCACGGCGGTGCACCCTTTGCGTCTCAGAGCTTCCAGCAAAAGAGAATAGCACAGCTGGACAGAAAAAACGGAAACAAAAACAAAGTAACACTTATCTAGCAGAGCAGCAGGCCACAGGAAAGATGCAGAAGCTCAGATCCAACACTGGAACATTGACAAGGAGCAAGGAAGACAGACTCAGGTGGAGTTAAATAGCAAGGCAGCCAACGAGCTCACCAAAACACCTGAGGGAGGAAGCCCAGAGGCTGCAATACCACTTGTGACCACAGGAGTGAATTCAGCCACAGAACTCACAACAGTGGTGATGGCGAACTCAGTCGAGGGGTTCAAGAGAGGCCTGGATGTCTTCCTGGAGCAGAACAATATTGTATCATACAATTATTAGGTTCTGTAGAAGGACGTAGATCTGGGGATTTATTATGATGGAATATAGGCTGAACTGGATGGACAAATGTCTTTTTTCGGCCTTACTAACTATGTTACTATGTTACTATGTTACTATGCTTCACATTTTCAGAGGGCCAGCAGGTGCTGTGAAACCTGAGTTTGGGAAGGGCCCTCATACATTTGGGAAGTCCCTTCCTCATTCAACATTGTTAGCTAGAAAGTGGAACATATTTCCTATCCATATACAATGCCAGCTAAAACATACCGATTTGAATTTTGTCCCGCCACCACCAACATGTCCACCGCCATGTCATTATGTGGCCCTCGTTTCACATTTTCAAACAGCCAGCAGTTGCCATGAAACCTGAATTTTGTGAGCTCCACAGTCCATTTTGGCCACCACATCCCAATGGAGCCACTGTCATAGGGGGTGAAGCCAATGTAAGGTGAATATAATACAGGAGTTGTGGGGACTGGAGCTGTATGATCAATATCAGTAAATTGGAATCTACTAGACACCAAAAGCATGGACGTTAAGACACCTTCCAAAGAAATCTATTTGTGCTGCATTTATGTTACATTGCTGTCATCCGTATGGCTTACAAAGTTGAAGAAAATCCAGCCCTTATTAAATTTTAGAAGAGTCAGTCTGTCTGCATTTTCTGTTCACCAGAGTGTGAGCCTATCCGTTATGATTGCACCAGCCGAACTAAACCCCAACTCAGACAACACACTTGCAGCAGGGCATGGCAGCCCTTCCAAGGCGTACAAGGAGAGGTCGGGCTTAGTGTGCTGCTTAGACAACCAATAGTTAAAGGGCACTGAACAATCAGGAAGGACACTGGTATGTCACTTAAGTAGTCCTTCACTACCTTGGTCAACTTCTCCCTCCTCATCATAGTTACAGATAGTCCTTGATGATGTGACAGTTTCATGAAAATGGCCCAGTTGGTGGATATTTCCTCCCCCCTTGTGATGCATGGCCCTCCCCTGTAATCCTTTTGGGTGAAGAGAGCCGATACCTCTGCCAGCAGTGTTGTCTGAAGGTAATCTTTTAGCAAGTCTTCCACAACGGCCCTCGTGCATACATGCACTGAAAATGACATGTCTGCCTCAGACATGAGAGAAGCAAATTTCTCTTTGTACCATGGGTCAAGAAAGGTGCACAGTCAGTATTTCACATAGGACAAAACGTGTTTCACGCTAGGGTCTTGGGAAAGGAATTTGGACATGAACTCTGTCATGTGTGATAGACTACAAAGAGTCAAACGTTCAGTGTCCTCACCAGGAACAACACTAACCATCCTCTCCTCCTCACAATGCATAGCCTCCTCCTCATCCTCCTCTTCAGGCCATCCATGCTGGACAGGCATGAAGCTGTGATTCTGAGTCCGCTCTATAGTGCAGAGCAGAAACTTCTGTTCCTCCTCATCCTCCTCCTGTTCCTCATCATCACCCAATGTGGTCTGAGAATATTGTGTGAGGCTGGGCTGTGTGGTATCAGCCACTGTAAAATCTTGCTCCACAGCCACTTGCTCAGCATTCAAAGCTTCCTCCTTGAGATCTTGCAGCAAATGTTTTAATAGACAGAGCAACGGGATGGTTACCCTGATAATAGTGTCAGCAGCATTCACCATCTTGGTGCCGTACTCAAAGTTTTGAAGAATCTCACATATGTCAGCAATCCACACCCACTTGGCAGGTGTTATGTGTGGGGGCTGAGTGTTACTCTGATGGGCATTGAGAAGCTGGAATTCAAACACCGCCCTCTGCTGCTCACTAATCCTTGTCAACATATGAAAGGTCGAATTCCAGTGTGACAAATCAGTCAGTGATGAGGCAAGTTAAAGCGCTGCTGCAGCAAAGCTAGACTGACAAAAGCCTGAGATGACTTTCGGAAATGTGCGCTGACATGGCATATCTTGGAAAGTATGTCAGGGTATGTTTTTAAAAAATGCTTTACAACCAAGTTAAGCATGTGGGCCATGCATAGAACGTGTAGCAGCTTGCCGAGCTTTAAAGCTGCCCCCAAGTTACGCCCATTATCGAACACAACCAGAACTGGTTGGAGGTTTAGTGTGGAGAACCACTGATTGGTCTGGTCTTTTATCCTTTTCAACAGCTCTGCTGTATTGTGAGCTTTATCACCTAAACAGATGAGCTTCAGCAGAGCGTGCTCCTGCTTCACCAAGGCAATGCTGCAGACTTCCCAGCTGGGGAGTGATGAGGAGGCTTGTTCCGCTGAGGATGAGGAGGAGAGAGACAGGAACTGGAATACGAGGAGATTGAAACCCTGATGGAAGTTGGGCCCACTATTCATGGAGTGGGTAAGCTATGTGATGTCCGAGCATCTGACTCTGTCCCATACTCCACCAGGTTAACCCAGTGTCCTGTCAGGGAAATGTATCATCCCTGTCCACAATAACTTATCCATGTATCTGTGGTTAAGTGGACCTTCCCTGTGACTGCGTTGGCCAGAGCACAGCTGATATTGTGTAGCACGTGCTTATGTAACGCGTGAATGGCACACCCAGAAAAAGAGTGGCGGCTAGGAATCAAGTACCATGGGGCCTCCACCACCAAGAGGTCATGGAAAGGCTCAGTTCCCACAAGTCGAAACGTCAACATTTCCAGGGCTACCAATCTGGCAATGTGGGTGGTTAGCATTTGGGCCTGTGGGTGGGTATTTCTGCTTTCTGTTAAATGCGCGGGGACAACTGAACGCAGTGCTGGGACAATGAACTGTAAGTGGTTGCTGATTGTTGTGTCTGTACAATTGCAGGTTTTGGGCAGGAGGCATCAGCGCCTGCTTCATGGACAGCAGATTGGGAAGGGGAAGGGGTAGTGGTTTCCCCATCAGACATAGATTTTGTACCCAGGCATTCCACCCACCTACTGGGGTGCTTGGCTGCCATGTGCTTTTGCATGCTGGTGGTGCTCAGGTTGACAGTGATCTTGTCTCTCCTTAGCTTGGTTTGGCAGATGCTGCAAATTACAATTGTTTGTTTGTTTTGTCTGAAGGAATTTCAGAAAAAAAAGCTGCCATACAGGGGAGCAATGCACCCTTGGCCTGATATCTAGCCGAGTGGGGGAGCTCTATGGAACAGTTCACCGAGTTCTCCTTCTGGTTAAACCACTATCTCTTCTTGCCTGTTTTTGTGCTACAGATCCATCCCTCTCTGCTCTGCTGTGCTCGCTAGACGTGCCTCTGTGCAAGGTTGGATCAAAGGCTTCATCATCAACCGTGTCGTCTTCCAATTCATCAATCTGATCCACCTTCTGAATTGCAATGTTAGGCTGACCTGATGGCAACTGTGCGTCATGATTATCCTCCACCTCTTCAGAGATGAATTGACTTTCCCCAATGTTGCTTTCTCCTGGCTGTGGCTGCTCACATGTTTGGGCATCAAAGAACTCCACCTCCTCATGACCATCTTTAACCCCTTTCCAACATCAGGCATATATTTACGCAGATGTCGGACTCCCTCCCTTTGATGTGGGCTTCGGCAGTAAGCCCACATCTTTCCCAGTATGTGTCAGCTGTTTTGAACAGCTGACATGTGTCTGTAACAGCCGCGAGTGGAATCGCAATCCACCTATGGCTATTAATCCATTAAATGCCGCTGTCAAATGCTGACAGCAGAATTTAACTTGAGCTTCCGGCCATTGGGCCGTAAATCCACCCACCGGTGACCCCTCTCACGTGATTGCGGGTCACCGGTTCATTGGCATGACAATCAGAAGTCTCCTGGAGATCTCTACAGTTGTCACTGCCAGCTTGCTGTGAGTGCCGCCCGGAGGTCAGTGCTCATAGCACGTGAGTAATTCTACTACATAGAGGTGATCTTATCATTGCCTCTATGTAGCAGAGTTAATCGGGTTGTGGCAGTTTCTAGTCTCCCATGGACACTATTGAAGCATGCCAAAAGTAAAAAAAAAAGTTAAATATGAAAAATTTAAAAAAATATAAAGTTCAAATCACCCCTCTGTTGCCCCATTCAAAATAAAACAATAAAAAAATCAAACATATATATATATATATATATTTGTTATCGCTGCATTCAGAATTGCCTGATCTATTAATAATAAATTATTAACCTGATTGCTACATGGCGCAGCAAGAAAAAAGTTAAAACGCCAGAATTACGTTTTTTTGGTCGCCGTGACATTGCATTAAAATAATGGGCGATCAAAAGATCGTATCTGCACCTAAATGGTATCATTATAAATGTCAGCTTGGCACGCAAAAAATAAGCCCTCAACAAACCCGAGATAATAAAAATTGAAGACGCTATGGGTATTGGAAAATGGCACAATTTGTTTTTTTGTAACACAGTTTGGAAATTTTTTTCACTACTTAGATAAAAAAGAACCTAGAGGTTGAGGATTCAGAGGCCCAACCTTTTGACTACTGAGACTAGAAGACTTCATGGTGCTGCTTGTCCACACACTGGAGTCTTTGTCTGCCATCCAACGCACAACATCCTGGAAATTGTCTGGGTTTGTTCGTAGTATAGACCGCTGACCAAATTTCGACAGGAAGCTAGAACAAGATCCAGTCACCTTCTAATCTGTAGCACGGTCTTGGCGGGCACATCCACGTCCCTTAATGTCACACTTTCTCATATTGAATGCGCTATGCTTATGAAAAAAAAAATCCGGGCTTTATCTTTTCAAGTACCCTTACAGAGGTCTTATGTACAAATTCACTGTTTCTAGCAATGTGTAGCAATTTTTTTTAAGATATTAGCTTTATTACTCACGGCAACAGCAGACTCACGAAAATTAGAGGTAAATAGTCACGTTTGAGTATCTCAGCAGGCTTTGCACCAGTCACACAAACTGCTAGATAAAGATACACTTTTTATTAAACCAATCCAAATTTTTTTTTATTTTTAGATCACCTTCCTGACACATTGCAACAATGGACTAATGAAAATTGCCACAGCTAAATTGTGACATTTCCTTATCTCTGCACCAATCGTACAACTGTTAGTAAAAAATAAGCTACCGTATTTTCCGCTTTGTAAGACGCACTTTTATTTCCCCCAAATTGGGGGAGAAATGGGGGTGCGTCTTACAATCGGAATAGTGAATAAAATAGGGGAAAAGTAGTAAATATTTCTTACTGAGGGGCTGGCGGTGGCTGTGGAGCAGACTGGTTGTAAGCTGCGGTGGGGCAATGGAGCAGGCCTGGAGCTGGGGGTGGCGGCGCGGTCATCTCCGGTGTTTGTCGCTGCCATCCCCGATGTTCGGCTGTGCGCGGGCGGCATAATGCTGGCCGACGCCATTGCACTTCCGGAATTGGAATCCGGAGTTTCCGGTTTCTTGAATCCTGTGCCTGTGTCGACTACACAGGACTTCAAGAAAATGGCAGCCGAATCAGCGCATGCGCAGATAAAGCTCTCTGTTACTGAGCTCCGATCTGCGCCTGCGCTGAAGTAAACCAGCTAATACAGGTAGCTGGCAGCAGGGAAAATTCTGGGCTCCGCTGCACACGGAGCCCTAAAGCAGAGGAGGGAGAGAAGCATGATTCTCCTCCTCCTTTGCAGGGAGAGATATTGATTGGTGGAGGGAACTGTTGCTGAGCTGTCTCCACCAATCAGATATCTTATCCCTGCACAATGTATAGTGTAACACTTGTTATTTACACTAGTCCGAGATCCGTGGGAGAGGTGAGCACACATTGAAGTTTATAAAGCACAACCCCCATCATCCTTCAGAATATACTGTACCAATGGGTGTATTTTGATGGATGATGGGGGTTGCAGCCATATGTAGCGTAACAGATCCCCACAACAGTGCATCATCAGCAGATCCCCCCCAATAATTGTGTACCTTGCAGATCCCCATAACAGTGCGTCACCACAGATCCCCATAACAGTGTCACCACAGATCCCCCATAACAGTGTCATCCACAGATTCCCATACCAGTGTCACCACAGATCCCCCATAACAGTGCGTCATCTGCAGATCCCCATAACAGTGTGTCACCACAGATCCCCATAACAGTGTGTCATCCGCAGATCCCCATAACAGTGCGTAACCAAAGATCCCCATAACAGTGTCACCACACATCCCCATAACAGTGTCATCTGCAGATCCCCATAACAGAGTGTCATCCGCAGATCCCCATAACAGTGCGTAACCAAAGATCCCCATAACAGTGCGTCATCCGCAGATCCCCATAACAGTGTGTCATCCGCAGATCCCCATAACAGTGTGTCATCCGCAGATCCCCATAACAGTGTCACCACAGATCCCCCATAACAGTGTCATCCGCAGATCCCCATAACAGTGTCACCACAGATCCCCCATAACAGTGCGTCACCACAGATCCCCCATAAAAGTACGTCACCACAGATCCCCATAACAGTGCGTCATCCGCAGAGTCCCCCAATAATTGTGTACCCTGCATATCCCCCATACCAGTGCGTCACCACAGATCCCCATAACAGTGCATCATCCACATATTCCCCCCAATAAGTGTGTACCCTGCATATCCCCCATACCAGTGCGTCACCACAGATCCCCATAACAGTGCGTCATCCGCAGATTCCCCCCAATAAGTGTGTACCCTGCAGATCCCATAACAGTGCATCACCACAGATCCCCCATACCAGTGCGTCACCACAGATCCCCATAACAGTGAGTCATCCGCAGATCTCTCAATAAGTGTGTACCCTGCGGATTCCCCATACCAGTGCGTCACTACAGATCCCCCATAATAGTGTGTCGTCCGCAGATCCCCCATAACAGTGCATCACCACAGATCCCCCATAACAATGTTTTTCATTCATCATAGGTGTAGAAAAAGACATGGGCTACACATCTAAAATCATAAGTTGATCTAGGCAAAATGAAACTGAACATGAAGTTCTTAGTTTAACAATCTGATTAGACTATATGAAGCCGCTAGCACATGACGGCAAACCTTAGTGAGCAAAAATTTGCGGAACCCCTCTTACAGTCTCCAGCCTTGCAGCATGAGTACTGTGAGGCACCAGGTACCCACCCTGCTGGTTCATTGTCACTGTGGTGGTGGTTGGCACATTACTCCGCACATTTAAAGGGAACCTGTCAACCCGAAAATCGCGGGTGAGGTAAGCCCACCGGCATCGGGGGCTTATCTACAGCATTCTGGAATGCTGTAGAAGAGCCCCCGATGTATCCTAAAAGATGAGAAAAAGACGTTAGATTATACTCACCCAGGGGCGTTCCCGCTGTTTGTCCGGGTCCGGCGCCTCCCATCTTCATCAGATGACGTCCTCTTCTGGTCTTCATGTTGCGGCTCCAGCGCAGGCGTACTTTGTCTGCCCTGTTGAGGGCAGAGCAAAGTACTGCAGTGCACAGGCGCCGGGCCTCTCTGACCTTTCCCGGTGCCTGCGCACTGCAGTACTTTGCTCTGCCCTCAACAGGGTGGAGCAAAGTATGCCTGCGCTGGAGCCGCAGCATGAAGACCAGAAGAGGACGTCATCTGATGAAGATGGGAGGACCCGGACCAACAGCGGGAACGCCCCTGGGTGAGTATAATCTAACGTCTTTTTCTCATCTTTTAGGATACATCGGGGGCTTATCTACAGCATTCCAGAATGCTGTAGATAAGCCCCCGATGCCGGCGGGCTTACCTCACCAGCGATTTTCGGGGTGACAGGTTCCCTTTAAGACTACAGTACGGTATTTAACGTTATTGGCATACTGAGATTTGCCGTGACTTGGCACAAGGCTTTACAAGTCTGATCATAATGTTAAAGTAAAAACTTCTTGTTCAGTTGAATACAGTACATTTTTGCCTAACACCACTAGATCAACTTGTGATTTTTGGATGTGCAGCCCATGTATTTTCTACAGCAATAGTACCGTATTCATTCATGCTCTCAATTGCAATCCCCCATTACTATGAAGGACAGAGCTGACAGTTGTTTCACTACTGTATTTTGTTGCAGAACAATACCGTACAGTTAGCTGCTGCATATTGCGCATTTTTCAAGAATGTCAAAGCAGAAAAGGCATGCATATAAAATTCCCTTTAAACTGGAGGTGATAAAATACGCTGAAGAGCATGGGAACAGAGCAGCAGAGAGACATTTTGGACCGCCTCCAACTGAAAAAATGATAAGAGAGTGGAGGAAACAGGAGGATGAGCTGCAGAAAGCGGGAAAAAGCAGATCTGGTCTTCGTAGGCGTGGTGCAAAGTGGCCAGAGTTAGATGTGGACGTAAAAGAGTGGATCATAGGCCACAGAAATAATGGCCTTTCGGTCTCAACAAAAATGATCATATTCGAAGCCAAGCGGATTGCTGCTGAGAAAGGCATCAATGACTTCACTGGATCACCATCATGGTGCTTCAGATTTATGAAGAGATGTGGCCTTGCTATGCGCACAAAAACAAGAATTGCGCAAAAAAATGCCACAAGAATATGAAGCTAAGATACTGTCTTTCCACAAGTTTGTAATTGACAGCAGAAAGAAAAATGGATATGAATTAGGCCAGATTGGGAATATGGATGAAGTCCCTCTAACCTTTGACGTGCCATCCAACAGAACTGTTGAGGCAAAGGGTTCAAAAACCGTAACGGTAAAAACTGCAGGACATGAAAAAAACCACTACACAGTTGTGTTGTCCTGCTGTGCCGATGGCACGAAACTGCCACCAATGTTAATTTTTAAAAGAAAGAACATGCCCAAAGAAGCTATCCCACGAGGAGTTGTTGTGCACGTTCACGAGAAAGGATGGATGGACGAGAATGGAATGAGATTGTGGGTTGATAAAGTGTGGTCCAAACGTCCTGGAGGACTTCTGAAAAAAACAGCCCTGTTAGTGCTAGACCAGTTCAGGGCACATATTAGTGAAAACACAAAAAAAGTGTTTAAAGAAGTCAAGACCCATCTTGCGGTAATTCCAGGGGGGCTTACCAGCCAGCTGCAACCTCTCGATGTTTCTATAAACAAGCCATTTAAAGTCTACATGTGAGAAGAGAGGAATAAATGGATGGCTGCTGGCAATCATGACCTGACACCAACTGGACGCATGAAGAGGCCCACTATCACTCAAGTTTGTGAGTGGGTGAAGACATCATGGCAGTCAGTAAAGGACGAAACAATTATACGTTCATTCAAAAAATGTGGGATTAGTAATGCCTTGGATGGCACTGAAGATGGTATGCTATATGAGGACAGTGAAGAAAGTGACACTAATGACTGTGTGGACCTGAGCTTCCTAAACTCTGACAGCAGTGATGAGGAATTTCTGGGATTCACTGACTAGAACATTGTGGTGCCTGAGGATTAAAGTTTCTCCTCACTTGTTAGCCAGAACATGGCTTTTGTCGTTACTTACGGTACATGGGACTGTTCTTACATGTTACCCACAATGCTGCTGTTGACTGCTGTTGAGTCTACTATGTTAAAATATTTTGTTATTTAATTAAAGGTTTTTGCACACTATTTGGCTCAAAATATTTTTTTCCTTATTTTCCTCCTCTAAAACCTAGGTGCGTCTTATAATCAGGTGCGTCTTATAAAGCGAAAAATACGGTATTTAACCAATTGAATTTTTTGGGGATGTTTTAGATCACCTTTATGAAACACGCAAACAGCAAACTCAGGAAAATTACAGGTAAATAGTGATGTTTCCATAGCTAAGCAGGTCTTGCACCACTCGCACAACTTCTAGATAAATATTAGCTTTTTAAGCATTAGACGATGAATATTATTTAGCAATTAGCTTTTAAAATGAATATATCTATGAATAATTGGTCATGGTGTTGTATTTTGTCTGACAGTGAAAAGAGAATTAATGATTGTGACTAGCTCAGACTGGGAGGTGATAAAGTGAAGGGACAGGTACAGGTTCCTTTCAGATAGGACCCAGCCTGTAGCAGAAGCAGGTGTATGATCTGATCATTAAGCACAGTCGCATTACGAGGGTGTCCCTGACATGAGTGGAGACCAAGAAAACATATAGCGAGATCAAGAAAAGAGGCACGAGAAAGTTACATAAGGTGTGAGTGATATCCAGAGACCGGATCTGGGACAGGAAACATACAGTAGCTACGCAATACCGAGCTTGCATGTTCAGTAGGTAACAGAATGGTTCAGCGCAGGGAATGTGAGATGAATTGGTCATGGGTGGTAATTCTAAAGTCAGGAGAAAGGTTGAGTAACCGTCATAGTAGCCAAGTTGTTCCCCCTAAGGGGTAGAAGAATGGAACAGTGGGTTGAAGTACAGGATGCTCACTTACTGATGGTAGTGCCATTATTATGGATGAGGGAAGTTCCTGAAGTGCCATGCTGGGTGGTGGTGAAGACCGAGGACTATGTAATGAAGGATAGAGACAATGTCTAGAAGATGTTCCATGATCCAAAGGAAATGTTTGTGAAGTTAAGCACCTGATATCTGTTGTATATAATTTCCACCAAGATTTTGTACAGCAAATGGCAGATCCTTTTTAAGGGGTGTTCTCGCTCATTGAACTTTGTAAGATCTGGTTCTGGCCAGCCGAAGTTAGCATCATCATGCAGGTTGCAAGAACATGGCGCTCCCGTAGCTATAGTCCACACAGCCAGCCAGAACCACCATCTTTACGTAACGTGCTGGAGTGTGAAAGACGAGAACCTCACCCACGACTACCACCATGCGCCACATTACATATTTATCTGTTGATCTGTTTCTCTCTATCATCTACATCTATCCATCTCTTTATATCTCCATCCATTTACCCATCCATCCATCCCTCTATCTTTTTCTCAAATAAAGGTGGGATCAATCCTACTGATACCAAACCACCCATCCCGATATGCAATGTCAAAAACACACAGCTCCGCAACAAGTGGCAATGGATTTTTTTTATAGCCCACAGACATGGCAGTGTTTCAGCTCTCACCAGCCATGAGCCTTTCTCCACCCTACTTTCTAACTACCGTATTTACGTTTCTCTTGCTTTCCCGTCCCGCTACCTTTGCTCTCAACGTATCTAGGTTGTTCAGCAAGATTTTTATCTGTTTGTGGTCATTAAAGACGAAGTCAGCAAGGCTGAGACGGGCTAACTACGATTTTATCAGCAGATAATTAGTTTTTCGCTTTGCACAAAGTTATTTATTAAGCCCCAGAACTCCGCAGAGATTTCCCTGTATAATTACCGCTGCCTGATGATTTTGTGTAATTTGCTCAGACATGCACAGCACAAAGCCAATTTGTTATATTCAAACTCAACCCAAAGCTCATGCACAAAAAAAATGTAAAATGACGATTGTGAGATGCCACAATGATGCCACGCTGGGTATTAATAACATTGTATCTACACTGCAAGCCTTAAAGATGCAATCTTACAAAGATCAGATACAACCTAATTAAATGAAGCAATATCAGTGTCTCCTCATCATATAGCACATTCCCGGGAGGCCATCACAATACTCAGAGCCGGAGTAATAGAAATGTGACAATTATTAACAAAATGAGCAGGGGAGGGACAAGATATGGAATTAAATGTCCTCATTTACTTACCCTTCACATTATAATTGTGCAGCATATGACATAAGAAAAGGAAATTTACATTTTGCTACAAATTATAACAACTCAAATTAAAAAAAAATGTTAAAAATATTTTATACATATTTTAATTTAAATATTTTCTAAGTATTACAATTTAAAAATATTTTGGTACCCCCCATCAGTGGTAACATTATTCTGCTACCTCTGACCCTTGCTGCTTTATTATAGAAAAAACAAAGACAGAAACATAATGATTAAATACCCTGCAGTAAATAAATAGCATATTGAATTAAAATAATATGTGGCACTTAGTTAACATGTTTTTTGATCACATGACCGTGACGTCATCGAAGGTCCTTCACTCACTGCATTCTTAGGAATGGAGGCAGACGCTAGCAGCGGTGACAACCAGGGTCCTTTGGAGGGGTGAGTACATCCATATTTTTTATTTTTATTCTTTATTTTTTACATGAATATGGATCCCAGGGCCTGAAGGAGAGTCTCCTCTCCTCCAGACCCTTGGAACCATATGCACCGCACACGCCGATTCCGATTTCCGATATCGTAAAAATATCGGAACTCGGTATCGGAATTCTGATACAGCAAATATCGGCCGATACCCGATACTTGCAGTATTGGAATGCTCAACACTAGTCGCTATGTATCCCCCAGGATGTGCTTAGAAGCATATTAGATCCGCTGGAGTGCCCTGTGCTCACAGCAGGTTGCCTGAGACACAGGGAAGAATAAAAGTGAGTGTGAACTGGGTCAAGTTATTTGACCCAGAAATTATTCAGGAAAACCCGGTATGGGCTTTTATTTTTGAAACGGACTGCAGGAAGGTAGTGGAGCCGGTTCGTTTCCTCCAGCCCAGATCTTATAGTGGCTCATGGCCATAGAATCTGGAGGAATGAAAAAAAAACCCTGCAAGAGAGTTCGGGTGTGTCAATATTGGTCTGGGAGTCAGACCTAGCAGGAGGCTTATGAGGAGCTCGTTCCGTGTGGAGCAATGCGGCCAGGCAGAGGCTAAAAAACCAGACACCCCAACGTACACGGTGGTGTTTACATTCACGGCAACGGATTGTGTACTAACTTTATTTTCCCGGCTGCATGCCGAAGGACTTGTTTGCGTATTTTTCCGGTTTGTGAGTATGCGATAAAATAAGCAAGACTTTATTTTGAACTTTATATGGGTCACTGCCTTTTAACTGCACAGCAAGAACATTGCTGCATCACATTTGGTGGAGAATATGCGCAGTGTGAATTAAGGCATACCCCAACACCATTTGCATGTCTATTATTAAGCCTGCTACATTGCAACTCAGGCCTACAGACAAAATGGAGGAGATACTGATGCAGCTGGTCATCACACAGCAACAACAGCAACAAACTAATAACCTGTTGCTGCAGCAAATTACAGCCCTGCATGAGGCACCTCCATCACCGACCCGGGAACGTCGCGATGCCCGAGACAAGGTACGCTCCGCTTTGAGGAAATTACCGCTGCTGCGTGGCCAGAAATGAGTGCATTGCCAACCCCGTCACATGATCTGGGGTCAGCGATGCCTCAGGATAGTAAACATAGATGTCCTTGAGACCTCTATGGTTACTGATGTCAGCTAGCTGTGAGCGCCACCCTGTGGTCGGCGCCCATAGAAAGCCTGCAATTCAGCTACATAGCAGCGATCATCAGATTGCTGCTATGTAGCTGAGCCGATCGAGTTGTGCCAGCTTCTAGCCTCCCATGGAAGCTATTGAAGCATGGCAAAAGTTAAAAAAATCTTTTAAAAAATATGAAAAAAATAAAAAAAATATAAAAGTTTAAATCACCCCCCTTTCCAAAATAAAACAATAAAAAAAAATTCAAACATACACATATTTGGTATTGCCGGAATCGCCCGATCTATCAATAAAAAAAGCATTAATCTGATCGCTAAACAGCTAAAAAAAATTGAAACGCCAGAATTACGTTTTTTTGGTCGCCGTGACAATGCAATAATGGGCGATCAAAAGAATGTATCTACACAAATGTGGTATCACTAAAAGCATCAGCTCGGCACGCAAAAAATAAGCCCTCAACCGACCCCAGACAACGAAAAATGGAGACGCTACAGGTATAGGAAAATGGCGCAATTCTTTTTCTTTTTAGCAAAGTTTTGAATTTTTTTTCACCTCTTAGATAAAAAATAACCTAGACAAGATATGTGTGTATGAACCTGTAATTACCTGGAGAATCACAATGGGAGGTCAGTTTTAGCATTTAGTGAACCTAGCAAACAAGCGAAACAAAAAACCAGTGTGGGATTGCACTTTTTTGCAATTTCACCACACTTGGAATTTTTTTCCCGTTTTCTAGTACAAGACATGGTAAAACCAATGGTGTCATTCAAAAGTACAACTCTTCCCACCAAAATTAAGCCCTCACATGACCATATTGACGGAAAAATAAAAAAAGTTATGGCTCTGGGAAGGAGGGGAGCGAAAAACGAAAACGCAAAAACTAAAAAGTGCTGCGTCATGAAGGGGTTAAGGAAGAGGAAATAAAAGGAGAAGTAAAAGACAAAAATAAAATAAAAGTAGTAAAGAGTGACTAAGAGGAACAGAATGAAAAAAGGAAAAGATAATAAAGAGGACAGGAAGAAAAGTAGATCAAGGAAAAGAGAGAGCAAAGAAGAGGAGGTACAAAATGTAGATGAACAGAAGAAAGGAAGAAGTGAAAGGAAAGGAAAAGAAAGAAAAGGGACAAAAAAGAAGGAGAAGAGGATAAAATCTAAGCAGGTAAAAAATGGAAAAGAAGAAATGAGAAAATGAAAAGATAATGCAAGTGTAATAAAAGAAAGGAAGGAGACGGAGGAAGGAGCACGAGTATTGAAGTTATTTATGTTTCATGTAAGAAAAACTCAAGTGGGAAATGACAATATTAATATTATTTATAGTAATGGGGAGAAATAAACAGTCAAAATAAAAGAACAGATAAAAACAAATATACAAACATTTTGCATCTTGTGAAAGCTGAAGTTTCTTATTTATAGCTGTAGAATCAGTGTGATAATATCAATAATGGAAAACAAATACTATAAAAATAATATAAAATGTGTAATGTTACTGTTTGAGCGCAGTGCTGCCGACACGCTCCATCTGCCAGAATATTATGAGGTGGGAGCAGGGTCAGTTTGCAGATATTTTCTACACCAGGACATTTGACGTCTCGAAAGTTATGAAATTCTAAGTTTCCAGGATGCTAAAATGTTTGCATGTCATTTAAGCATTGTCCCTCATGCAACAGGCAAAAGATAAACCTTCTGACTTATGGGCTGTGAAAATACATGGCAAGGCTTAATTAAAATACTGATAGATGTAAATGATTGCGCATGAACAAATAATCACCATGCAATTAGAGAAGAGAATGGGAATTTTAGACAGAATTTTCGTTATACACCAATCAATAAACAAAAATACAATTGCAGGAAAATAAAATAAATTTAAGTCAACAAGAATATGGAATATGTATGGGATTACACTTCAACAACAATAGTGGTACCCAGGAAAAAAGACTGATAATGGCTTGTTTGAGTAGATAAATATTAATAGAGTGTCCCATTTTCTCAGACATTTTGTACTTTTAGCCTTTTTCATTCTTCTAGAAATTTAACAAAATCAACAATGTTAAGGGATTTTATTGTGTTCACTCCGTTATGCCTTGGGAACCGTTTCTGGTTTTCCCTGGTGCAAAATAATAATAATTAAAAAAAAACAACTCATCTTGCACAAACACTGGTGCACTACAGTAATACTATGAAGCAGGAGTCACCCCCAGGGCCGGCTCCAGGTTTTTGAGGGCCCCGGGCGAAAAAATCTCAGTGGGTCCCCCCTTTACCACATACCACGATTCATGATCACATATAAACACAGCCATTTAGTATATAACACAGCCCACGTAGTATATAGCAAAGCCACGTAGCATATAACACAGCCATGCAGTATATAACAGCCCATGTAGCATATAACACAGCCACGTAGTATGTAGCACAGCCCACGTAGCATATAACAGCCCATATAGTATATAGCACAGCCACATAAAATATAACATGGCCCACGTAGTTTATAGAATAGCCATGTTGTATATAGCACAGCCCACGTAGCATATAACAGCCCACGTAGTATATAACATGGCCCACGTAGTTTATAGAACAGCCATGTAGTATATAGCATAGCCCACGTAGCATATAACAGCCCACGTAGTATATAACACGGCCCACGTAGTTTATAGAACAGTCATGTAGTATATAGCACAGCCCACGTAGCATATAACAGCCCACATAGTATATAACACGGCCCACGTAGTATATAGAACAGCCATGTAGTAAATAACACAGCCCACATAGTATATAACACGGCCCACGTAGTATATAACACAGCCATGTAGTATATAGAACAGCCATGTAGTATATAGCACAGACATGTAGTATACAGCACAGCCCACATAGCATATAACAGCCCATATAGTATACAGCACAGCTCACGTAGTATGTAACAGCCCATATAGTATATAGCACAGCCCAGGTAGTATATAACACACCCATGTAGTATATAGCACAGACATGTAGTATACAGCACAGCCCCCCTCCCCCCAAGAATGGCCCCATAGTCCAGTACTCACTGTTAGTTACACTATACAAAAACACTCCTCACCTCTCAACGTTCCGGCGCCGCGCTGCTCCCTCCCTGCTCCGGTCTCGGTGTCTGCCGCTGCACTGCCTGACACACAGCGAGTGCACAAGGATGTCATCACGCCCCCACAGTGGCAGTGTCAGAGGCAGAGTGGGGAATGATGGGAGAGGGAGCATCAGGTGACACTCTCGCCTCCATCATTTGCTTTGAACTTTACCGGCAGACGCCGGTAAAGTTCAAAGTGGCGGCGGGGGAGTTGGTGCTTGCGACAGGCGGCCCCCCTGCCTCACAGGGGCCCCATAGCAGCTGCGTGATGTGCCGCTAGCTGAGGGCCCCTGGGGGAACGGGGGACCTAGGCACTGGCAGCTGCCTGCCACTAACACCGGCCCTGAATGGGCCCCCCTGTCTCGTCAGGGCCACAGCACTTGCCCGGGTACGCCGTGTGCTGATGCTGGCCCTGGTCACCCCATATGTCATAGTAGAGTTCTACTCTTTGGCGGTATAGTACAGCGGTTTAGCAGGATGCCTCCAGACAATGCTGTAGGAGGACGCCTCCATATGGCACTGCTGTAGTGTGGTGCTGTCATTTAGTATTGGGATATGGTGCCTCCATAGAGCACCGTGCTGTGTTTCCTTTATATGGTGCTATAGTACGGTACCCCTATATCATGTTAATATGGTTTCTATAACAAGGTACAGTATATGCTATAGTATGATGTCTTTATATGGTGCTGTAGTATGGTTTCTCTGTACTCCATATTGCTCTGTAGCATGGTATACACTATGGCTTGATGCTATGAGGCCGTCATATGGGCTTGTAGTAAGGTGCCTCTATATAATGCCATAGTATTATTCCTCCATATAGCCCTCTAATATTGTTCCTCCATGTGTAGCTGTAGTATGGTGCCTCAATTGTTGTGAATTCTGTGGTCAAGCTCCCTCCTGTGGTCATGAGTGGTACTTCGGCTGGTTCTGTCTATGAGCTTCCTTTGGTGGATGTGAGTGGGGCTGCGGCTTCTGAGTTTCCTTCTTCAGGTGACGAGGTTAAGTCGTTAGGTGCTGCTCTATTTAACTCCACCTAGTTCTTTGTTCCTGGCCTCCAGTCAATGTTCCAGTATTGGTCTTGCTCTCTCCTGGATCGTTCTTGTGGCCTGTCTGCCCTGCATAAGCTAAGTTTTGCTTGTGTTACTTTTGTTTGCTATATTTTCTGTCCAGCTTGCTATATTGGTTTTTCTTGCTTGCTGGAAGCTCTGAGACGCAGAGGGAGCACCTCCGTACCGTTAGTCGGTGCGGAGGGTCTTTTTGCCCCCTCTGCGTGGTTGTTAGTAGGTTTTTGTGCTGACCGCAAAGCTATCTTTCCTATCCTCGGTCTATTTCATCTCTGTGTTTGTATTTTCATCTTACTCACAGTCATTATATGTGGGGGGCTGCCTTTTCCTTTGGGGAATTTCTCTGAGGCAAGGTAGGCTTATTTTTCTATCTTCAGGGCTAGCTAGTTTCTCAGGCTGTGCCCGAGGCGCCTAGGTCTGGTCAGGAGCGCTCCACGGCTACCTCTATTGTGGTATGATAGGATTAGGGATTGCGGTCAGCAGAGTTCCCACGTCTCAGAGCTCGTCCTATGTTAGTAACTATCAGGTCACTTTGTGTGCTCGTAACCACTAGGTCCATTCTGAATCACCAGTTCATAACAGTACTGGAGGCCCAAAGTACTAATGCTTCTCAATAGAGGGAAAAGAGAAGTTCTGAGACCATTTTTTTTTCTCTGTACTGTGTTTTGTCTTTCTTTTCCCCTAGACATTTGGGTAATTCAGGACACAGGTGTAGTGATGGACATTAGAGGTCTGTCTTCTTGTGTGGATCATCCCACTGCAAGAGTACAAAATATTCAAGACTTTGTGGTTCAGAATTCTATGTTAGAACCAAGAATTCCTATTCCTGATTTGTTTTCTGGAGATAGAGCTAAGTTTCTGAGTTTTAAGAATAATTGTAAACTGTTTCTGGCTTTGAAACCCCGCTCCTCTGGTGACCCAGTACAACAAGTTAAGATCATTATTTCTTTATTACGTGGCGACCCTCAAGACTGGGCATTTTCCCTTGCGCCAGGAGATCCTGCATTATGTAATATTGATGCGTTTTTTCTGGCGCTCGGATTGCTGTATGATGAACCTAATTCAGTGGATCAGGCAGAGAAAAATTTGCTGGCTCTGTGTCAGGGTCAGGAGGAGGTGGAGATATATTGTCAGAAGTTTAGGAAGTGGTCTGTGCTCACTCAATGGAATGAATGTGAGCTGGCAGCAATTTTCAGAAAGGGTCTCTCTGAAGCCCTTAAGGATGTCATGGTGGGATTTCCTATGCCTGCTGGTCTGAATGAGTCTATATCTTTGGCCATTCAGATCGGTCGACGCTTGCGTGAGCGTAAAACTGTGCACCAAACTGTTCGGTATTATCTGAGCATGGACCTGAGCCTATGCAGTGCGACCAGAGCTGAACGGCAAGAACACAGACGTCAGAATGGGCTGTGTTTTTACTGTGGTGATTCCACTCATGCTATCTCTGATTGTCCTAAGCACACTAAGCGGTTCGCTAGGTCTGCCACCATTGGTACGGTACAGTCGAAATTTCTTTTGTCCGTTACTTTGATCTGCTCTTTGTCATCCTATTCTGTCATGGCATTTGTGGATTCAGGCGCTGCCCTGAATTTGATGGACTTGGAGTATGCTAGGCGCTGTGGGTTTTTCTTGATGCCCTTGCAGTATCCTATTCCATTGAGAGGAATTGATACTACGCCTTTGGCCAAGAATAAGCCTCAGTACTGCACCCAGCTGACCATGTGCATGGCTCCTGCGCATCAGGAGGATATTCGCTTTTTGGTGTTGCATAATCTGCATGATGTGGTCGTGTTGGGGTTGCCATGGCTACAAGTCCATAACCCAGTATTGGATTGGAAATCAATGTCTGTGTCCAGCTGGGGTTGTCAGGGGGTACATGGTGATGTTCCATTTCTGTCTATTTCATCATCCACCCCTTCTGAGGTCCCAGAGTTCTTGTCGGATTACCGGGATGTATTTGATGAGCCCAAGTCCAGTGCCCTACCTCCGCATAGGGATTGTGATTGTGCTATCGATTTGATTCCTGGTAGTAAGTTTCCTAAAGGTCGACTGTTTAATTTGTCTGTGCCTGAGCACGCCGCTATGCGGAGTTACGTAAAGGAATCCTTGGAGAAGGGTCATATTCGCCCGTCGTCGTCGCCATTGGGAGCAGGGTTCTTTTTTGTGGCCAAGAAGGATGGTTCGCTGAGACCTTGTATTGATTACCACCTTCTAAATAAAATCACGGTCAAATTTCAGTACCCCTTGCCGCTGCTGTCAGATTTGTTTGCTCGGATTAAGGAGGCTAGTTGGTTCACCAAGATAGATCTTCGTGGTGCGTATAATCATGTGCGTATTAAACAGGGCGATGAATGGAAAACAGCATTTAATACGCCCGAGGGCCATTTTGAGTACCTGGTTATGCCATTCGGGCTTTCTAATGCTCCATCAGTGTTTCAGTCCTTCATGCATGACATCTTCCGAGAGTACCTGGATAAATTCCTGATTGTATACTTGGATGATATTTTGGTCTTCTCGGATGATTGGGAGTCTCACGTGAAGCAGGTCAGAATGGTGTTCCAGGTCCTGCGTGCGAATTCTTTGTTTGTGAAGGGGTCAAAGTGTCTCTTTGGTGTTCAGAAGGTTTCATTTTTGGGTTTCATTTTTTCCCCTTCTACTATCGAGATGGACCCTGTTAAAGTTCAGGCCATTTATGATTGGACTCAGCCGACATCTCTGAAGAGTCTGCAAAAGTTCCTGGGCTTTGCTAATTTTTATCGTCGCTTCATCAATAATTTTTCTAGTATTGCTAAACCGTTGACTGATTTGACCAAGAAGGGTGCTGATGTGGTCAATTGGTCTTCTGCTGCTCTGGAAGCTTTTCAAGAGTTGAAGCGTCGTTTTTCTTCTGCCCCTGTGTTGTGCCAACCAGATGTTTCGCTCCCATTCCAGGTCGAGGTTGATGCTTCTGAGATTGGAGCAGGGGCTGTTTTGTCGCAAAGAAGTTTTGATGGCTCGGTGATGAAACCATGCGCCTTCTTTTCCAGGAAGTTTTCGCCTGCTGAGCGTAATTATGATGTTGGCAATCGAGAGTTGCTGGCCATGAAGTGGGCTTTCGAGGAGTGGCGTCATTGGCTTGAAGGAGCTAAGCATCGCGTGGTGGTCTTGACTGATCACAAGAACTTGACTTATCTCGAGTCTGCCAAACGGTTGAATCCTAGACAGGCTCGTTGGTCGCTGTTTTTCTCCCGTTTTAACTTTGTGGTTTTGTACCTTCCGGGCTCTAAAAATGTGAAGGCGGATGCCCTGTCTAGGAGTTTTGTGCCCGACTCTCCGGGTTTGCCTGAGCAGGCGGGTATTCTCAAAGAGGGGGTAATTTTGTCTGCCATCTCCCCTGATTTGCGGCGGGTGCTGCAAAAATTTCAGGCTAATAGACCTGACCGTTGCCCAGCGGAGAAACTGTTTGTCCCTGATAAATGGACGAGTAGAGTTATCTCTGAGGTTCATTGTTCGGTGTTGGCTGGTCATCCTGGAATCTTTGGTACCAGAGATTTGGTGGCTAGATCCTTTTGGTGGCCGTCTCTGTCACGGGATGTGCGTTCGTTTGTGCAGTCCTGTGGGATTTGTGCTCGGGCTAAGCCCTGCTGTTCTCGTGCCAGTGGGTTGCTTTTGCCCTTGCCAGTCCCAAAGAGGCCCTGGACACATATCTCTATGGATTTTATTTCGGATCTCCCCGTCTCTCAAAAAATGTCGGTCATTTGGGTGGTTTGTGATCGCTTCTCTAAGATGGTCTATTTGGTACCCTTGTCTAAATTGCCTTCCTCCTCTGATTTGGTGCCATTGTTCTTCCAGCATGTGGTTCGTTTACATGGCATTCTGGAGAACATCGTTTCTGACAGAGGCTCCCAGTTTGTTTCGAGGTTTTGGCGAGCCTTTTGTGCTAGGATGGGCATTGATTTGTCTTTTTCCTCGGCTTTCCATCCTCAGACAAATGGCCAAACTGAACGAACCAATCAGACCTTGGAAACTTATCTGAGATGTTTTGTTTCTGCTGATCAGGATGATTGGGTGTCCTTTTTGCCTTTGGCTGAGTTCGCCCTTAATAATCGGGCCAGCTCGGCTACTTTGGTTTCGCCGTTTTTCTGCAATTCTGGTTTCCATCCTCGTTTCTCTTCAGGGCAGGTTGAGTCTTCTGACTGTCCTGGTGTGGATACTGTGATGGATAGGTTGCAGCAGATTTGGACTCATGTAGTGGACAATTTGACATTGTCCAAGGAGAAGGCTCAACGTTTCGCTAACCGCAGGCGCTGTGTGGGTCCCCGACTTCGTGTTGGGGATTTGGTTTGGTTGTCATCTCGTTTTATTCCTATGAAAGTTTCCTCTCCTAAGTTTAAGCCTCGTTTCATAGGATTTCTGAGGTTCTTTATCCTGTGTCTTTTCGTTTGACCCTTCCAGCTTCTTTTTCCATCCATAACGTATTCCATAGGTCATTGTTGCATAGATACGTGGCACCTGTGGTTCCATCCGTTGATCCTCCTGCCCCGGTTTTGGTTGAGGGGGAGTTGGAGTATATAGTGGAGAAGATTTTGGATTCTCGTATTTCGAGACGGAAACTCCAGTACCTGGTTAAGTGGAAGGGTTATGGTCAGGAAGATAATTCCTGGGTCTTTGCCTCTGATGTTCATGCTGCCGATCTGGTTCATGCCTTTCATTTGGCTCATCCTGGTCGGTCTGGGGGCTCTGGTGAGGGTTCGGTGACCCATCCTCAAGGGGGGGGTACTGTTGTGAATTCTGTGGTCAAGCTCCCTCCTGTGGTCATGAGTGGTACTTCGGCTGGTTCTGTCTATGAGCTTCCTCTGGTGGATGTGAGTGGGGCTGCGGCTTCTGAGTTTCCTTCCTCAGGTGACGAGGTTAAGTCGTTAGGTGCTGCTCTATTTAACTCCACCTAGTTCTTTGTTCCTGGCCTCCAGTCAATGTTCCAGTATTGGTCTTGCTCTCTCCTGGATCGTTCTTGTGGCCTGTCTGCCCTGCATAAGCTAAGTTTTGCTTGTGTTACTTTTGTTTGCTATATTTTCTGTCCAGCTTGCTATATTGGTTTTTCTTGCTTGCTGGAAGCTCTGAGACACAGAGGAAGCACCTCCGTACCGTTAGTCGGTGCGGAGGGTCTTTTTGCCCCCTCTGCGTGGTTGTTAGTAGGTTTTTGTGCTGACCGCAAAGCTACCTTTCCTATCCTCGGTCTATTCAGTAAGTCGGGCCTCACTTTGCTAAAATCTATTTCATCTCTGTGTTTGTATTTTCATCTTACTCACAGTCATTATATGTGGGGGGCTGCCTTTTCCTTTGGGGAATTTTTCTGAGGCAAGGTAGGCTTATTTTTCTATCTTCAGGGCTAGCTAGTTTCTCAGGCTGTGCCCGAGGCGCCTAGGTCTGGTCAGGAGCGCTCCACGGCTACCTCTAGTGTGGTATGATAGGATTAGGGATTGCGGTCAGCAGAGTTCCCACGTCTCAGAGCTCGTCCTATGTTATTAACTATCAGGTCACTTTGTGTGCTCTTAACCACTAGGTCCATTGTGGTTCTGAATCACCAGTTCATAACACTCAATATGGCGATATCGTTATAGCATTATGCCTCCATATAGTATGATGTCACCATTTGGTGCTATAATTTTATACCCCTAAATAATGTCATAGTATTATTCCTCTATATGGATCTGCAATATGATTCCCTCATGTGGCGCTGTAGCATGGTATACACTATGGCATGATTCCATGATGCCGCTACATGGTACTGTAGTATTGAGCCTCGATAAGATTCTGTTATATAGTGTCTTCTATTTGCGCTGTATAAAGATTTCACCATATGGCACATTAGTATGTTGCCTTCTTATGGATCTGCAGCATGGAGCCTCTATGGGGCGGTGTCGTACATTGCTACCTTATGGCTGTGTAGTATAATGCTTCCATGTGACAAAAGCAGAGAAACAGAGGTAGGGATAAGTACATTGATCTTAGATTTTTTTTTTAAAGCATTCTTTGCCATTTTTTCCTGCTTTGCTGAACTAGATTTCTCAACATAAATCATCGCCCGCCATTCCTCCCCCCTCTGTCTTCTACATACTAGTCATAAGTAACATTGTCTTAATCCAGCTCCTCAAAAATGATAGAAAAGCACAGAAAATTCCCCATCCCCTACCAGACTATAAAATCATATATTGTACTGTACCGAATGACTCAACCCTCCACAACCCTGATGTAATTGATAAAGACACCATCTCAAAAAGTCTTTATCTTAATTCAATTCACCTTTTCAATAAGACACAACAAAAGGCCAATCAATCACACAACGGTACAGTAAAATAAAAATCATCACCATGAAGCGCCAATACCAATGCCTGGAGTTTTCAAATTAAATATTATAATTATTTCTGGACATAGAAAATAATTTTCCTTACATGAATTTTCAAAACTTCCTGCTGGTAATAATAACAGGCGGCATATTGGCAGCAATAAGCTCATAATTATAATTTAACTTTATAGGCAGCAAAAAAAAAATTCATATATAGAATGGAGGATAAAGATAATCGGCGGAAAATATTTATTAAACAAAAAAACGGGATAACATTACCCGCCGTCTTAATAGCGTAATTTAATGCAACGAGCCATAACGAAGATGAGAGACGGTGGTAAATGGCTTCTAGTTATTGAAGTCAATAATCCGGATATTTGAAACCAAATCATAAACTTATAAGAGAACTGTACAGAATTTTGTTTAGACTTTGTAAACTTCACTGCTTTATTTTGTAAAGAACTAAACCACAACCCAAACCCGGATAGCCAGAAAGGTGTGTCCACACAGAGAATTATTAAATATAAGCCTTTATTTATATTGGCAATAGGCACAAAGAAATTATTAAAATTCAATACATAGTACACGAATATAACAGGACAGTCAAAAAATATATATAAAAACAATTTAGGATATAGACAGGTGACCCTGGTAAAAATTGCTGGATATGATACATATATATTTCATTTGATGATAGCGAAAAAAACAGTAAAAAGTATTATATAAAAATAAATAAAAAAATATAATATATTGTAAAGTGCACTACAAAAACCCACCAAAATTTCAAAAAATATATACCAAATATATATACTAAAATTAAAATTGTGCTGCTACAAAAAATAACAACAATAGTGTGCAAAAAGAAATCTCAAAGTACCACCAAGGCACAATACGTGCTATAATCAGGTGAATAAACAACACCGCTAAAAAGTGCACTGTGCTGTGTACCACCAGGGCACAATGTGTGCTACAATCAAGTAGAACGACAACACCACTAAAAAGTGCAAAGTGCTGTGTGCAAATCACGCTATCAATCAATGCACAAAGTGCCTACAGGGTATAATATGTTCCACAGACAGGTGGATTAACCACACGGCCGAGGTTCAATGTGCAATGTGCAAAATAATGCTATCAGCTAGTTCACAAGAGGTAATATATTGCTATCATATACCTTATACCAGAGGTCACTATGTCCCGTGAATCACGCACCCCATGCGCGATTCACGGGACATAGTGACCTCTGGTATAAGGTATATGATAGCAATATATTACCTCTTGTGAACTAGCTGATAGCATTATTTTGCACATTGCACATTGAACCTCGGCCGTGTGGTTAATCCACCTGTCTGTGGAACATATTATACCCTGTAGGCACTTTGTGCATTGATTGATAGCGTGATTTGCACACAGCACTTTGCACTTTTTAGTGGTGTTGTCGTTCTACTTGATTGTAGCACACATTGTGCCCTGGTGGTACACAGCACAGTGCACTTTTTAGCGGTGTTGTTTATTCACCTGATTATAGCACGTATTGTGCCTTGGTGGTACTTTGAGATTTCTTTTTGCACACTATTGTTGTTATTTTTTGTAGCAGCACAATTTTAATTTTAGTATATATATTTGGTATATATTTTTTGAAATTTTGGTGGGTTTTTGTAGTGCACTTTACAATATATTATATTTTTTTATTTATTTTTATATAATACTTTTTACTGTTTTTTTCGCTATCATCAAATGAAATATATATATATTATATCCAGCAATTTTTACCAGGGTCACCTGTCTATATCCTAAATTGTTTTTATATATATTTTTTGACTGTCCTGTTATATTCGCGTACTATGTATTGAATTTTAATAATTTCTTTGTGCCTATTGCCAATATAAATAAAGGCTTATATTTAATAATTCTCTGTGTGGACACACCTTTCTGGCTATCCGGGTTTGGGTTGTGGTTTAGTTCTCTAGTCTTAGTGTTTAATCACTATTTTTTGTTCACAGACACCATCGGGTTTTATTGATATTTATATATATATATATATATATATATATATATATATATATATATATATATATATATATATATATATATATATATATATTTATATGGTTTTTATTGGATATCCGTTGGTATTTTGTGTTATATAACCTGCTTTATTTTGTCTAGTTTTTCAGAAATGATTTAATTCTCTCATTGTCACGTGATTTAACTGTAGGTCATTGTTTGCCTTTTTCAATAACTTGCAACTGATAGGCGCACGTCCAATGTAAAAGCCAGGATCGGAGAAGTCTCTAATCTTACTAAATTAGAAAACAAGAGGAGAAAGGAGGAGTATAACGGTTTAAAACAGTTTCTCAAGTTGATTATAACCTTTCTTGACCTGTAGTAAGTTTCTAAAACAAATAGTTTTGTTTAAGTCCTACACAGGACACATGAGTTAATTTCCAGCTGAACAGCTCCATTTTTGGACTGTTAAATGGTTTAGATTTAAGCAGGGGTGGAGACTAACAATTTATGTGTACAGTCTGAATAAGAATGAGGGGGAGGCTCCTGCTGCAGACAGTTGTCCTCCAGCCATTCACACACTTATGATACAGAGGAGGGTAAAATGCCTGAGCTTTTTGAAATTGAAAACATTTTTCAAGCCTTATAGGAAGTCATATTCTTAGGGCATGAGGGCCATGATTGAGGAACTCTAGCATAACCTGTTATAAATGTTATCAGTTGTGCACGCCTCTCTTGATGAGGGGCGTGCAGGGTTAAGTTGTGTAAAATTAATTAAAGGGCTCATGCCACATGATAAATTTGGCATTCTGTCAATAGTGGCATGCGCCTTGCCATAAATGTTACTCCATTAACATTGCATTATGCTGGTTTGTTTTCCACATTGAAAGGAATGCCTTGGGTCAACACAAGGGGTTAATTTTCTTCTGCTCTGTTCTATCTTTGACTACTAAATAGTTGTGGTTTTGGAAGAGGGGTGGCATTAGCAATCTGTGTCTCTTACTGCAAACAGGACAGAGGAGGAATGTTACTGCTGCAGACAGTTGACTTACAGCCAGACACAGGATTGTCAGAATTGGGGAATGTCTGATTCTCTGGGACTCAAAAAAATGTCTTTTTATATCTAGAGAGCTATATGTATGGGTTCAAGAGCCTTAGTTGAAGGATACTGGCTTCTGATTATTAGAAATGGTGGTAGGTGCAAGGGACCCAATTTTTTAAAGCTTTTGGAATGCCCGCCAGGGCTGTGGGGTACTCGATACGGTACCTAAAGGGATGTGTCACGGTGGCAGTGAACCCGGTCCGTGGCCCTGGGCGCCCAAGAAAATGGGACAGTCTTTACAGGGGTGTATGAAATAATAAGTTTGTGATGCCACCTGTGGTACTCGGTCAGGGGTGACCGACACTGCTTAAAGGGGTCCTCTGGGGTGCTGTTATGGCAGCAGTGATGGTATAGCTTCCCACAGGTGAGGTTGGGTCCCCAGGGCTCCTGGTGTGTTTGGCAAGGATGGTGTGGTGCCGGAAAATAAACGTAGGACACAGGCTTGCAGTCTCTTTACCTGGTTTACTGATGGTAGACAGCCACAGTCCAGGGTACCAGCAACAGGTGTAGGTGAGGTCTGGCCGGCCTAGAAGCAATTACAGATCCCTTTCCCAGGTGAGGTTCTTAAGCCTTCCATTTCGCGCTTTTAAGCAAGTTCCTTGCTGCCTGTGGCTCCTAACAAGGTCTTCTCTGTCCCTGTCCTGGGACGGTTCCTGCATAGTTGGCGATTCGAGCCTTTTTACAGAGTCTTTATCATGACTCAGGCTCTGTGTGTTGCTGTACCTTCAGGTTGGGGTGCCGACAGTCGACATAAAATTTACAGTCCTCCGGTTCTGCTGTGGGATATAGAGTACTACACAGCCTTGGGCTCCCGATGCCCGCTTCCTGCACTTCAGCTTGGAAGGAGCGCAACCACAGCTCCCTTGTTCTCCTGTGCTTCTCCCCTCAGACACTTGCTATCAATGCATCGAGTCTGCCTCTCTCCTCACTGGCCTGGAGCTGCAGCACCACACATGGCTGCATGGCCCCAGCTCTGCTCACACTCCTCTCTTCTTCACTGTCTCTGAACAACTCCCCTTCTCCAACCAACTAACTCCTCCTCCAGACCAGAATATATATATTTGGGGGAAGCTCCCCTGAAACCAGGGTTCAGAGCTCCCCCTTCTGCACTGGAATCAGAATGTGTTGCATGTAGGTGTAGTACCTGTTAAAGGGATCTTCCTTGCTTCCCGGCATGACATCAACCTCCCCGAAAGGAAGGCAACATCACTGTAACCACCGGTTACCTGAGGTGTTACACTTTCACAGCAGAATTCTGGCGTAAAAGCTTTAACAAGTCACAAAATTTAGGTGCAACTTGGAGCTGTACTTAAATATTGCGATTTCTGGTGTCTTCATGCCAGCTTCTCCCAGATCTGATGAAGTGGGCGACCCTCTCTCATCAAATTCATTACGAGCGACGGCATTCGCTATGCCACAAATCTTATTCCAGGATTTAAAATCTATAGTTTATTGCTCCTTGTCAAGGTCACCGACCACCTCTAAAGTGTATCAGAGGAGGCCAATTTCTTAGGCAAGAAGCTCAGTTCTTGCAAGCTCTTTTCTATAAAGTCTGCAAGGGCTGCTCTGAAGCTGGCAAGATCATTGGAGGTTGCAGGGGCATAGCTTCCTCAGGGAGCTTAAGACCCAGGCCAGCGGCTCATCACTTCCGCTAGTCCAACCGGTTAATCATCAGGAGGGCGGCACCACCCCCTGGCAATCAGTGGTGACTTCTGAACTACAATTCTGAAAATAATGATTTATATCTGGAAGCAGTGCCTTGGTTCAGCTCTCTTTAATCTTTGCCGTGGTAAATATTTTATTGTATCAGGATATACACCGTCTTGTCTGTTGTTGTTTATTTTAGCACATGATACCTGCTGACGGCGCCACAGAGTGCATGTTCCTAAAACAAATAAACCCCAACTCCCTCTCTCTGCTTTACACATATATTTTTTGAAAAAAAAATCCCTGGTACCTGAAAAATCCAGCTTTTATCTTGTGCCCGCATTGTTCATGTTTCATCTCCTTTAAAGCCGTACTAGGTTATTCATCATCAGGCGGAATTAACACTAGGGGAGGAATCTAAAAGCACTTCAACCCAGAGGCTGAAATTCTTCAAGTCCTATGAAAGAGCCTTGGAAAAAACTGTTTGTGAAGTTCTCCTACTGATCCTGCTTCTTCTTAAACGTACCATGTTCCGAGGCCAAATTACCTGTCTCTGATTCTTAAAAAGATGAATCTTTAAAGGATGTGTAAAACATCAAAATGCATACGGCCAAGTGACACAATCTCTCTTTTCAGACTACATTGTCTACTTAGCTGATATCAGACTCTACATGTGAGAGTGATAAACAAATCATATTTATTAATGTTGGCTTTTCAAAACTTTCTGTTACAAAGTTTCAGCTTAAAGTGTACACTGCAAGTTCTCCTGAAATGACAGTAAGGCTGGTGTCACACTTACGAGTGTAATGCGAGAAACTCGCGCATCAATACCCAGCACTACCGCCGTCACTCGGAACCGGAGTGTGCGGCTGCATGTATTTCTACTCAGCGGACTTTGAGAGTGCCGTGGTCTTGTGTGTTTTGGCCGCATATGCTTATGGACTAGGGGCTCAGTGGAAGCAAATGAAGTGGGGAGAAGATGGGGACTGCAAATGATGAATTCATTGTGAGGGACGGGGACAGCAATTTACTTGAAGGTGGGGGGTGGGGGGTGGGGAGAGCAAATGATGAATTGAAGGGGGGTGGGGAGAGCAAATGATGATCCAGGAGGAAAACAAATAATGAATTTTGAGGGTGGGGCAGTAAATAATGTATTGAATGTGGGGTAGAGCAGTTGATAATGAATAGAGGGTGGGAGAGAAAGACATGACAATGAATTGGGGCAGGAGGGACATGTAAATATAATGAATTGGGGTTAGGGTTAGAGCGGGAGGTACATAGTGGGGGGCGTTGAGGATGAAGTTACTGATAATGAATTGGGGGAAAGAGTACAGGTGCGAATTAATTTATGTATTAAATGGGGAAAGTGGCTACTTATAGTTAGATAGTTAACAGTGGTGGATTATAATTTATATTTAGAATTGTGGGTTAATAATAATAATCTATTTATAATTTATATAATTGCCTTGCAATGTTTTCATTTCCTGTTCTGGCCAGATGTCACCATATCCCAGAATTCCAAGTGGAGAAAGTTCACCGACCGCCATATTGGGACACCCAAGTGATGGGTGTCTCAATATGGAAACTGCTGCTGGTGCCAACCTATTGCATGGTACCATCAGCAGAACACCGTCGCACCACACACACACACACACTCTACACGCCGTACACACCACACACACACACACACAAACTCTCACACACACTCATACATCCACAAACTCACACACTCACACTCACACACACTCAAACACGCACACACACACTTATACTCACACATTCACACTCACACTCTCTCACATACTAACACACTTACACTCACACTCACACGCACACACTCACACACCCAAACTTACAAAATTCACACTCTCACACTCACACTTACACTCACACACTTACGCAGCCTCTTGCGCGGTACCACCAGTGGAACACACGATTGCGAACATGCCGCCGCCGGGATCAGCTGAATAGTTCACTGATTGGCGCCATTTTTGTACAGGAGGAGTGCATGCACAGTTTTAATGTGATTGCTGCTGTCTGTCTGCTCAAAGATGACGGCGGTCTGATTTACTGCACCTGCGTGAATTACGCGCAGGTACAGTGAATCATTCGGCTGATCCCGGCGGCAGATGCGCGACGTGTCTACAGGTAGAGGAAGCCGGTCACATTAAAGTGGTTTTCCCACGAATGAAAGTTAATTTTAAAAATTGACAGTGTCTGACCGTGTACGTAGCACACCACATCTCCTGGGCAGGGGAGGAAGCAAAAGATAATAGTGAAATTACAGCAGGGGATCACAGTGGATTCATTTTGTGAGGTAAAATATTTCACTGACTGTTTTAAAAAATATTTTACCTCACAAAATGTATCCTCTGCGATCTCCTGCTGTAATGTCAGTATTGTCTTTTGCTTCCTCCCCTGCCCAGGAGCTGAGATATTTTCGGTACACGGTCAGACACAGACAATTTTTAAAATTAACTTTTGTTCATGGGGAAAACCCCTTTAAAAAGCAAATATCAGCGCCAACATGGCTCCTCATAAAAATTACGCCAATGACAATGAAAGGAAAGCAGCAAAGGCACAATGTCGAGGACAACAAAGGGCAAAAGAGACTGTTGAAGAGCAACAGCATCGCTGGGACAAAAACAATGCATATAGGCATCAAGCACATGAGCCCCTTGATGCAAAAGTCATTAGACTATCACAGGATACCATTAGGCAATAACAGCGCCACTATGCCTGCCCCCATCATAACATTACTGCTCTGCCGAAGCGATAGCATCAGGCCTCCATCTAGTAATAATAATAAAAATAATAATAATTTTAGTTCTATAGTGCCAACATGTTTCGCAACGCTTTATATTTTAGAGGGGACTTGTACAGACAATGGACATTAAGCATAACAATAAACACATAGATCAACAGATACCAAAAGGAATGAGGGCCCTGCTTGCAAGCTTACAATCTATGAGGTTGCATAACCAATTATATATTGATTGTGGGTGCACCTCTATATTCAGATGTGTAGTGTAGAAGAAAGGGAAAAAGTGGGGAATGTGCTCTGAAAGCCGTGCTCTAGGTAACTGTGTTATTTTATGCAGAAACGAGTCCTGGCTGGAAGAAGTGATGGCGGTCTGTGCTGAATGAAAAAGAAAAGCAAAGATGAAGGACTTCAGCTACAGACATCACTGGTGAGTCAGTGTGTTACCTGTACACTGACACTATACACTGTATACTATATACAGAGCTCCTGTGTTTAATGTCACTGGCAGTGGTGATCACTGTATTACCTGTACATTGACACTTTATACAGAGCTCCTCTGCATAATGTCACGGGTGATCCCTGTATTAGCTGCACACTGAAACTATATACAGAGCTCCTTTGTATAATGTCACCAGTGATCACTGTATTACCTGTATTACCTGTTCCTCGTATGTGGTATTATTCGGTCACTATGTGGTGGTAATATGTGGTATGGTCATGGTGTGACGATATTTGTCCCTTGTATGTGGTATTAATGGTTGTTTAAAAAAAATGTAAATGTATGTGACTCATTCCCTTAAATAAATATACAAAAAAGATATATTTATTTTTAATAGTTTAGAGTAGGCCCGTCCGAAATAGTCTACCGTGTCATGGTGTCAGCTTAAAAATTATTTTGGCTAGAACAAGAGCTGCTGTTTATGAATGTGATCTGGTGTTTGATGGGAACTGTTAATATCTGATCGATGAGAATGTGGTGGAAAAGTTGAGTGGGCGGTGAGACGGTGGAGGCGGAGCTGGTGTGGAGCCTGGGCGGAGTCTCAATGGAACCCAAAAATTTTGGCAGTATGGGGCCCCCAAAATTCCTAGTGGAAGCCCTGGTCTGTCTCATAAGCTGCAGACCGCAGCTTCCTGAGACTAAGGGCCGGACTATGACTAAAATTCAGCCCTGGCTAGTGTTGAGCATTCCGATACCGCAAGTATCGGGTATCGGCCGATATTTGCGGTATCGGAATTCCGATACCGAATTCCGATACTTCCTGCGTATCGGATACCGGAATCGGAAGTTCCCAGAAGTCAAACTGAACGCAGCAGCCAATGAGGAATGATTGGAAGTGTGGGCACATCCTGTTTAGCATGGTGGGCATGTAAGTACTGGCAAGGCTGTGATTGGCTGCTGAAATGATGTCACTCTGCACTATAAAAAACGCTGCCGCCATTTTGCGCTCACTCTGCTGTGATTTCAGTTAGGGACAGGACGCTGTGTTCTAACTGAGGGCCAGTTGAGATAGCTAATTGCTTTATTTTCCTTTCCAAAGGCTAATTTAGCAAAACGCTGTGTGTTCTTCACTGTTCACCTTGCTCTTGCCTTGCAGCGCTGTTTTAACAGCGTTCTGCAAGGTCTCTGTGTGTGTGTGTGTGTGTGTGTGCAGCTCACTCTGTAGTCTGTGTGCAGCCATATACCCGGTTGTATTCAGCTCAGGGGGGGTTCACACTGCCTCACACAGTTGTCCTTTTTTGCTCATAGTGCAGCCTGCTGCACATTTTTTCTCAAATTTCCTATTAGTGTTTTTCCACCCGTCTCCAGCTAAATTGTGGAAAAACACTACATAGGATAACCTAGAGGGGGGTTTTTGGGCCTTGCAGCGCCGTTTACGGCTGTCTGCATGGTCTCCGTGTGAGCCCAGCTCGCCCTGTAGTCTGTGTGCAGCCATAGCCGGTTGGATTCAGCTCAGGGTTCGTTACTGCCTCATACCTTGAGAAAAATTTTCCTTTTTTTCAAATAGTGCAGCCTGTTTAAAATTTTAAAAAAAATTTCCTATTAGTGTTTTTCCACCCGTCTCCAGCTAAATTGTGGAAAAACACTACATAGGATAACCTAGAGGGGTTTTTTTGGGCCTTGCAGCGCCGTTTACGGCTGTCTGCACGGTCTCTGTGTGAGCGCAGCTCGCCCTGTAGTCTGTGTGCAGCCATAGCCGGTTGGATTCAGCTCAGGGTGCGTTACTGCCTCATACCTTGAAAAAAAATGTACTTTTTTTCAAATAGTGCAGCCAGTTTAAAATTTTAAAAAAAAAATTCCTATTAGTGTTTTTCCACCCGTCTCCAGCTAAATTGTTGAAAAACACTACATAGGATAACCTAGAGGGTGTTTATTGGGCCTTGCAGCGCCGTTTACGGCTGTCTGCACGGTCTCTGTGTGAGCGCAGCTCGCCCTGTAGTCTGTGTGCAGCCATAGCCGGTTGGATTCAGCTCAGGGTGCGTTACTGCCTCATACCTTGAAAAAAAATTTCCTTTTTTTCAAATAGTGCAGCCTGTTTATAATTTAAAAAAAATTCCCTATTAGTGTCTTTCCACCCGTCTCCAGCTAAATAGTGGAAAAACACTAAATAGGATAACCTAGAGGAGGTTTTTTGGGCCTTGCAGCGCCATTTACGGCTGTCTGCACGGTCTCCGTGTGATTTAAACTAGCTCTGTAGCCCGATCTGCAAAAAAAAAAAAGTAAAGTTCACCAAACACAACTTACACTTGTGTAGGCCACATTTGAAAAATAATAAAGTTTAATCCACACTTTACAACATTAGTGTTTCTTACACCTGTTAGGAGGAGCATTTCAGGAAGAAGCACACTAAGGCCTTAGTACTTTTCTGCTTATCTTTATCTGTCAACCAAGATGAAGAGGGCAGGGAGTAAGGCACGTGGGCGTGGGCGCGGAGCAGGGAGAGGAGCAGGGAGAGGACGTGGTGATTCTGTGCCTGCTGCGGGCACCGGTGACTCGTCATCACTCAGTTTCAGCAGGGAACAGTCCTTCATGCGCAGCTTTGTCGGAGAGCGCCGTGCACCGCTGCTGCGTGAAGACCAAATTGAAGCCGTTGTCGGGTGGATGGCAGCTAACGCCTCGGCATCGACTTCAGTTAGTGCCACATCCTCTCAGGCACAGACCACTGGAGAGCAGCCATCTGTCTCTTCACCACCTGCCAAATTGGCCAGGCAGTCAGAGAGCCCAGGACAGGAGCCGTCTCTACTTCTGTTCTCTGAATCTCTTGGCTTGGAAACAGGGGGCCAGCCAAGCAGCATTGGAGAAATGGAAGAAGAGGCAGTGTGCAGTGATGCCCAACAGCTTTGTCTCTCTGACTCTGAAGAGGCGGGTGGGCCAGTGCCTCCGGTGACCACAGCGCAGTACGCATCTGATGATGAAACTCAGGTGCCGCTTTCTGGTGCATACTGTGCTGCCGAGACTACCCAGGAGGAGCAGTTGGTGGCAGAGGGTAGTGGAGATGATGAGGTCGTTGACCCATCGTGGCGTGAGGAACAGGAAGGTGGTGGGAGCAGCTCTGAGGAAGAGATTCCCCTTACGGGCCAAAGAGGGAGAGGGAGGGGGAAGACTGCGGAGCCTGTAGCCTCCACTTTGGCACCCGTTAGGAGCCTGTCTCTTTCAAAGCCAAAAAGGGCGCTCCCAAGACTTGCAGTGCCTGGTCCTTTTTTGACACAGTTTCAGATGACATTTGTTTTGTCAAATGCAAGCTGTGTCATCAGAAAGTAAAAAGAGGGAAAAATGTCAGCAACCTCAATACCACAAATATGTGGAAACATGTGCGGACCAGGCACGCTGGGGAGTTACAGAAACAGACTGAAGATGTAGGCCAACCAACAGCGGCAGCTACCACCTCTTCAGCTCGTGTTGCCTCTTCCTCCAGCTCACGCACAGCTGGTTTGGCTTCCTCCCAGGATCGCCATGGAAGAACCTCTGGCACTGTTGTCCAGAGACCTTGTGTAATTCCACCCACAGCACCACCTTCCCAGTCATCCTCACACTCCCAGTCTACTCTACAGCCATCGGTAGTACAGGCATGGGAGAAAAGGCGGGCATTCTCGGCCAACCACCCCCGAGCACAGGCTCTGAATGCAGGCATTGCCAAACTGTTGTCTCTGGAAATGCTCTCGTTCAGGCTGGTGGAGACTGACAGCTTCCGTGACTTGATGGCATTGGCAGTCCCACAGTACAAGGTGCCCAGCCGCTTTTACTTCAGCAGGCAAGCTGTCCCTGCCCTGCACAGGCATGTTGAGGGAAACATAAAACATGCGCTACTGAACGCCGTCAGTAGCAAGGTCCACCTCACCACCGATGCGTGGACCAGTCAGCATGGACAGGGGCGATACGTTTCCCTCACTGCCCATTGGGTTAATGTTGTTGAGCCAGGTACAGATCGTGCGAGTGGCGCAGGACGTGTCCTGCCCACTCCAAGGATTGCAGGAATCCAGTCTGTACGCATTGACTCCTCCTCTTACACAAGTTCCTCAGAATCAACTCTGCAGGATCCGTCACAGTCCACCTCCACATGGACCCGTGAACGTTTACCTATGACCGACATGAGCACAGCCGTGGCCAAACGTCAGCAGGCCGTCTTGAAACTAGTTTCATTGGGGAATCGAAGCCACACAGCGCAGGAGCTCTGGAATGCCATCAAGCAGGAGAGCGATGTGTGGTTACTGCCAGCGAATCTCCAGCCAGGCATGGTAGTGTGTGACAATGGCCGAAATCTGGTGGCAGCTTTGGCCCTTGGCAACCTCACTCACATCCCATGTCTGGCACATGTGCTCAATTTGGTTGTGCAGAGTTTTCTGAGGGACTATCCGGATCTTGATGCCCTGCTCCACAAGGTCCGCCTAGAGTGTGCTCACTTGCGGCGTTCCAGCTTGGCCAGATCCCGCATTGCTGCTCTGCAGCGCCGATTCCGCCTTCCGGAACATCGCATCATATGTGACCTACCTACCCGGTGGAATTCCACGTTACATATGTTGGAGCGGTTGTGTGAGCAGCAGCAAGCAGTTATGGAGTACCAGCTGCATCAGGCGCAAAGAAGTCGCAGTCAGCGCCAATCAGACTTCACAACCACAGAGTGGGCCACTATGAAGGACGTCTGCCAGGTTTTGCGTCCTTTTGATTATTCCACGCGGATGGCAAGTGCAGATGATGCACTAGTCAGCATGACTGTCCCCCTTATCTGCCTGCTTCAGCAAACTTTGCAAGGGTTAAGGGATGATGTTGTGGAAGAGGTGGAGGATGAGGAGTCACCTTTTCCATCAGCTTCTGGAGAGTCAGCGCCACGTGGTTCCTCACAAAGGGGTACGCAGGGGCCAATTTGTGAGGAGGATGTGGAGGAGTCAATGGAGGAGGAAGAGCTCCGTCCAGAGGAGGGAGCGACACAATTGTCCAGTGGTCAGTGTGTACAGCGAGGGTGGGGTGATGACGAGCGGGCAGAGATCATGTCTCAAGCAGGGGACAGCGTTTCTGGGCCAGTTGGCACTCTGCAGCACATGGTGGATTTCATGCTGCAGTGCCTGAGAAACGACCGCCGCATCGACCACATTCTCAACATGCCTGATTATAGGGTGTTCAGCCTCCTCGATCCTCGCTACCGGGACAACGTCCAAAACCTCATCCCAGCATTGACCCGGGAGCGTAAATTGCGGGAGTACCACGACACACTGGTGAATTCCATCATCTTCTCCTGTCCAACTGAGAGGAGTGCTGCTAGTGCTTTACAAAGCAGCTCAGTGCGTCGAGGCAGTGGGGTAGGCTCTGCCCAAAGAGGGAGCAGAAGCAGTGCCTCTGCCCAAGGCAAGCCCAGTATGGCACAACTCTGGCACACTTTTGTGTGCCCGCCCCAAATGTCTACACCATCACCGGCGGCTCCAGTCAGCAGGAGGCAACGGTTCCGTCAGATGGTGACAGACTACATGGCTTGCCCTCTTACTGTACTCCCAGACGGCTCTTCCCCGTTCAAGTTTTGGGTCTCTAAGCTGGATACATGGCCAGAGCTAAGCCAGTATGCATTGGAGGTGCTGGCTTGCCCTGCGGCTAGTGTCTTATCGGAACGTGTCTTTAGTGCCGCAGGTGGTGTACTAACAGACCATCGCATGCGACTGTCCTCCGATAACGTTGACCGGCTTACTTTCCTGAAAATGAACCAGGCCTGGATCTCGCAGGAATTTGCCACTCCTCTGCCTGATTAAGTAATTGGGTGTCATCCAGGTCTCCTGCTGTGTTCAACTTTCTACCACCTGAACTGCTATTCCTGGGCTCCAACACCGCCAGTTGCGGCTCAGAAGTGCAGGCTGCACAGTAAAAACATACGACCCAGTGTTATTGGGTTTCAGTAATGTCAGCTGATCCCCAGCTGTGTAGCCGGCAATGTGTCCTGCGACCGCCACGCTGGCACAACAACCTAAATGTAAGGGAACCTGTCCCCTCCCCCCCCCGTCGTTTGTTACTGAAAGAGCCATCTGGTGCAGCAGTAATGCTGCACAAGGAAAAGGTAGCTCTTTTGGTTTAGCTCCTTGCACACGCAGAGCTTAACACTTATAAAATGTGTTCACTGATACCGTTATACCGTCCCGGAGCTGGGACTTTCCTTCGTAATGTGACGCAGCACAGCCGTCATTCCTACCCCCTTGGTGCCATGCGCTGCCTTCTCAGCGTTGTTTTAAGCTGTCACGGAGCCTGCGCTGTTCTGTTATCCCTTGGGCATGCCCTATTTGCGCTGCCTGTCTTCTGACATAATTTGGTGTCAGGCTGGCTGCGCCTGTGCGGCCGCGCTGCCCGAGATCCCGCCTCGCAGTGTCTTCGGATTGAGTCACACTGCGGGCCTGGGATCCATGGGCATGCGCAGTGCATATCTTCCCCTCGGGCTCTCGCTCATTTCCCTCCGCCTTCTTTAGACTGTGCGCCATCAGCTGATCCCTAATAGCATGCCACGGCCGTGACACCGCACAGTCTGAAGAAGAGGGAAGGAGGGGAGTGAGAGTCGAGTATATGCACTGTGCATGCCCATGGATCCAAGGCCCGCAGTGGGATTACGTTATACGACACTGCGAGGTGGGATCTGGAGCAGCGTGGACGCACAGGCACTGACAGCCTGACACCAAATTATGTCAGAAGACAGGCAGCGCTAATTGGGCATGGCCAAGGGCTAACAGAACAGCGCAGGCTCCGTGACAGCTTAAAACAACGCTGAGGAGGCAGCGCACGGCACCAAGGGAATAGGAATGACAGCTGTGCTGTGTCCCATTACGAAGGAAATTCGCACCTCCGGGACGGTTGAACGGTATAAGGGGACACATTTTTACTGTTTACTTCAGTGTTTGCAAGGAGCATAATTAAAAGAGCAACCTTTTCCTTTTGCATCCTTAGTGCTGCACAAGATGGCTCTTTCAGCTACAAACGTCTTGGGGGGGGGTTAAAGGTTCCCTTTCAACTTGCTCCAATCAGGCTTCGGCCTACAGTCTGTTCCTCTGCTCCTCCTGCTGACCCTGGGCTCTAACACCGCCAGTTGGTGCCTGGAAGTGCTGTGTGCACAGTTAACAGTCGCTCCTCTGTTATTGGGGTTCAGTAACGTCAGCTGATCCCCAGCTGTGTATCCGGCAACGTGTCATGCGACCGCCACGCTGGCACAACTAAAATGTAAGGGGACCTGTCCCCCCCCCAGGCGTTTGTTACTGAAAGAGCCACCATGTGCAGCACTAATACTGCACAAGGGAAAGGTCGCTCTTGAAATTATGCTCCTTGCAAACGCTGAACTACACACTCATGTAATGTGTCCCTTCACACCGTCCAACCGTCCCGGAGGTGGGACTTTCCTTTGTAATGTGACGCAGCACAGCCGTCATTGCTACCCCCTTGCCACCGTGCGCTGGCTCCTTAGCGTTGTTTGATTCCGTCATGGACCCTGCGCTGTTATGTTATCCCTTGGCCATGCACAGTTTGCGCTGCCCGTCCTCTGACATCATTTGTTGTCGTCCTGGCTGCGCCTGTGCGTCCACGCTGCCCGAAATCCCACCTCGCAGTGTTGTCTAATGTGATCCCACAGTGGGCCTGGTATCCATGGCCATGCGCAGTGCATATACTAGCCTCTCACTCCCCTTCTTCACGCTTCTTCAGACTAGGCGGCGAAAGCTGATCCCTAAGAGCATGCCACGGCCATGACGCCGCACAGTCTGAAGAAGCAGGAAGGAGGTGAGTGAGAGGCGATGATATGCACTGCGCATGCCCATGGATCCCTGGCCCGCAGTGGGTCTACATTAGATGACACTGCAAGGTTGGATCTCGGGCAGCTTGGACGCACAGGCACTGCCAGCCTGACACCTACATGATGTCAGAAGACTGGCACCGCTAACTGTGCATGGCCAAGGGATAACATTACAGCGCGGGCTCCGTGACAGAACCAAACAACGTTGAGGAGGTGGCGCACGGAGCCAAGGGGGTTGGAATGACGGCTTTGCTGTGTCACATTACAAAGGAAAGTCCCACTTCCGGGACGGTTTGACAGTGTGAGGGGACACATTATATGAGTGTGTACTTCAGCGTTTGCAAGGAGCATAATTTTCGGAGCCACCATTTTCCATGTGCAGTATTACTGCTGTACAAGATGGCTCTTTCAGCAACAAAAGCCTGGGGGGGGGGAGTTAAAGGTTCCCTTTCAACTTGCTCCACTGCAGTCTTCGGCCTACACTCTGCTCCTCTTTGATTCCCTGGGTTTCAACACTGTCAGTTGCCACCTGGAAGTGTTGTCTGCACAGAAAAAACACTAGGTGATGTGTCAGTGGGGTTCAGCACCGCCAGCTGTTCCCCTGCTGTGTAGTCGGCAACGTGTCCAGCACAAGCCACGCTGGCACAACAGAACAAAAGCTGCCACCAGTGCAGGCTTCGGCCTACACTCTGCTCATCTCCTCCTCCTGCTGACCCTGGGCTTAAACACCGCTAGTTTTTGCCCGGAAGTGCTAGCTGCACAGAGAAAAACACCAGCCAATGTGTTAGTGGGGTTCAGCAACGCCAGCTGTTCCCCTACTGTGTAGCCGGCAACGTGACCTGCAAACGCCACGCAGGCACAACAGAACAAAAGCTGCCACCAGTGCAGGCTTTGGCCTACACTCTGCTCCTCTCCTCCTCCTGCTGACCCTGGGCTCATAACACCGCCAGTTTTAGCCTGGAAGTGCTAGCTGCACAGAGAAAAACACCAGCCAATGTGTCAGTGGGGTTCAGCACCGCCAGCTGTTCCCCAGCTGTGTAGCCGGCAACGTGCCCTGCAAACGCCATGCAGGCACATGAACTGAAATTGAAGGGAGCCTGCCCCCCACCCCCAGGTGTTTCTATGTATAACAGCCACCTTGTTCAGCAGTACTGCTGCATTTGTACAAGGTGGCTGACTTTTTCTCCTTGCCCACGTGGAACTCAACACGTACAAAATGTGTCTCATTGAGACCATTCCACTGTCCCTGAGGTGTGACTTTCCTTTGTAATGATACGCAGCACCCCCCTTGGTAGCGCTTCCCGTCTTTTGACATCATGGTTAGCTGGCTGCGCCTGTGCATCCGCCCTGCGTGAAACAACGCCCCTCGTTGTCTTATTTATTTTGTCAGCGAGGGTGTGGTTTATGGGCACGAGCAGTGCATATGTTCGCCTGTCGTCACTCATCTCCTTCCGCCTTCTTCAGACTGTGCGGCCTCATGGCCGCGGCATGCGAAAAGGGATCAGCAGAGGCCGCCCAGTCTGAAGCAGGTGTAAGGACGTGTGTGAGCGTCGAAAATATTTACTGCTCAAGGCCACGAATCCCAGCACCGCAGTGTGACTTTATGAAAAGGCAGTGTGGGTCTGGGATTTATGGCCATCGTTAACCGCAGCGGCCAACATGAAATGAGGTCATAAGACGGGCAGCACTAACAGGGCATTGCCAAGGGATAACACAAGAGCGCAGACTCCTGTACAGCAAAAAACAACGCTCAGGAAGCTGCGCCAAGCACAAAGGCGTTATTTGGGACACCTATGCTGCGTCTCCTTAAAAATACAAGTCACGCCTCAACTACAGTTTGACTGTAGAATGGGCTAAATTGTGTACGTGTTGCATTCAGCGTGTGCAAGTAGAAAAATTAATAGAGCAACCTTTTACTTGTGCAGCATTAATGCTGCACAAGGTGTGGCTCTTGTACTTTGTAACACCTGAGGGGGGTTAAAGGTTACCTTTGAAATTGGTTCAACTAGGCTTCGGCCTACACTCTGCTCCTCTCCTCCTCCTGCTGACCCTGGGCTGTAACAACGCTAGTTTTTGCCCGGAAGTGCTAGCTGCACAGAGAAAAACACCAGCCAATGTGTTAGTGGGGTTCCCCCACTGTGTAGCCGGCAAAGTGTCCTGCAAACGCAACGCAGACACAAAGCTGACTCCAGTGCAGGCTTCGGCCTACACTCTACTCCCCCTGCTTACCCTTTGCTCCAACACTGCTAGTTGGGGCTGTAGGAAGACAATCTTTGATAGGCAACGCATCCGGGTTCCAGCACCGCCAGCTGGTTCTCGGCAGTGTTTTTGTCACAGGTACTCACTCATGCCAAACCTAGTTTCAGCACCGTCAGCTGTTTCCGGGGTGTGTCAAACTCGCTGAGACGCCTATGCTTGCCCCGTCGTGTTGCAGTCGGGTTAGCCAACTCCAGGGTGCCTCCAGTTTAGGAGCTTCCTATGTGGGCTGCGTGAACTGGTAGTCAAGGCTGGTTCTGTAGTGCCAGTAGGCCCAGCTCCCCCTGTAGGACTGTTGGGGTTCGGTAACTGCGGCTGCCTCACGGCCTAGCTGTTCTCTCCTCTCCTGTGGGCCTTGGGGTCCACCACCTGGTTCCAGCACCGTCAGCTGGTTCCGGGCCGAGCCTTTGGCTTAGGTGCCTCCTCCTGGGTATCCGAGTTCCGCCAACGTCAGGCGGTCCTTGGTAGTGCTTTTAAGCGCGGGCACCTACAGCTTAGTAACCGGGTTCCAGCACCGTCAGCTGGTCCTCGGTCGTGCCATTGGCTCTTGCACACTGGGGCAACGCATCCGGGTTCCAGCACCGCCAGCTGGTTCTCGGCAGTGTTTTTGTCACAGGTACTCCCTCGTGCCAAACCTGGTTTCAGCACCGTCAGCTGTTTCCGGGTTGTGTCAAGCTCACTGAGACGCCTATGCTTGCCCCGTCGTGGTGCAGTTGGGTTATTCAACTCCAGGGTGCCTCCAGTTTAGGAGCTTCCTATGTGGGCTGCGTGAACTGGTAGTCAAGGCTGGTTCTGTAGTGCCAGTAGGCCCAGCTCCCCCTGTAGGACTGTTGGGGTTCGGTAACTGCGGCTGCCTCGCGGCCTAGCTGTTCTCTCCTCTCCTGTGGGCCTTGGGGTCCACCACCTGGTTCCAGCACCGTCAGCTGGTTCCGGGCCGAGCCTTTGGCTTAGGTGCCTCCTCCTGGGTATCCGAGTTCCGCCAACGTCAGGTGGTCCTTGGTAGTGCTTTTAAGCGCGGGCACCTACAGCTTAGTAACCGGGTTCCAGCACCGTCAGCTGGTCCTCGGTCGTGCCATTGGCTCTTGCACACTGGGGCAACGCATCCGGGTTCCAGCACCGCCAGCTGATTCTCGGCAGTGTTTTTGTCACAGGTACTCCCTCATGCCAAACCTGGTTTCAGCACCGTCAGCTGTTTCCGGGGTGTGTCAAGCTCACTGAGACGCCTATGCTTGCCCCGTCGTGGTGCGGTCGGGTTAGCCAACTCCAGGGTGCCTCCAGTTTAGGAGCTTCCTATGTGGGCTGCGTGAACTGGTAGTCAAGGCTGGTTCTGTAGTGCCAGTAGGCCCAGCTCCCCCTGTAGGACTGTTGGGGTTCGGTAACTGCGGCTGCCTCGCGGCCTAGCTGTTCTCTCCTCTCCTGTGGGCCTTGGGGTCCACCACCTGGTTCCAGCACCGTCAGCTGGTTCCGGGCCGAGCCTTTGGCTTAGGTGCCTCCTCCTGGGTATCCGAGTTCCGCCAACGTCAGGCAGTCCTTGGTAGTGCTTTTAAGCGCGGGCACCTACAGCTTAGTAACCGGGTTCCAGCACCGTCAGCTGGTCCTCGGTCGTGCCATTGGCTCTTGCACACTGGGGCAACGCATCCGGGTTCCAGCACCGCCAGCTGGTTCTCGGCAGTGTTTTTGTCACAGGTACTCCCTCGTGCCAAACCTGGTTTCAGCACCGTCAGCTGTTTCCGGGGTGTGTCAAACTCGCTGAGACGCCTATGCTTGCCCCGTCGTGTTGCGGTCGGGTTAGCCAACTTCCGGGTGCCTCCAGTTTAGGAGCTTCCTATGTGGGCTGCGTGAACTGGTAGTCAAGGCTGGTTCTGTAGTGCCAGTAGGCCCAGCTCCCCCTGTAGGACTGTTGGGGTTCGGTAACTGTGGCTGCCTCGCGGCCTAGCTGTTCTCTCCTCTCCTGTGGGCCTTGGGGTCCACCACCTGGTTCCAGCACCGTCAGCTGGTTCCGGGCCGAGCCTTTGGCTTAGGTGCCTCCTCCTGGGTATCCGAGTTCCGCCAACGTCAGGCGGTCCTTGGTAGTGCTTTTAAGCGCGGGCACCTACAGCTTAGTAACCGGGTTCCAGCACCGTCAGCTGGTCCTCGGTCGTGCCATTGGCTCTTGCACACTGGGGCAACGCATCCGGGTTCCAGCACCGCCAGCTGGTTCTCGGCAGTGTTTTTGTCACAGGTACTCCCTCGTGCCAAACCTGGTTTCAGCACCGTCAGCTGTTTCTGGGTTGTGTCAAGCTCACTGAGACGCCTATGCTTGCCCCGTCGTGGTGCGGTCGGGTTAGCCAACTCCAGGGTGCCTCCAGTTTAGGAGCTTCCTATGTGGGCTGCGTGAACTGGTAGTCAAGGCTGGTTCTGTAGTGCCAGTAGGCCCACCTCCCCCTGTAGGACTGTTGGGGTTCGGTAACTGCGGCTGCCTCGCGGCCTAGCTGTTCTCTCCTCTCCTGTGGGCCTTGGGGTCCACCACCTGGTTCCAGCACCGTCAGCTGGTTCTCGGCAGTGTCTTTTGCTCTTGTACCTTCTGCTCCCCATCCTGGTTCCAGTACCGTCAGCTGGTTCCGGGCAGAGCCTTTGGCTTAGGTGCCTCCTTCTGGGTATCCGAGTTCCGCCAACGTCAGGCGGTCCTTGGTAGTGCTTTTTAGCACGGGTACCTCCTGCTTAGTAACTAACCGGGTTCCAGTAACGTCAGCTGGTCCTCGGTAGTTCCATAGGCTCTTGAACCTTCGGGTAGCCATCCGAGTTCCAGTTCCATCATCTGGTTCTTGGCATTTTCTCAGCCTTCTTGTACCTTCTGCTACATTTCCAAGTTGAAGACCCTAAAGTCGACGACCCGGAAGACCACCCCGATGACGACGACGACAACCCGGAAGACCACCCCGATGACGACGGAGACGACGACGGCGGAGACGACGACGGCGGAGACGACGACGGCGGAGATGACGACACTGGAGACGACGACATGGAAGACCGAGAAGCAGAAGAACAATAGGCTGCAGAACAAAGAGCAGAAGAACATTAAGCATAACACTTAATATCAGAGCAAAAGATATTATCTCAATTATATGCAGAAGAAGACTAAGCAGTGTATGGGGGTGAGTCCGTTCCTCCTCGTGGTGCCCCTGGATAAAGCCTGATGCTGCAGGCCAAACTAAACCTGGACAAATGTAACTTTTGTGACTGGCAGAACGGAAGGTGTAATCTTCCAACTTTTATAGATAACAACTACGGGAATGCCTGTCACAAATGAGAATATGATGAAGAAGTAGAATAGGAAGAATAATACAGTTGAATAAAATGAATATGTAGAATAGGAAGAATAATAATAGTTGAATAAAATGAATATGAAGAATGTAATAAAAAAAAAAAAATGTAAAGGATGAAGAAGAAGATGAATAAGGTGAAGAAGAAGTTGATGTCAAAGATGCTGATGATGATGAAGATGAAAGTGTGGGAAAAGTAAAAAAAAAAAAAGGGGAAGGGCGTGGAATAGTGAAACATCAATATCTGACAAAATAAAAAAAATATTTACATAGTCAATATCTTTGTCACTCCGAACGTCTTTAAAAAAAAACAAAAAAAACATGCTATTCTATTTGATTTGGCTAAACCTCTATGACTTTAATGTCTCCGCCACCTCCCCAAATACATCCTGCATTATTCTTAGTTGTTTTCCTTCATGTAGAATGAACCTACAAGGAAAGAAAGGGTTTATTTTAATTCCGATATTTTGGTCCCATTGACTTGCATTGGGATCGGGTATCGGTATCGGCGATATCCGATATTTTTTGAATATCGGCCGATCCTATCCGATACCGATACTTTCCGATATCGGAAGGTATCGCTCAACACTAGCCCTGGCATTTGAAGTTACACAGGCGCACTTGTCGCATGGTGACTGTATAATATCTTTGTACACTTGTAGGTTACAAGAAGTGAGGGGAGTGTAACACGACTATAACATAAAATTACAGTTGTATCCAGCATTACAGCTCAGTCCTATTTATTGCTTTTAGTTGCAGTACCAAGAAAAGCTGCTGCTTTACCTACATAACTGGATCTGGTAGATAATGAAGGGATGAGATGACCAAAGGCTATGGAACCTCATTCTGATGCTCCACAAAGTTTGCCTACAGCCACTTTTGGTTCCGCTGCGCAGCATAAGACCCGGTGACTCTGAAAAGCGGTGACATCAGTAAAGTCATCGCTCTTCAGATATTTCAGGTCTTGCGCTGAGCTTAGTGACTGTGAAAAGCGTTACTGTTACTACCATCACCGCTCTTCAGAGTCGCTGGGTCTCACCAGGTCTGGGCTAGTAGCGGGGGTGTCTGCTTGTTTAGTATAATACACCCCATAGTCCTCCATATATTATAATGTGCACCTCAGTCCTCGATACAGTATAATACACTCCTCAGTCCTCCATATAGTATAATACACTCCTCAGTTCTCCATATAGTATAATACACTCCTCAGTCCTTGATATAGTATAATACACTCCTCATAGTCCTCCATATATTAAAATACACTGCTCAGTCCTCCATATAGTATAATACACTCTTCAGTCCTCCTTATAGTATAATGTACTGCCACAGTCCATAGTGTGTCATAGTGTTCCATATAGTATAATGCACCATCATCGTCATCCATGTAGTACAATTCACTTCCCATAGTATAATGCACCCCATAGTTCATCATATAATATAATGTATTCCCCATAGTCCTCAATACAGTATAATGCAGCCCACATATAGTATAATGATGCCACTCTAGAGTATAATGTACTGCCACAGTCCTCCATATAGTATAATACACTCCTCATAGTGTTCCATATAGTATAATGCACCATCATCGTCATCCATGTAGTACAATTCACTTCCCATAGTATAATGCACCCCATAGTTCATCATATAGTATAATGTATTCCCCATAGTCCTCAATACAGTATAATGCAGCCCACATATAGTATAATGATGCCACTCTAGAGTATAATGCAGCCACCCCACAGAATATACTGTAGCCCCCTGAGTATAATGTAACCCCCCCCCAGAGAATATAATGCAGCCCCCTCATATAATATAATGCAGCCCCTGCATATATATATGGTAGCCCCCTCAGAGAATAATGCAGCTCCCCATAGAATATAATGTAGCCCCTCCATAGAATACAATGCAGCCCTCCTCATATAGTATAATGCAGCTTCCCATAGAATATAATGTAGCCCCCTCATAGAGTATGATGCAATCACCCCTCATAGAATATAATACAGCCCCCCATAGAATATAATGTAGCCCCCAGAGAATGTAATACAACCCCCATAGAATGTAATACAGCCCCCCATAGAATATAATACAGCACCCCATAGAATGTAATACAGCACACCTCCCCACAGAATATAATACAAACCCCCATGGAATATAATGTAGCCCCCATAGAATGTAATACAGCCCTTCCCCATAGAATGTAATACAGCACAGCCCCCATAGAATGTAATGCAGCCAGCCCCATAGAATATAATACAACCCTTCCCCATAGAATTTAATGCAGCCAGCCCCATAGAATGTAATGCAGCCAGCCCCATAGACTGTAATGCAGCCAGCCCCCATAGAAAGTAATGCAGCCAACCCCCATAGAATATAATGCAGCCAGCCCCATAGAATGTTATGCAGCCAGCCCCCATAGAATGTAATGCAGCCAGCCCCCATAGAATGTAATAAAGCCCCCCATAGAATGTAATACAGCACAGCCCCCATAGGATGTAATATGGCACAGCTCCCATAGAATGTAATACAGCCCTCTCCAATTGCCCCACAATCCAGTTATCACTAACTGGTATATTAAAAAAAAACTGCTCCTGGCTCCAGTCTCAGCAGCTGCAGTCTGCCCGGCCACACAGCAGGTGCGCGATGGTATGACGTCATCTCGCACCTGCAGTGTCAGCGTGAGGCAGAGCGGGGAATGATGGGAGAGGGAGCTACAGCGGACGCTCTCTCCTCCATCATTGCATTCAACTGTACTGGCATCGGGGGGGGCGCTGGTGGGAGGAGTCGGCCCTGGCGCCGCTGATAGCGGCAGCGGCCCTTTTCTGGCACCGGCCCCTCTGGCATTTGCCAGAAGTGCCCGATGGCCAGTCTAGCCCTGCTGAGACTTCAGTGTGCTCACGCAGGCGGTGCGATGACATTATTGCCTCATGCCGCTCTGCGGACCAGAAGAGAAAATGGAGGCTGCAGTGCTGGGAATTAGATTGAGGAGAGTATACGTAAACTTCATTATTTTTAATATGGAGATCTGGGGCCATCATACTATATATGTGAGCAACTGCTGCCATCGTACTATATTTATGGTGGGAACTGGGGCTATCGCACTCTATATACTATATATGTGGGGCTGTGGGAACCATCGTACTATATATGTGGGGCAGTGGGATGTCTTCATCGTATATATAATATATATTCTCATGAAAGAACCAAAAGAGTCAGCACCACTTAAACATCTCCAGTGCTGCCGTCCATATCCCTATGTGAGCCGCAGCCAGTATATGACCAGAAGCCTTCGGGTGCTCAACCAGAGCCACAACAGTCCTCCAATATCAAATATAGTCAAACAAATGGCACTCACCAGGCTAATTTTTCAGACTTTATTGCAGCATCTCTGCAGGAGAATGGGAACAGGGGTGCGTAAATGACGTCTTTTACGCACCCCTGCTCCCATTCTCCAGCAGAAGATGCTGCAATAAAGTCTGAAAAATTAGCCTGGTGAGTGCCATTTGTTTGACTATATTTGATAAAATATATATATATATATATATATATATATATATATATATATATATATATATATATATATATATATATATATATATATATATATATATATACAGTTAGGTCCATATATATTTGGACAGAGACAACATTTTTCTAATTTTGGTTATAGACATTACCACAATGAATTTTAAACAAAACAATTCAGATGCAGTTGAAGATCAGACCTTCAGCTTTCATTTGAGGGTATCCACATTAAAATTGGATGAAGGGTTTAGGAGTTTCAGCTCCTTAACATGTGCCACCCTGTTTTTAAAGGGACCAAAAGTAATTGGACAATTGACTCCAAGGCTATTTCATGGAAAGGTGTGGGCAATCCCTTCGCTATGTCATTCTCAATTAAGCAGATAAAAGGCCTGGAGTTGATTTGAGGTGTGGTGCTTGCACTTGGAAGGTTTTGCTGTGAAGTAAACATGCTGTCAAAGGAGCTCTCCATGCAGGTGAAACAAGCCATCCTTAAGCTGCGAAAACAGAAAAACCCCATCCGAGAAATTGCTACAATATTAGGAGTGGAAAAATCTACAGTTTGGTACATCCTGAGAAAGAAAGAAAGCACTGGTGAACTCATCAATGCAAAAAGACCTGGGCGCCCACGGAAGACAACAGTGGTGGATCATCGCAGAATTATCTCCATGGTGAAGAGAAACCCCTTCACAACAACTAACCAAGTGAACAACACTCTCCAGGAGGTCGGCGTATCAATATCCAAATCTACCATAAAGAGAAGACTGCATGAAAGTAAATACAGAGGGTTCACTGCACGGTGCAAGCCACTCATAAGCATCAAGAATAAAAAGGCTAGACTGGACTTTGCTAAAAAGCATCTAAAAAAGCAGCACAGTTCTGGAAGAACATTCTTTGGACAGATGAAGCCAAGATCAACCTCTACCAGAATGATGGAAAGAGAAAAGTATGGCGAAGGCGTGGTACAGCTCATAATCCAAAGCATACCACATCACCTGTAAAACACGACGGAATCAGTGTGATGGCTTGGGCATGCATGGCTGCCAGTTGCACTGGGTCACTAGTGTTTATTGATGATGTGACACAGGACAGAAGCAGCCGAATGAATTCTGAGGTATTCAGAGCCATACTGTGTGCTCAGATCCAGCCAAATGCAGCCAAACTGATTGGTCGCCGTTTCATACTACAGATGGACAATGACCCAAAACATAAAGCCAAAGCAATCCAGGAGTTTATTAAAGCAAAGAAGTGGAATATTTTTGAATGGCCAAGTCAGTCATCTGATCTCAACCCAATTGAGCATGCATTTCATTTGTTAAAGACTAAACTTCAGACAGAAAGGCCCACAAACAAACAGCAACTGAAAACCACCATAGTGAAGGCCTGGCAGAGCATCAAAAAGGAGGAAACACAGCGTCTGGTGATGCCCATGAGTTCAAGACTTCAGGCAGTCATTGCCAACAAAGGGTATTCAACCAAGTACTAAAAATAAATATATTATTTAAAATGATTGAATCTGTCCAATTACTTTTGGTCCCTTTTAAAACAGGGTGGCACATGTTAAGGAGCTGAAATTCCTAAACCCTTCATCCAATTTTAATGTGGGTACCCTCAAATGAAAGCTGAAAGTCTGAACTTCAACTGCACCAGAATTGTTTTGTTTAAAATTCATTGTGGTAATGTCTATAACCAAAATTAGAAAAATGTTGTCTCTGTCCAAATATATATGGACCTAACTGTATATACAGTACAGACCAAAAGTTTGGACACACTTTCTCATTTAAAGATCTTTTGTATTTTCATGACTATGAAAATTATAAATTCACACTGAAGGCATCAAAACTATGAATTAACACATGTGGAATTATATACTTAACAAAAAAGTGTGAAACAACTGAAAATATGTCTTATATTCTATGTTCTTCAAAGTAGCCACCTTTTGCTTTGATGACTGCTTTGCACACTCTTGGCATTCTCTTGATGAGCTTCAAGAGGTAGTCACTGGAAATGGTCTTCCAACAATCTTGAAGGAGTTCCCAGAGATGCTTAGCACGTGTTGGCCCTTCACTCTGTGGTCCAGCTCACCCCAAACCATCTCGACTGGGTTCAGGTCTGGTGACTGTGGAGGACGTAGCACCCCATCACTCTCCTTCTTGGTCAAATAGCCCTTACACAGCCTGGAGGTGTGTTTGGGGTCATTGTCCTTTTGAAAAATAAATGATGGTCCAACTAAATGCAAACAGGATGCAATAGCATGCCGCTGCAAGATGCTGAGGTAGCCATGCTGGTTCAGTATGCCTTCAATTTTGAATAAATCCCCAACAGTGTCACCAGCAAAGCACCATCACACCTCCTCCTCCATGCTTCATGGTGGGAACCAGGCATGTAGAGTCCATCCGTTCACCTTTTCTGTGTCACACAAAGACACAGTGGTTAGAACCAAAGATCTCAAATTTGGACTCATCAGACCAAAGCACAGATTTCCACTGGTCTAATGTCCATTCCTTGTGCTCTTTAGCCCAAACAAGTCTCTTCTGCTTGTTGCCTGTCCTTAGCCGTGGTTTCCTAGCAGCTATTTTACCATGAAGGCCTGCTGCACAAAGTCTCCTTTTAACAGTTATTGTAGAGATGTGTCTGCTGCTAGAACTGTGTGTGGCATTGACCTGGTCTCTAATCTGAGCTGCTGTTAACCTGTGATTTCTGAGGCTGGTGACTCGGATAAACTTATCCTCCGAAGCAGAGGTGACTCTTGGTCTTCCATTCCTGGGGCGGTCATCATGTGAGCCAGTTTCTTTGTAGCGCTTGATGGTTTTTCCAACTGCACTTGGGGACCCTTTCAAAGTTTTCCCAATTTTTCGGACTGACCGACCTTCATTTCTTAAAGTAATGATGGCCACTCGTTTTTCTTTACTTAGCTGCTTTTTTCTTGGCATAATACAAATTCTAACAGTCTATTCAGTAGGACTATCAGCTGTGTATCCACCAGAATTCTGCTCAACACAACTGATGGTCCCAACACCATTTATAAGGCAAGAAATCCCACTTATTAACCCTGACAGGCACACCTGTGAAACGAAAACCATTTCCTGTGACTACCTCTTGAAGCTCATCAAGAGAATGCCAAGAGTGTGCAAAGCAGTCATCAAAGCAAAAGACGGCTACTTTGAAGAACCTAGAATATAACACATATTTTCAGTTGTTTCACACTTTTTTGTTAAGTATATAATTCCACACGTGTTAATTCATAGTTTTGATGCCTTCAGTGTTAATTTACAATTTTCATAGTCATGAAAATACAGAAAAATCTTTAAATGAGAAGGTGTGTCCAAACTTTTGGTCTGTACTATATTATATATGTATATGTATATATATGTATATATATATATATATATATATATATATATATATATATATATATATATATATATATATATATATATATATTATATATATATATATATATATATACATATATATATATATATATACAGTTGGGGCCAGAAATATTTGGACAGTGACACAAGTTTTGTTATTTTAGCTGTTTACAAAAACATGTTCAGAAGTACAATTATATATATAATATGGGCTGAAAGTGCACACTCCCAGCTGCAATATGATAGTTTCCACATCCAAATCGGAGAAAGGGTTTAGGAATCATAGCTCTGTAGTGCATAGTGTCCTCTTTTTCAAGGGACCAAAAGTAATTGGACAATGGACTCTAAGGGCTGCAATTAACTCTGAAGGCGTCTCCCTCGTTAACCTGTAATCAATGAAGTAGTTAAAAGGTCAGGGGTGGATTCCAGGTGTGTGGTTTTGCATTTGGAAGCTGTTGCTGTGAGCAGACAACATGCGATCAAAGGAACTCTCAATTGAGGTGAAGCAGAACATCCTGAGGCTGAAAAAAAAGAAAAAATCCATCAGTGAGATAGCAGACATGCTTGGAGTAGCAAAATCAACAGTTGGGTACATTCTGAGAAAAAAGGAATTGACTGGTGAGCTTGGGAACTCAAAAAAGCCTGGGCGTCCACGGATGACAACAGTGGTGGATGATCGCCGCATACTTAATTTGGTGAAGAAGAACCCGTTCACAACATCAACTGAAGTCCAGAACACTCTCAGTGAAGTAGGTGTATCTGTCTCTAAGTCAACAGTAAAGAGAAGACTCCATGACAGTAAATACAAAGGGTTCACATCTAGATGCAAACCATTCATCAATACCAAAAATAGACAGGCCAGAGTCAAATTTGCAGAAAAACACCTCAAGAAGCCAGCTCAGTTCTGGAAAAGTATTCTATGGACAGATGAGACAAAGATCAACCTGTACCAGAATGATGGGAAGAAAAAAGTTTGGAGAAGAAAGGGAACGGCACATGATCCAAGGCACACCACATCCTCTGTAAAACATGGTGGAGGCAATGTGATGGCATGGGCATGCATGGCTTTCAATGGCACTGGGTCACTTGTGTTTATTGATGACATAAGAGCAGACAAGAGTAGCCGGATGAATTCTGAAGTGTACCGGGATATAATTTCAGCCCAGATTCAGCCAAATGCTGCAAAGTTGATTGGACGGCGCTTCATAGTACAGATGGACAATGACCCCAAGCATACAGCCAAAGCTACCCAGGAGTTCATGAGTGCCAAAAAGTGGAACATTCTGCAATGGCCAAGTCAATCTCCAGATCTAAACCCAATTGAGCATGCATTTCACTTGCTCAAATCCAGACTTAAGACGGAAAGACCCACAAACAAGCAAGACCTGAAGGCTGCGGCTGTAAAGGCCTGGCAAAGCATTAAGAAGGAGGAAACCCAGCGTTTGGTGATGTCCATGGGTTCCAGACTTAAGGCAGTGATTGCCTCCAAAGGATTTGCAACAAAATATTGAAAATAAAAATATTTTGTTTGGGTTATGTTTATTTGTCCAATTACTTTTGACCTCCTAAAATGTGGAGTGTTTGTAAAGAAATGTGTACAATTCCTACATTTTCTATCAGATATTTTTGTTCAACCCTTCAAATTAAACGTTACAATCTGCACTTGAATTCTGTTGTAGAGGTTTCATTTCAAATCCAATGTGGTGGCATGCAGAGCCCAACTCGCGAAAATTGTGTCACTGTCCAAATATTTCTGGCCCTAACTGTATATATATATAAATAAATACAATATAATAAACTGTGGGGACCATCATATGGGGGCTGTGGGGCCACCATATTCCATGTAGGGGGCTGTAGGGACATGATACTATATATAGAGGGGATGCAGGATCATCATTCTATATATAGGAAGCTGTGAGGTACATAATATCGCAGTTAGAGAGCTGTAGGGGACCATCATACTATATATAGGGGGTTTTGGAGACATACTATTTGTGGGGAGCTATAGTATAATATATAGAAAACTGTAAAGCCTCATACTATATATTGGAGGCAGTGGGGACATCATACTGTATATCCCATATCTATTTACCAGCCTGTTTTTAAAGCCTGTTATCTCTGATGCTTTAATGCAATGGCCATAGATAAGCAGGAAAAAGGAGGGCCACCGCAACTCGAGGGCCACTGCCTTGTGATTGCTCCCCAAGCTGAAAAGTGCCAGCCAGCTCCTGTCCACTGGAACAGCACCGCGCCAGCCATTGTTGGTGCCACCGCCCTCCAAGCTTCAGCAGAACACTGGGAAGCCTTTGACACAATAAGTGATTTAAGGACCTGTGGTTATTTTGTTTATTGATCATTAATGCTAGCTATTGCCTACCCTTAAACTGTTTATCTCCCTGCCTGGAGTATCCCCTGTTAAATTAAATTGTTAACACTTGCTCTGGCTTTGTTGCGTTACTGACATAGAAGCAAAGAAAAAGCCAGCTCACCAGGCAGCCACAGCAGGTGCACGGAACTCCACACTGATCCTCGTAGTTGTAATAGGAAAAGAAGAAAAAAACTTTGTTCCAGCTCCAATCGCTTGAATTTAAAACTTGATTCTTTATTGATCCATTATAAAAGCAAGGGCTATAAAGCTCTCCAGAGCACACCGGGAAATGAGCAACGCGTTTCTATTTGTACAGATCTTTATCAGAGCTATATACACACAGACATATACACATTATATAGCCACCACTGACCAATAAGCAGTTGCCAATCAATCACATGATGTGTAAGGGTCCTGTTAGCAGAAAGCTAAAACAATCTTAACCTTAAAAACTGAGTACAAAACCATATATCCACATTTCAACAATAAATACAACATCATATAAAAACAATATGAACAAGAAGAACAAAAAAATCTCATGATAAATCTGGTATTAATAATAATACATTAGTTCATTACGTTTATTGAGACCGGCTGGAAACCGGGTGTTCAAATAATAGATCCAAAAGGCTTCACGCGTGAGAAGACACAGCTTGGTGTTTCCACCCCGTAGAGGTTGGTTCACACGTTCTATGCCATATATACAGAAATACTTGGTGCTACGAGCATGTTGGGTTATAAAATGTTTAGAAGCCGCCAAAACTGTGCGATTGGAATCTCCCGTATTGCCTATATCATACAAGTGTTCATAAATACGTGTCTTTAATTTGCGGGAAGTACAACCAATGTAAGATAGATGACATAAAGTGCAATCAATTTTGTAAACCAGAAAAGTAGTATTACAATTAATATACAGTTTTATATTAAAATTCTTAGAATTATTAGAGTCGCTAAATGTTTTAGTGATAAGAGCATGGGCATAAGTACTACACTTAGTACCACCACATTTATAAAAACCAGTGCAGTCTAACCATGTTCTACTTTTGTTTTTGTTTGCATAAAACATACTTGGTGAAATTCTGTTGCCAATAGTTACAGCTCTTCTTGGTACTACATTAATTCCCATTCTTAAAATTTCAGCCAAACTGCCATCCTCATATAGGATAGACAAATATTTATTAACAATCTCCTTGATTATATTAAACTGGGGGCTAAATTGCAAACATATAAAGAGTTTCTTGTGCGCATCTGCTAAAGTTGATGAAGATACCATTGCCGCTTCTGATGTGATTAAATTCTTACATTCTTTTTGATTGACAATTTTTCGTGCTCTATTCAGCGTCCAATATGGATAGTTACGGCGTCTTAATTTTCCAGACACTATATCGATTTCATTTTTTTGAATCATCGCCATTGCTACAATTGCATTTGACTCTGGTAAATTCACCAACAGGAATAGATTGGATTGTATGTCTCGGATGACCACTACTAGCATGTAAGATAGTATTGCCACTAAGTGACTTATGATATAGATAAGTCTTCGTTTCAATGACGTGATCAGCAGTACCGCTCAGGCTTAAATCCAAAAAATTAATTTGTTTTTTGTCATGTCTGTGCGTAAATCGAATATTATAATCATTAGAATTTAAATAATCAACAAATTCTGATATGGCAGACACATCGGCGTCAAAAAATGATAAGTAGGTCGTCGATGTATCTGCCATACCACCTGACCTGAGACAAAAAAGGGTTAGAAGCAGAAAAAATATATTCATGTTCCCAAAATGCCATGACAAGATTAGCCAAAGAAGGTGAAAATTTGGCTCCCATGGCCACACCGGATCTCTGCAAATAATAGCGACAATCAAAAGAAAAAAAATTATGTGTCATGAGAAAAAAAGTGACCTGCAAAATATAATATTTCAAATCCGTTGAATAGTCACTAAATCTGTCCAAATGAAATTGAAGAGCTTGCATCGCCACACTGTGTGGAATGCATGTGTATAGCGAGATTACGTCACAACAAAGCCATATATATTCAGCTGACCATTTCTTGGTTGAAAAAACTCCCAACACTTTTTTTGAGTCTTTGATATACCCTGGAATTCTACCTACAAGCGGCTGTAACAAGGAGTCAATCCATTCACAGAGATGTTCATTGGCTGAGACTATTACGGAGACTATTGGTCTCATAGGGGGAATGGCTTCATTTTTATGCACTTTTGGCAGTCCATGTAAAATAGGACAAACAGGATCCTGCACAACCAAGTATTCCGACTGTTTTTTAATCAAAACTCCCAGTTTATAACCCTCCTCAATAATTGTGTCTGCTTTCTTTTTAAATTCACTTGACGGATACGTTTTAAGTTCAATATATATGGATGAGTCAGACAACAGTTCCATGATTTTATAATGGTAATCTGCGACATTTAATACAACCACCATTCCTCCTTTGTCGGACATTTTTATTATCATACCATATATAGGAAGCTGTGAGGTACATAATATCGCAGTTAGAGAGCTGTAGGGGACCATCATACTATATATAGGGGGTTTTGGGGACATACTATTTGTGGGGAGCTATAGTATACAGTATATAGAAAACTATAAAGCCTCATACTATATATAGGATTCTGTGGGGACATCATATTGTATATCCCATATCTATTTACCAGTCTGTTTTTAAAGCCTGTTATCTCTGATGCTTTAATGCAATGGCCAGAGATAAGCAGGAAAAAGGAGGGCCACTGCAACTCGAGGGCCACTGCCTTGTGATTGCCTCCCAGGCTGAAAAGTGCCAGCCAGCTCCTGCCCATTGGAACAGCACCGTGCCAGCCATTGTTGGCGCCACCGCCCTCCAAGCTTCAGCAGCACACTGTGACACAGCCTTTGACACAATAAGTGATTTAAGGACCTGTGGTTATTTAGTTTATTGATCATTAACTCTACCTATTGCCTACCCTTAAACTGTTTATCTCCCTGCCTGGAGTATTATTATTATTATTATTTATTTATATAGCACCATTGATTCCATGGTGCTGTACATGAGAAGGGGTTACATACAAGTTACAAATATCATACAGTAAACAAACTAACAATGACGGACTGATACAGAGGGGCGAGGACCCTGCCCTTGCGGGCTTACATTCTACAGGATTATGGGGAAGGAGACAGTAGGTTGAGGGTTGCAGGAGCTCCGGTGTTGGTGAGGCGGTAGCTCCGGTGTTGGTGATGTGGTAGCTCCGGTGTTGGTGAGGCGGTAGCTTCGTTGGTGATGAGGCAGCAGCGGTGTCAGTGCAGGCTGTAGGCTTTCCTGAAGAGATGAGTTTTCAGGTTCCGTCTGAAGGATCCGACTGTGGTTGATAGTCGGACGTGTTGGGGCAGAGAGTTCCAGAAGATGGGGGATATTCGGGAGAAGTCTTGGAGGCGATTGGATGAGGAGCGAATAAGTGTGGAGGAGAGAAGGAGGTCTTGGGAGGACCGGAGGTCACGTGAGGGAAGATATCGAGAGATTAGTTCAGAGATATATGGAGGAGACAGGTTGTGGATGGCATTGTAGGTCAGTATTAGCAATTTGAACTGGATACGCTGAGGGAATGGGAGCCAGTGAAGAGATTTGCAGAGGGGGGAAGCAGAGGAGTAGCGAGGAGAGAGATGGATTAGTCGGGCAGCAGAGTTAAGGATGGACTGGAGAGGTGCAAGGGTGTTAGCAGGGAGGCCACAGAAAAGGATGTTGCAGTAGTCAAGGCGGGAAATGATGAGGGCGTGCACAAGCATTTTAGTAGATTGGGGGTTGAGGAAAGGACGGATCCTGGAGATATTTTTGAGCTGGAGGCGACAGGAGGTGGAAAGAGCTTGGATGTGTGGTTTGAAGGACAGGGCAGAGTCGAAGGTTACTCCGAGGCAGCGGACTTCGGGTACAGGGGAAAGCATGATGTCATTGACTGCGATAGATAGGTCAAGTAAGGAAGATTTGTGGGATGGAGGAAAGATGATGAGTTCAGATTTGTCCACATTGAGTTTGAGGAAGCGAGAGGAGAAGAAGGAGGATATGGCTGATAGGCACTCTGGGATTCTGGACAGCAGAGCGGTGACGTCTGGGCCAGAGAGGTAGATCTGAGTGTCGTCAGCATAGAGGTGGTACTGGAATCCATGGGACTTTATGAGTTGTCCCAAGCCAAGTGTATAGATTGAGAAGAGTAGGGGTCCTAGAACAGAGCCTTGGGGGACTCCAACAGAGAGAGGGTGGGATGAGGAGGTAGTATGGGAGTGGGAAACGCTGAATGTGCGGTTGGAAAGGTACGAGGCGATCCAGGATAGGGCGAGGTCTTTGATGCCAAAGGAGGAGAGGATCTGTAGTAGGAGGCAGTGGTCAACTGTGTCGAAAGCAGAGGACAGGTCTAGAAGGAGGAGTACAGAGTATTGTCCAGTAGCTTTGGCGGTAAGTAGGTCGTTAGTGATTTTGGTCAGGGCAGTCTCAGTTGAGTGATGGGGGCGGAAACCAGATTGTAGATTGTCGTACAACAAGTTAGATGAGAGGTGGGAGGAGAGTTCAGCATGGACGTGCTGCTCCAGGAGTTTGGAAGCAAATGGGAGCAGCGATATTGGGCGATAGCTGGACATAGCAGTTGGATCGAGGGTTGGCTTTTTAAGGATAGGCGTGATTGTGGCATGTTTGAACGCAGAGGGGAAGGTGCCAGAAGTTAGTGATAGGTTGAAGAGGTGGGTTAGGGATGGGATAAGTGTGGTGGTGAGGTTGGGGAGGAGGTGGGATGGGATGGGGTCGAGCGCACAGGTGGTTAGGTGGGATTTGGAGAGGAGACAATTAAGTCCCCCTTCAGTGATGTTGGATAGGGAGGTTATGGGGTTTGGGCATTGGTCTGGTATACAAAGGGGTTGTGGTGGTTGAACAATAAAGTCTTGCCTTGTCTGGTCGATCTTATTTTTAAAGTGTGTGGCAAAGTCTTCAGCAGAGTATCCCCTGTTAAATTAAATTATGTATTATTTGTAGCGTCACTGCATCCCACAACCTTCTTATGCTACATTCACATTTGCGTAGTTGGGCGCAGCGTCATCAACGGATACCGACGCATGCGTCATGTGCCCCTATCTTTAACATGTGGGGCGCATGGATTGTAATGCGTTTTACGATGCATGCGTCGTTTTGACGCACCAGACAGGGCACAGACGACGCTACTTGTAGCGTTTTCACTGCACCAAATTTCCTGTACTTTACTATTTTATGACAACGCATGCATCAAAAAATGCTGCGTTGTGTATATGCGTTGTAGGTTGCGTCGACGACGCTGCGCCCAACAACGCAAATGTGAACGTAGCATTACAGAAACATATAGACAAAAAGCAAAAACCTCTCCTGACAAAATATGTTTTTTTAGCGAAAGACAGGTATTCTGCGCTGCAAGTGTATATCCCGTGAGAAATTCAGACAACCATGAATTAGTGATAATTAGTAATGGGTGAAACTGTGGATGTTCGGATCCGGTGAACATCTAAAAACAGTTCGGTTTGGGTACCAGAATAGTACCCGAACCCAGACCCCATTGAGATAAATGGTGGCCCAAACATCCGTTGTTTGCCATGCTGTCATCTACGTGACAGCGCGGCAAACAAAGGCTCTGATTGGTGGAGAGATAGTTACCGCCGGTCAGAGAGCTGCAGTTCCCACGCTGTCAGATGATAGAGTGAGTCAGCAGCTGTTACCAGCGGTAAAAATGATACCATTGGTACTACTCTCATTAAAGTACACCTGCTGTTGCTGATAACAGCGAGACCAGGTGCTGTTGATGGTTGTATTCATCAGCTGCTGCCCGTGCTAAAAATAAATAAATAAATATCGTGAGGTCTCTTCTATTTTTGATATCCAGTGCAAGAAAAACTGGCAAACCTCAGCTGTTAGCTTTATCATGGTCAATTATCAAGAATAGAGGTGTCCCACATCATTTATTTTTATTTAAATAATAATTAAAATGGTGTAGGGTTCCTAAAGCAGACAACTGGGGGATGGTATTCTGAGACTGGTAATAGGCCATGGATATGCCCCCCCAGCCTAAAAATAGCAACTGCCCAGAAAAGGCGCATCTAAGGGTACGTTCACATTTGCGGTTTGCGCCGCAGCGTCGCCGCCGCAACAAAACGCATGCGTCGTGCGGCCCTATCTTTAACATTGGGGCCGCATGTGCATGCGTTGTGTTGCGTTTTGTTGCGTTTTACGCCGCATGCGGCGTTAGGGCGCACCTGCCTGGGCGCGTCAAACGCAACATGTTGCATTTTTCGGGCGGGCCGACCTTTTCAAAAACGCATGCGTCGTGCGGCCCTATCTTTTAACATTGGCGCCGCATGGGCCGCATGTGCATGCGTTTTGCTGCGTTTTTGTTTGCGTTGTGCGTTGCGGCGACGACGCTGCGGCGCACAACGCAAATGTGAACTTAGACTAATAGATGCGCCAATTTTGATGCTTGCCCGGTTCTTCCTACTTGCCCTGGTGCGGCAGCAAATGGGGTAATAGCTGTGGAGTTGATGTTAGCTGTTTTATGGTGCTGACATCAAGCCCAGAGGTTAGTAATGGAGATGCATCTATAAGACACCCTCATTACTAACCCCATAGTTAGATTGTAAAAAAAAAGTCACAGTGTGTCTTTTTTACAATTTAACTATGGGGTTAGTAATAGGGGTGTCTTATAGACACTTCTCCAATACTAACAACTGGGCTTGAGGTCAGCGGCCATAAAACAGCTAACATCAACTCCAAACTTATCACTCCGTTTGCCATCGCACCAGGGCAAGAGGGAAAAGCCAGGCAAGATGCCAGAAATGGGGCATCTAATAGATGCTCTTTTTCTGGGGCAGTACCAAGCTGCTATTTTTTGGCTGGGGGGCCAATATCTATGGCTCCTTACCAGTCTGAGACTACCAGACCCCAGCAGTCTACTTTAGCTTGGCTAGTTGTCAAAAATAAGGAGGGACCCAATGCCAATTTATTTAAGTTATTTAATAATTGAAAAAATATGGCATGGGACCCCTCTATTCTTGGTCACTGAGCCATCATAAAGCTGACAGCTGAGGGTTGTAGCCCACAGCTGTCTGTTTTGCTGTGCTGATTATGCAAAATATAAAGACCCCATGTCTTATTTTTTATTTGCAGCATAGGCGCTGGCAGATGAAAACGCCAATCAGCGGTGCCTGCTCTTGCTGGTATCAGTGACAGCAGGTGTACGCTGATGAGAGTAGTACTCCGCCAGTGTTTCTCACTCTTTCACACAGATGACAGCGTGGGAAACAGCCGATGTTCGGGGTAGTGAAACCAAACAGTAGCACAGAGTTCCTGGAGAAGTCAGAGACCATGCACGGACACTAGGTTTTTGATTTGGACCCCGAACTTTACTGTTGTCACATTCGCCCATATCTAGTTATAATGCATTTTAAATTATTCACGTTTCAAAGTAATCCAACTTCTACATTAAGAAGAACATCAGGTAGCCACATATAGACAAAAAGCACAAACATGTCCTGACAGAGTATCTCAAAATGCATTTTCTAGTGGAAGATGGGTATCCTACCCTGCTGTTTTAGATCCAATGAGAGGGAGGCAAGATATAATAATACAAGACAACACACAATAGTCATCTCTCATTTATCATTAGAAGCTATGGAGCAACAGCATAGATCTACATATGAACTGCATACCAAAAATGAAAGGACATCTTTAATTAAAAACTTGCTTCATTGTTCATCTTAAATATTTTCACCACAGAAAAATATACCTTGAATAAAAGTTTTTTTTGAAGGGATAAACACTAAGGATGAGCAAATTGATTCTAAACTAAATAGAATTTGCTCAGAATTTCCCCAAACGCACAGATTAACTAGTAAATCCAAATTCTTAGGAAATTGATTTGTGCAAATCCATTTTGCTTGATTGATAGGAGTCAGAAAAGGATTAAAGACAATAAAATATCATATTTAACTAATCCCTCACCAGTCCCTGCCACCACAGAACAGCGTCAGTTCTTCAGTGTCTTCCTATAAGACTCATGTCTCTTCTACACTCTTCTTGATGTCAGAACGGCTAGTGGTGGAAGCGCTGGAGAAGAATGAAGACCTTGAGCTTGGAGTGGGAGCCGTAGAAAGCCAGCGGAGCACTGGAGAGGGACTGATGAGGCAGGAACAGATGAGAGGCAAGATGAGGACGATATGTTATTTTTTTAACCCCTTCTTGTCCCATACTTCTATTATGCTGTGATGACCACAAAGAATAATAAATGACTTAATGGCAAAAAGGGCAGAGTTGATTTCCATTAAATAAATAAGATTTAAACCTGAATTTCCCAGATGAATTAGGGCGAATCTGCTCAATTTGAATTTTGACAGATTCGTTCATCTCTTATAAATATTTTAATCAACTCATGGTCTACGAGAACTCATGTAGGAGTAGAGTAACAGTCTGTTTATTAGTAGATTGTGTTACTGCAAAAAATAAATTATTTCCAAGGCGATAGTTCAGAAAGAACTACACATTTCACAATGATATTGTCTTTCCTGAGTTGCCATGACAGTGGCAGAATAATGAGTTGTTGCAGGAACTATTTAAATATTGGTTTACTTTTCCCTGGACAATCATCCAACTGTTAAAATCACGCTGAACCTTTTCTTTTTTCTTATTTCCAGAAATGAAACAACGACCTGGAGAAGCTCAACCCTACTATACTCTCCAATCCATGAGATCTAATTTTAAAGGGAACCTGTCACCCCCGTTTTTTGAGATTGAGCTATAAATACTGTTAAATAGGGCCTGCGCTGTGTGTTCCTATAGTGTATGTAGTGTACCCCGATTCCCTATGTATGCTGAGAAATAACTTACCAAAGTCGCCGTTTTCGCCTGTCAATCAGGCTGGTCAGGTCGGGAGGGCGTGGTGACATCGCTGGTTCTTCCTCAGCTTTACGTTGGTGGCGTAGTGGCGTAGTGGTGAACAAGCAGCGCGCGATCTGCGCTGTAATCCCTTGCATCGGTGGGGGCGGCCATCTTCCTGGGGCCGCGCGTGCGCAGATCGAGTGCTCTGCTGCACGGGGCTTCAGGAAAATGGCCGCGGGATGCCGCGCGTGCGCATTAGAGATCGCGGCGGCCATTTTCCCAAAGCCGAGTTTGCATCTCGGCTTTGGGAAAATGGCCGCCGCGATCTCTAATGCGCACGCGCGGCATCCCGCGGCCATTTTCCTGAAGCCCCGTGCAGCAGAGCACTCGATCTGCGCACGCGCGGCCCCAGGAAGATGGCCGCCCCCACCGATGCAAGGGATTACAGCGCAGATCGCGCGCTGCTTGTTCACCACTACGCCACCAACGTAAAGCTGAGGAAGAACCACCGATGTCACCACGCCCTCCCGACCTGACCAGCCTGATTGACAGGCGAAAACGGCGACTTTGGTAAGTTATTTCTCAGCATACATGGGGAATTGGGGTACACTACATACACTATAGGAACACACAGCGCAGGCCCTATTTAACAGTATTTATAGCTCAATCTCAAAAAACGGGGTGACAGGTTCCCTTTAATAATAAAATTTACCAATCTTTGTATTTTTTTTCTTCTTCTTCCACAAATGTATGCAAAAATGTTCCTTTCTGGTGAAAAAAGTGTTGAGGTCCTTCTGAAGGATTATTATGAATATTCAGAGACCTGATATGAAACGGCTGCAGCTTCATATATTCCAGATAGAAATAGAAAAGCCATTGAGAATTGAGCATTGTCTGAGATGCAGTCACAGCACAATGGGATGTTTTTCTTCTTCCATTAGTAAAATGAAAAAGATTATTCTAACTGAGAAATGTTTTTTTTTGTCTTTTTTAAAGTTGACTAGTAAAAGTAAAATCCTAAAAGAAAACCTCTAAATTGGAGATATTGCCTACCCCAACTTCCAAATCACTTCCAATACATCCAGGCTCTAACACTCAAGTGGGCCCATGACCTTATCCTCCTGCTAAATGGAGGTGCCATGATACATATACTGTATAACAAGTTTAACTTTTAAGCTGGCCTTAAGGTACCTTCACACATAACGATTTCGTTAACGATATCGTTGCTTTTTGGGACGTAGTAACGATATCGTAACGAAATCGTTATGCGTGACAGCGACCAACGATCAGGCCCCTGCTGGAAGATCGTTGGTCGCTGGGAATGATCAGGACCTTTTTTTTGGTCGCTGATCACCCGCTGTCATCACTGGATCCAGCGATGTGTTCACTGGTAACCAGGGTAAATATCGGGTTACTAAGCGCAGGGCCGCGCTTAGTAACCCGATGCTTACCCTGGCTACCATTGTAAAAGTTAAAAAAAACAAACCGTACATACTCACATTCTGGTGTCTGTCACGTCCCCTGAGGTCAGCTTCCCGCACTGACTGTCAGCGCCGGCCGGCCGTAAAGCAGAGCACAGCGGTGACGTCACCGCTGTGCTCTGCTTTACGGCCAGCCAGCGCTGACACAGTACAGGGAAGCTGATGCCAGGGGACATGACAGACACCGGAATGTAACTATGTACTGTTTGTTTTTTTTAACTTTTACAATGGTAACCAGGGTAAACATCGGGTTACTAAGCGCGGCCCTGCGCTTAGTAACCCGATGTTTACCCTGGTTACCCGGGGACTTCGGCATCGTTGGTCGCTGGAGAGCTGTCTGTGTGACAGCTCTCCAGCGACCACACAACAACCTAAACAGCGACGCTGCAGCGATCGGCATCATTTTCTATATTGCTGCAGCGTCGCTAAATGTGCCGGTACCTTTACACTTTCTTTAGTTGTCGTCTGGCTGACAGAAATTCCTAATGACCCCCCTTACATACATGCATGCTCAGTTCGGTTAAGTCCACATGCATTCTCATTAGGGAGGCGAGAATAAATTGCTACTAGAGACATCTACCACGTCGGTCCCAACCTGGTCCTCCTATAGTTTCAGAATGTTTTTGGATTACACTCCTGTCATAGACTAGACCTTATGCAGCCATGTTGGCCTCAACTCATTTCATAACAATGACCATGAGATGCCAAGCTGTACACCAATGATTGTTCTACAAACAGATCAAAAGCAAGTGGAGGAGAGGATGGAGAACTGAGGTGGTGTAAGCAGGTTGCGGCATGCAGTGACGAACAGGAGGCATAGCAAGGGTTAACAAGGTGTAACAATTTAATAAAACAAGGGATTCACTCCTCGCAGGGAGGTTAATGGTTAAAGGAGGGATAATAGGGGTAGCAACTGTAGAACAACAGCATTCCAATGAAAGAAAGTATTGTGTCCTGTATGGTCCTCTGCAGCAGATGATCCCACAGGGGGTTGCAGAACCGGCAGCGGCCGGGCAATGTCCTCAGATGGCGTCCTTTAAGCGATGGTCGGTCTTCTGGCGGCAGTGGTCAGTCTCCGGTACCTTCTGCTGAGCCTCTAGTAGATAAGAACGTGCGGCAGAAACAAACAAGGCCGCAGCACTCTCTGAGTCAAACATAAATGGGTGGGAAGCAAGTGAGGCTGCAAAAGTTTGTCTGGTACTCGGCCTTCTCTCTTCTGCAGGTGCGCGGTACTCACAGTCACTGAGCGCATGGCACTTCTGTCTCTGGCAGCTACTGAGCGCACGGCACTTCTCTCTGCATTGGTCCCGCTGGAGGTGGCGGGGACCAAACAACGCAGCACGTCGCAGCGCTGTTTCTCCGAGGACGGAGCATGCTGTTCACCCGGCTGCCCGCTGCTGCTGATTCTTGCCAAAATGCCCGCCGCTGCACGCTCTTTGCTATTTAAGATGCCCCTCCTACCTGGGTTATGAGGTCACTCCAGCTCCTCATTTCTTCCCCCAGGCAACAAGGGAGGCAGCCTCAACAGTTCCGGACCAGTCTTGGTACCGATACCCACAACCCGGTCTTCCTCCTTACAGTGGTATGACAGATGAGGAACAAGTCTAGGACTAGGGACATGAGTATATTTTATTAATTTTAATGTCTCCCAATAAAAAGTCAAACAAAATAACGGCTGGATGGCTGTGATTTGAACCCTCCACCCCCCCAAAAAAATTTGTGTTTTTGGCAACTTTGGAATATTTGGGAAATTCATAACTGTCACGAGTGTGCCACACCCAGGTGGGACCTATGATGCACCTGAGATCAGAAGATCTCAGAGATTGGTTGATCACTTGTCCTCTTTGGAGCCATTGCAACCATTCACATGGTGGTTCGAGATTACTGTTTCTTTTGGTACGTAAGGGGTTAAGGGTCCTTGGTTTAAGTCTGCTGAGATTCCATCTGGCTTTGGTCTCAGCTGCTCCTTATTGGTACACTCCCCCTTCACTATTTAAACTCACTTCTTGCTTCCTCCCATGACAGCAATAGGTTTTACTATCCTGAGCCTAACTTACCTGGAATATCTGTTGTGCTCCTGCCAAAATGTTCTTGGAGAAGTTTTGTGTTCCTTTTGATTCCTGTGGATATTCTTTGCTGTGTGTTTCCCCTGTCTGTCCCTTTCCCTGTGTTGTGTTACTGTAAGACTTAGACCAGTTTCTTGCTGCCCAGCTCACTATCTAAGGCTAAGACCAAGGGGAGCCAGGGCTTAGGCATGTGATGATGCATGGTGGGAAGAACCAGTCTAGGGTGATAGAGAGTGCAGGTGTCAGCATAAAGTGAGTGTTGAGGGGTCACCATCTTCCCCCTCTCCCTACCATCTGGGTTCTCCTTTATCAGCTCCCTCACCCCTACCATTGAGTTGGATGCCAGGCATCCCCCTGCCCTGGCATCACATTAATGAATCCAATGTTTTAAATTGTTTTACACATCTCTAGTGAACATCTCATACACCTTAACATGGACTCACCAACCATCTAAGACTCGTCATTTTGTGGATAGATGGCCTCCCAAAAGTTTTCAGAATGTCTCAATTAATGTCTCTGCTGTCACGTACACACTTCTCAAGACGTAATGTGCATCTGCAAGTGTTAATTTATTTCCCTTCACTCAATCCAACACTCAACATCTGTTCTAGGGTATAGAGTGAGCATAAATAACGCCCCGTTACAGTCCACACACCCCAGCTACATAACATGCTGCCACCACTCATCAAACACATAGGGTTATGAGTCCCCTGAATATGCTACAGTCTGATAATAAAAAAAATTGTCTCACACTCTCTGAAAGGCTATGGATTTTTTAGAGCATACAAAGATAAAACTTATTAAAGATTAAGCTTTAATATAAATATACAATGCTTAAAAGAAAAAGGTATAAAAAGAGATAAATAAAACAATACACAACTATGCAAAACAGTTGTAAGATAAAAAGGGAGAAATAACAGAAATACTAAAACGTTTCCATCTACAGTTATCTTCTGTATCCGTTTCTATGAGGAAAGGAGAAAAGAATAAACAACTTGCTTTTATGCAACCCAGCTTTTATATGCTTGACCTTGGCTCAGGTTTCCATGATGACCTGGATTGGACTACATTAAAATTGCTGTTTCTGATTGGACAGTGGGCTAATTTAGGGGACAGAGTCTAGCCTTCCAAATATCCCGTGTCTCTAGCTATTCCCTCCATTCAGTACATAGGAAATATTCAGCTTGTTTATACTGACCATTTGTTAACTCTTTGAAGCTCAGAGTAAACAGGGTAGGTGTCGGGAATGACACTGTACTCATAACCTTTGCTCTGAGTTTTTGCAATACTTGTAAATCCAATTTGTCCTTTTGGTGTAGGAACAGTTTTCTTATGACAGACTCAACTCCATGCAAGTACATTTCCCTTACATCTGCTAATATATGTTCATGCAGAGGTGTTTCTAGGTTTTCTGGCACCCAAGGAAAGAATCCAGTTTTGCACAACCTCCCCCGCTCCAAGCACATATGCGATTTGCACACTTGTCACATGCCAACAAGCTGCTCTCCCTAATTCTCTCATTGCCCAGTTGAAAACTGAGAGAAACAGGAAGAGAACCTAGTTGTCACGTGTCCTCACACATTTTTTCCATTACTAGTCATATTGTGCCTGAACCCATCCCTGCTCACCATACCTTGCCTTCAACCATTCCCCCACTCGCTCCCATACTCTGTCAGCATACATTCCCCACTTTGCTCCCCATACTGCGTTCGCACCTATATGCCCCATTCTGTGCCTGCACTCTGCACATATCCCCCTCACCATACTGTGTCTGCAACCATCCTCTCACTCAGCATACTATGTCTGCATCTATCCCCATACTGTTTCATCATACATGCCCCCCATCTCCTACCTTGCTCCTCATACTGTGTCTGCAAATTTCTCTCTCTCCATATTTTATCTGCACCTGTCCCTCCCTTGCTCCCCAAACTGTGGCCTCAAATCTTCCACCCATTATTCTAAATGTTCCCCACCCCTCCCCCATACTAAATCTCCCCTACCTCACACTAAATCTCCCCCCACACATTAAATATTCCCCCACAGAGTAAATCTCCCACACAGAGTAACTTTCCCACACACTGCATCTCCTCTTATTACACTGAATCTTCAGTGTCTTCAGCTCCACAGGAGCACATACCACCGATGTTCTTCACATGCCTCTGAGAGCTGGCGAGTCATGTCAGCAGCGCGATCTTGTGACCTGATCACACTGCTGACATCACCTTGTCCCGGCGGCCAGAGCTTCAATTGTACTTAAGTTTAAAAGAATACAATTGTTCAATGGGAGCTGGAGTGCTGCACCATTTGTGACAGCCAGCTCAGAGAACATCTGACTCTCAGTCTGGGGGATGGCAAAATGCAACTGCCAGGGAAGACTCCTCGGATCGCTTCATTAGGCGGCCTTACTCTACCCCTTTGCTGGCTGTGTCCGCAGCAGACGCCCCACCTGCCGTCCCCCTCCCCCCCTTAGACATGCCTCTGTGTTCATGACATATTCTCTGTATTTTTGAGGCAGACACATGGGAGTGATGACAAAGAAAAGGAATGACCACTGAAAATGTTTGGTTTATCATTACCTCCTGTCTTCCATAGATTATGACTAGATTTTCTACCTTTGGAATCAATGGGGGTTTTTGTGGTGGCACCCCACCCATTAGACATTTTTGGCATATCCACAGGATATGTCTATTATAACATAAAAATTCACACACATGGTCTTGACAAAATTACAAGTAGATGGATTTTTATTTTTAAGGTAAAAAAAAGTCACCTTTGTGGTCAACATCATAATGACCTTCAGCCTTGCCCGATTAATTTTACTTAAAGGGAATCTGTCACCTACTTTTTCGTATATAAGCTGCCGCCACCACCGCCTTCAGGGGCTTATCTACAGCATTCTGTAATGCTGTAAATAAGCCCCGATGTAACCTGAAAGATAAGAAAAACAAGATAAACTATACTCACCCGGGAGGGCAGTCCGGTGCAGTCCGGTCCGATGGGCGTCACGGTCCGGGTCCAGCGCCTCCCATCTTCATTCGATTACGTCCTCTTCATTGGTCCCTGTTGCAGCTCCTGCACAGGCGTGCTTTATCTGCCCTGTAGAGGGCAGAGCAAAGTATTGCAGTGCGCAGGTGCCAGGAAAGGTCCGAGAAGCCCAGTGCCTGTGCACTGCAGTACTTTGTGCTGCCTTCAGCGGGGCAGATATATTACGACTGCAGGAGCTGCGACTGGAAGAAAGGAAGAGGACGTCATTGCATGAAGATGGGAGGCTCTGGACCCGGACCGCGACACCCATCTGACTGCATCGAACCGCCCCCCCAGGTGTGCATAATCTAACTTGTTTTTCTTATCTTTCAGGTTACATCGGTGGCTCCTGTAACACCCCAGGGTCCTGGCTGTTACAGTGGCATTGCTTTCCTCGCGGGGAGAGTGATGGAAGATCTTCTTTATTAGGGACCACATACAACATACAACATGTTCCCACTCCAGGCCAGAAGGGGGAGCTCTGATCCAGCTTATGGGTGGCTCCCTTTATATATATATATATATATATATATATTGTAGCGTGGCTACAGGATGTCTAATCGATGGGAGATATGTGTCTTATAGATGGCTTGTTGCTGTGATGTAACCATGGCTACCTATATGTGTTTCAGGACCTGTGGTGATGTCACAACCACATGTCTGGTCATGTGATGGGTTCTGGGTGTGGTTAGACATATAAAAGAAAGCCTAATGCTTAACACAGGTAGGTATGTGTGGAGGTGAAACCCTCCTGAGTGTGTTACGGCTTCAGGACTGAGCCGGATGAACTGGACACTTGTTTTTCTTTACCTGAACCAAAGGCTATTTGTTTTCTGTTGTTTGCCACATGGTTTATGAAGCAATAAACCCAGTGAACTTTAAAGGAACACGTCTCCTGAGTGTCAGCCGTCGCAGCTGAGTGAGTGAAATCCCTACAATTGGTGGTAGACGTGCGAGCAGCGTTCCCAGCGGAGACGTGAGTTTATTTTGAATGTCCTGGGTCAAGGCTGTTGCAAGCCAGCAAGCATTGCCGGAGAAAATGGAGGACCTGCTGAAACAATTGGTCCAGATGCAGTCACAGCAGGAGAAAAGGCAGCAAGAGACCAACAGGCTGTTGATGCAGCAGATACAACAGAGCCAGCAGGAGCAACGGCAGCAGATGCAACAAAGCCAGCAGGAGCAACGGCAGCAGTTACAACAGAGCCAGCAGCAGATGCAGCAGAGCCAGCAGGAGCATCAGCAGCAGATGCAGCTTCTGGCAACCGCCATCCAGGGCAAGGCGAGCGCCCCAACCCCAGGTTTGGCTGATGACACCCACGTCCGGAAAACGGTAAGACGCGCATTGCAGAAAATGACTCCCGGGGATGATGTTGAGGCCTTCCTGACGGTGTTTGAGAGGGTCGCTGAGAGGGAAAAACTTCCGCCAGAGCAGTGGGCAGAGGTACTTGCGCCATACCTGACGGGAGAACCCCAGAAGGCGTACTATGATTTGACCTTGCAGGATGCCAAAGAGTATCACAAATTGAAAGCCGAGATTCTCGCACGTTTGGGGGTGACACTGACTGTCAGGGCACAGCGAGTTCACTCCTGGGGCTATCACCGGGACAAACCACCTCGTTCCCAAATGTTTGATCTGTTGCACCTGGTCCAGAAATGGCTGCAGCCAGAGTCCTCTGTGCCTGCACAGATGGTAGAACGGGTGATGATGGATCGGTTTGTCCATTCCCTCCCGAGGCCTATACAGTCTTGGGTTGCCCAGGGTGATCCCCAGAATGCCGACGAGCTGATCGGACTGGTTGAGAGGTACCAAGGGTTGGAAGGCTCCTTCGGGAGGCAGCCCATGCCGTACTGGGGATCCCAGAAGGCAGCTGAGTCCCAAAAAGGGGTGGTGCGTCCAAGGTCACAAAGGGCGGGGGAGGTGGTGCCCAAGGTCCCCACGGGTGATATTATTTGTTGGAGGTGCCACAAGCCGGGACATATAGCTGCCCGTTGTTCCCAAACCACTGAGCAGATGGACTGCAGCATGGGACGCCGTTGTTCATACTATGCGTATCCAGCTTGCAGTGTGAACTCTCCGCCCAACGAGGGACCTCAAGCATGTCCCGTGAAGGTGAACGGTCAAGCAGTAACGGCACTGTTAGACTCGGGGAGCCTAGTGACCCTGGTGAGGGCCACTTTTCCTCTCCACCTGCTCCCGGGAAAGAAGGTCGGAGTGCGGTGCATACATGGTGATGCAAAGGACTACCCTGTGGCCAGTGTGAACATTGAAACGACATGTGGCACGGAGTCCCACATAGTCGGCGTCGTTCAGGACTTGTTGCACCCTATAATTATTAGCCGGGATTTCTGTTTGTTTTGGGATTTGTGGGGGAAAGGTTCTGAGCTCCCTAGCAAGAGTAGGGAACCAGTGAACCCGGGAAGGGTGGTGCCACACCCAGAGTCAGACAGATTTCCTTTTTGTGTCCTGGCTGGAGATGAGGAGGAAGTGTCCCCTGCATCTGACATTCTGGAGTTAGAGGTATCCGGTGAAAATTTTGGGACTGCCCAACATAGGGACCCCACTCTGAGGGAAGCCTTTAATAATGTCACAGTTATTGACGGGGTGGTACAGGAGCCGGGGGCAGACACAAGATTTCCCCATTTTCTAATGAGCAGGGAGTTGTTGTACCGGGTCACGAAAATAAGGGAGGAGTTGGTAGAGCAGTTGGTAGTGCCGGGTCCATATAGACGGAAGGTGTTGGACATGGCCCATTCACACATCTTGGGTGGACACCTAGGGGTGGAAAAAACGCAGGAACGGGTTGTGCAGAGGTTCTATTGGCCTGGGTGCCACCGGGAAATAGTGAACTATTGCAGGTCCTGCCCTACATGTCAGCTAACTGCTCCCACTCCTCATTTCCGGAACCCCCTTGTGCCACTGCCCATTATTGAGGTGCCATTCGAGAGAATTGCCATGGACTTGGTCGGTCCCTTAGTTAAATCAGCCCGGGGCCATCAGTATATATTAGTCATCCTGGACTACGCCACACGCTATCCTGAGGCAATTCCCTTGAGAAATTCTTCTTCAAAGAGTATAGCTCGCGAGTTGGTCCATGTCTTTTCCCGGACAGGTCTGCCGAAGGAGATCCTGACTGACCAGGGGACACCTTTCATGAGCAAGGTGATGAGGGAACTATGCAAAGCCCTGAAAATCTCCCAGTTGAGGACCTCGGTGTACCATCCCCAGTCAGATGGCCTTGTTGAGAGATTTAACAAGACACTGAAGAGCATGCTGAGAAAAGCTATAGAGAAAGACGGTAGAGACTGGGATTGTCTCTTACCCTATTTGATGTTTTCCATTCGTGAAGTTCCACAGGCCTCCACAGGTTTCTCACCGTTTGAGCTTCTGTATGGCCGACATCCACGAGGACTCCTGGATATAGCCAAGGAAACCTGGGAAGCCGAAGTCACGCCCCACAGAAGCGTCATTGAGCATGTGGCCCTGATGCAGCAGAGGATTGCAAAGGTGATGCCTATCGTGAAAGAACACCTTCTCCAAGCACAAGAAGCTCAGGCCAGGGTCTACAACCGATCTGCAAGAGTGAGGCAATTCAATCCGGGAGACCGAGTTCTTGTGTTAGTTCCGACAGTGGAAAGCAAGTTCTTGGCCAAATGGCAAGGGCCATATGAGGTTGTCGAGAAACTTGGTGAAGTAAACTATAAAATTCACCAACCAGGAAGACGGAAACCATTCCAAGTATACCATGTCAACCTTATCAAGCCGTGGCAAGATAGAGAGCCGACAGTAACTCCATCGTTGTTAAGCAACCCAGAAGATGAGGTTGGAGCGGTTACTATAGCGGAGACGCTATCGGAGTCCCAGAAACAGCAATGCCGGGAGTTACTCCAGAAAAACAGGGACCTGTATTCCGAGTTGCCTGGGTACACGAAGGTCATAGAGCATGAGGTCCTGACAGAGCCCCATGTGCGCGTGAACGTGAAGCCCTATAGAATTCCTGAGGCCCGTCGAGAAATAGTCTCCAAGGAAGTGGAGCGTATGTTGAAGCTTGGAGTCATTGAGGAATCCAAGAGCGGTTGGTCGAGCCCAATTGTCCTGGTCCCAAAACCTGATGGGGAGTGGAGATTTTGCAACGACTATAGGAAGTTGAATGAGGTCTCCAAGTTCGACGCATATCCCATGCCCCGAGTTGATGAGCTCATCGAAAGGCTTGGGCCCGCCAGGTACATAACCACCTTGGATTTGACGAAGGGGTATTGGCAGATCCCCATGGCACAGGAAGCCAAGGAGAAGACGGCGTTTTCTACACCAGATGGATGCTTCCAGTATGTCCGGATGCCATTTGGCCTACAGGGAGCTCCGGCCACCTTCCAAAGGGCTATGGATAGAGTCCTTGCACCCCACAAGGCATACGCTGCTGCGTACCTAGATGATATCGTCATCTTTAGCCCGGACTGGGAGAGTCATCTGGAGAAAGTCCAAGCGGTGTTTGATGCTATAAGAGAGGCTGGATTTACAATAAACCCGAAGAAGTGTGCATTGGGTAAAGAAGAAGCTAAGTACCTTGGATACATAGTGGGTCATGGAGAAATAAAACCCCAAATCAGTAAAGTGGAGGCAATTCAAACATGGCCAAAACCAGTTTCCAAGAAGCAAGTTAAAGCCTTCCTGGGAATCGTGGGATATTACAGGAGGTTCATCCCAAACTTCGCCACAATGGCGGCGCCTCTCACTGACCTGCTAAAAGGGACAAAATCAGTAATGGTTAAGTGGTCCGAAGAAACAGATTCAGCCTTCCAAGAAATGAAAGAGGCTTTATGTAAGCAACCCGTTCTGATGGCCCCAAACTTCAAGAAAGAGTTTATTCTTCAGACAGATGCCTCAGATGTTGGGGTGGGAGCAGTCCTTTCCCAAGAACTACATGGAGAGGAGCATCCTGTTCTCTATCTGAGTAGGAAGCTGTCCTCGTCTGAAAAGAACTACTCAGTCGTTGAAAAGGAGTGCTTGGCCATAAAATGGGCAGTCGACACATTACAGTACTATTTGCTGGGACGTAAATTTAGACTGATATCCGACCATGCCCCACTTAGGTGGATGAGGGAAACGAAGGGTAGAAATGCTAGGGTCACCCGTTGGTTCTTAGCCCTGCAGGACTTCTGTTTCCATGTGGAACATAGGGCCGGAAAGCTGCACGGTAATGCTGATGCCCTGTCAAGAATCCCTTGTCTAGTGGGAGAAAGTGCCAAGCCCCACGGCTTTAGGCAGAGGGGGGAGGTATGTAGCGTGGCTAAAGGATGTCTAATCGATGGGAGATATGTGTCTTATAGATGGCTTGTTGCTGTGATGTAACCATGGCTACCTATATGTGTTTCAGGACCTGTGGTGATGTCACAACCACATGTCTGGTCATGTGATGGGTTCTGGGTGTGGTTAGACATATAAAAGAAAGCCTAATGCTTAACACAGGTAGGTATGTGTGGAGGTGAAACCCTCCTGAGTGTGTTACGGCTTCAGGACTGAGCCGGATGAACTGGACACTTGTTTTTCTTTACCTGAACCAAAGGCTATTTGTTTTCTGTTGTTTGCCACATGGTTTATGAAGCAATAAACCCAGTGAACTTTAAAGGAACACGTCTCCTGAGTGTCAGCCTTCGCAGCTGAGTGAGTGAAATCCCTACTATATATATATATATATATATATATATATATATATATATATATATATATATATATATATATATATATATATATATATATTCTGGTCTGGTCTGGAGGGAAAGTTAGTTAGTGCCAGACGGCAGCAGACTGGATCAGTCTGAGGCAGAGAGCAGTGTGAGGGGCCGTGCAGCCAAGAGGATGCTGCAGCTCCTGGATTGAGAGAACACAGAGAGAAGAACACATTGTAGAGAGCATGCAGGAGAGAGAAGCACAGGAGAGTGACAACTGGGGAGAATAGCTGTGACTGGGCTACCTGCCTACAGAGCACAGATTCCGGTAGCTGAAAGACCGAGGTTGTGTCGGATTCTAGGAGGCACAGCAGAAACCGGCAGGACAGCTGGACTTCACGTAACCTGTCCGCCCTAATACCCAGGAGACACAGTGGCGCATAGAGCCCGGGTCATGATAGAGGCCCTGTAAAAAGGCTCGACTCACCTGTCATACAGTTTAGTGTCCTAACCTTTAAGGAGGACAGAGAGAACTGTGAGGACCTTGACAGTAGCCACAGGCAGCAAGGGACTGCACCACCGTGCTAGTAGGAAGGCTTTTAACTCCACCTGCTAAAGGGGACTCTGGATTCGCTTCCAAGGCGGCCGGACCCTGCCTGCCCTGTGATCTGGTGCCCTGGACTGTGGCTGCCTGAAGTCTTCAGTAAACCAGGTAAAGAGACTGCAAACCTGTGTCCTCCGTTTCTTATTGCACCACTCACCATCTCCATCTAAACACCGGGAACCCTGGTGACCTACTTCACCTGTGGGAAGTTATACCATCTTAGCTGCCAAAACATCACCCCAGAGGACCCCTTTAAGCAGCATTTGTCCCCACTGACCAAACATAACAGGTGGCGTCACGAACACAAACTTTATTCAAAACCCCTTTTAAAGACATTATCTTTAACATGGTCGCCCAGGGCCACTGACTGGGTCGCCCCACCGTCGTGATACATCCCTTTAAGTACCAGACCCGGAACCCCACGGCCCCGGCGGGCGACTCACTTATCTACAGCATTACAGAATGCTGTAGATAAGCCTCTGATGGCCCCTTATTAACGAAAAAGTAGGTGACAGATTCCCTTTAACAAAATTTATGATTAAGAAGGCCTTAAATGGATCTTTCTTAGGATAGGTGTTAAGTACATGTCCACACTTCTCAGCATGTGACATGGGGTGGGTCTGCACAATTTAATTTATTTGCTTTAATTAATCGTGAACGCAACCTCTCTTATAGACAGCAAAGTGAGCATAAGTAACACCCCGATACAGACCACACACCACGGATACACAGCACACTGCCACCACTCATCAACACAGGGTGAGGAGTCTTTGAAATATATACTATTGTCCTGTCAAAAAGTCACACACTCTCTGAAAGGCCAGAGATTCTTTAGAGGATGAAAGGACCAAACTCATTAAAGTTTTAAGCTTTAATATAAAAAATACAGTGCTTACAAGAAAAAGATACAAAAAGAGAAAAATAAAGCAACATATAAATATGCAAAACTGTTATAAAATGAAAAGGGAGAAATAGCAGAAATACCTAAATGTTTCCAACTAAACTTATTCTTCTGTTTCCTGAGGGAAGGAAAAAGGGTCTAAGGATCACATTCATCTCAAGCTGACCCCCACATGTGAACACCTTTACATTGTATATCTCATCTTTTATATGCCTGGTCCTGAGCTCAAATTTCCAAGACAGCCAAGATTGTAATATTAAAATTGCACATCTGTAACATCTGCTAATTTAGGAGCCAGCAGCTTGCATTTTAAATAAATAGTTTCTTCCAACCACCCTCCTCCCTTCAGTAAATAGGAACTGTCCAGACTTAAATAATAAGAGTAAATAGAGGCTATGCCTTTTGTGCCGTTACAATCCCGTGATTATCAGACAAACTAATATTACTTTACTGATGTTATACTTTTCCCTTGCAATAGCAATCTGTCATAACACAGCTGTTAGGTGACCCTGGACCAAGGTCTCCTTCCCTGTCCCTAACAGTAGGGGGCACTTTAAGGGAGGATATTAGCGAAGGGAATGAGGATGTCGAGTCCATATGGGTTGAAATTCATGGAGGGAAAAATGGTAACAAAATTCTCATTGGGGTCTGTTACAAACCCCCAAATATAACAGAAAGCATGGAAAGTCTACTTCTAAAGCAGATAGATGAAGCTGCAACCCATAATGAGGTCCTGGTTATGGGGGACTTTAACTACCCGGATATTAACTGGGAAACAGAAACCTGTGAAACCCATAAAGGCAACAGGTTTCTGCTAATAACCAAGAAAAATTATCTTTCACAATTGGTGCAGAATCCAACCAGAGGAGCAGCACTTTTAGACCTAATACTATCTAATAAACCTGACAGAATAACAAATCTGCAGGTGGTCGGGCATTTAGGAAATAGCGACCACAATATTGTGCAGTTTCACCTGTCTTTCACTAGGGGGACTTGTCAGGGAGTCACAAAAACATTGAACTTTAGGAAGGCAAAGTTTGAACAGCTTAGAGATGCCCTTAATCTGGTAGACTGGGACAATATCCTCAGAAATAAGAATACAGATAATAAATGGGAAATGTTTAAGAACATCCTAAATAGGCAGTGTAAGCGGTTTATACCTTGTGGGAATAAAAGGACTAGAAATAGGAAAAACCCAATGTGGCTAAACAAAGAAGTAAGACAGGCAATTAACAGTAAAAAGAAAGCATTTGCACTACTAAAGCAGGATGGCACAATTGAAGCTCTAAAAAACTATAGGGAGAAAAATACTTTATCTAAAAAACTAATTAAAGCTGCCAAAAAGGAAACAGAGAAGCACATTGCTAAGGAGAGTAAAACTAATCCCAAACTGTTCTTCAACTATATCAATAGTAAAAGAATAAAAACTGAAAATGTAGGCCCCTTAAAAAATAGTGAGGAAAGAATGGTTGTAGATGACGAGGAAAAAGCTAACATATTAAACACCTTCTTCTCCACGGTATTCACGGTGGAAAATGAAATGCTAGGTGAAATCCCAAGAAACAATGAAAACCCTATATTAAGGGTCACCAATCTAACCCAAGAAGAGGTGCGAAACCGGCTAAATAAGATTAAAATAGATAAATCTCCGGGTCCGGATGGCATACACCCACGAGTACTAAGAGAACTAAGTAATGTAATAGATAAACCATTATTTCTTTTTTTTAGTGACTCTATAGCGACAGGGTCTGTTCCGCAGGACTGGCGCATAGCAAATGTGGTGCCAATATTCAAAAAGGGCTCTAAAAGTGAACCTGGAAATTATAGGCCAGTAAGTCTAACCTCTATTGTTGGTAAAATATTTGAAGGGTTTCTGAGGGATGTTATTCTGGATTATCTCAATGAGAATAACTGTTTAACTCCATATCAGCACGGGTTTATGAGAAATCGCTCCTGTCAAACCAATCTAATCAGTTTTTATGAAGAGGTAAGCTATAGGCTGGACCACGGTGAGTCATTGGACGTGGTATATCTCGATTTTTCCAAAGCGTTTGATACCGTGCCGCACAAGAGGTTGGTACACAAAATGAGAATGCTTGGTCTGGGGGAAAATGTGTGTAAATGGGTTAGTAACTGGCTTAGTGATAGAAAGCAGAGGGTGGTTATAAATGGTATAGTCTCTAACTGGGTCGCTGTGACCAGTGGGGTACCGCAGGGGTCAGTATTGGGACCTGTTCTCTTCAACATATTCATTAATGATCTGGTAGAAGGTTTACACAGTAAAATATTGATATTTGCAGATGATACAAAACTATGTAAAGCAGTTAATACAAGAGAAGATAGTATTCTGCTACAGATGGATCTGGATAAGTTGGAAACTTGGGCTGAAAGGTGGCAGATGAGGTTTAACAATGATAAATGTAAGGTTATACACATGGGAAGAGGGAATCAATATCACCATTACACACTGAACGGGAAACCACTGGGTAAATCTGACAGGGAGAAGGACTTGGGGATCCTAGTTAATGATAAACTTACCTGGAGCAGCCAGTGCCAGGCAGCAGCTGCCAAGGCAAACAGGATCATGGGGTGCATTAAAAGAGGTCTGGATACACATGATGAGAGCATTATACTGCCTCTCTACAAATCCCTAGTTAGACCGCACATGGAGTACTGTGTCCAGTTTTGGGCACCGGTGCTCAGGAAGGATATAATGGAACTAGAGAGAGTACAAAGGAGGGCAACAAAATTAATAAAGGGGATGGGAGAACTACAATACCCAGATAGATTAGCGAAATTAGGATTATTTAGTCTAGAAAAAAGACGACTGAGGGGCGATCTAATAACCATGTATAAGTATATAAGGGGACAATACAAATATCTCGCTGAGGATCTGTTTATACCAAGGAAGGTGACGGGCACAAGGGGGCATTCTTTGCGTCTGGAGGAGAGAAGGTTTTTCCACCAACATAGAAGAGGATTCTTTACTGTTAGGGCAGTGAGAATTTGGAATTGCTTGCCTGAGGAGGTGGTGATGGCGAACTCAGTCGAGGGGTTCAAGAGAGGCCTGGATGTCTTCCTGGAGCAGAACAATATTGTATCATACAATTATTAGGTTCTGTAGAAGGACGTAGATCTGGGTATTTATTATGATGGAATATAGGCTGAACTGGATGGACAAATGTCTTTTTTCGGCCTTACTAACTATGTTACTATGTTACTATGTTACCCTAGCTCGCCCTGCTCCCTGGGATACTTCAGATGGCGAATATGCCGGGACCTCCACCCTTGCTTTATCTCCTGAGTTAGCCCTCCGTCTGTTATCCTCCCCCACCCAGGGAAGAGGGGGTCACTACTGTGCACCGTAGAACACTAACCCGACAAACAAGGCAACACAGACAAGGGTTAATAGAAAACTCCAGGCATACAAAATATTCACTCACATATAACAGAAGAATGTACCGGGCTGTGAAGGTAGGGGAATAAACAAAAACAGAGAAGGAAAAGGTATTACCACGTGTACAAACCAAGCAACAGTCACAAATAACTCCTTCAACTCTCCTACTCATATGAACACCTCTCCCACTGTTTACCATGCAGCAAATGCTAGCTCTGACAAGGATTTATAACAGAGCCCAGATTATAAAGGGAAAAGAAGTGGCTAACAGAGCTCAGCTGTGAGCACAGGGATTCCAACATGTCCGATCAACCCCTGTTCTGCCAGAAGAAATAAACACCATTAAAATTAAATACTGTAGAAGTGCTTCTTCTCAGTGCAGAAGTAGGAGCAATCAGACGCTGCGGTCTTCTGGTTCCACACCATGTGACAACATCATTATAAATTCTTCTTCAAGACTTTCTGACTGTAAGACATGGAGATGTTGTGCATCGTAATGAATAAGAGAAAATCTACAACATGTTCTTGGAAAAATAATAAGTTCTTGGTGAAGGTTGATTCACACCAGTCATCTTCCACCATTTATAACTGTCTTGGGAACCCATTATACCTTCTTCTCACTTCAAATTAGGTTTCTTGTACAACTTTATTAGATGGCAGTCATACTCAAAGCATCAATTTGTCATGTCATTTGCTCTCTACATGCGCCTCATAATTTCATAGTCAATATTTCCAAAAATAACACGGTGAACATGGTGACATATAGGAGTCTGATACACCAGTGTGTAAATCACATGTTCTGCATGGCACTACCTTATAACCAGATGCATCTCTTGGATGATCCATTACCTTAATAGATATTTTAACTCTTTACACCCTATTTTTATGTATTGTATGCATACGAAAAAAGGCATTTATATATGGAGCAGACTTGCATTTTTTGTTTCTTTATTTTTTTTTATTATTATTATTTATTGTTTCATTATTATTATTTATTGTCTATTATTCTTTATACTCCCTCCACATGCAGCCGAATATTTTTTGGAAGATATGTTGGGAATATGTACTTAAAAAACTCACTTTCAATTAGGCACAGACTGTACTGCCTCCTTGACTCTCTGCAGCCACATATGGTCCCTCTCTTTTGGTAATTTTTAGGTTCTTTTTTTTACTATAGGAGGTGTAGGACCATTCAGTACCATCTCCACTTTCTTACCTCGCCATGTAAATGATATATACACAGATATGGCTGCCTCATAGTCATTTCAAGTAAATTATGAAAATGAACTGTAGCTAGTTCTACAGATTGTACTCTTCTCCTTGAATTTCCAATTAAATGAAAAAGGCACAGATATTACTGTCCCCCTGATTACCCGTGAACATTAAGTACATATAATACTTAATACTGCCTGTCTCTTACTGTAAATGAGGGCAGTGCTACTGTGTCTACATAACTTACAGTGGGACATATGATGGCAGCACTATCTGTGCCTTTATCATTTACAAACAGAGATGAGAAGGTAGCAATATCTGTGTCAGCATTATTTACCTGGACAGACTGGTAGAAATTATTTTCTGTGTCAACATAATTTATATGGAGATTCAGGAAGGCAGTGCTCCTGTATCTAAAGAACTTACAGGCAGAGACAGGGTGGCAGCACTATTTGTGCCTTTCTCATTTACAAACATAGATAAAGAGGTAGTACTATCTGTGCCAACATTATTTAGAAAGAGAGACTTGTAGGTCTCTCTTTCTAAATAATGTTGGCACAGAGAGTACTACCTCCTTATCTATGTTTATAAAAGATATAGGCACAGATAGTACTTTCACTTTGTCTCACTTTAATTTACAGTGGGGCAAAAAAGTATTTAGTCAGTCAGCAATAGTGCAAGTTCCACCACTTAAAAAGATGAGAGGCGTCTGTAATTTACATCATAGGTAGACCTCAACTATGGGAGACAAACTGAGAAAAAAAAATCCAGAAAATCACATTGTCTGTTTTTTTTAACAATTTATTTGCATATTATGGTGGAAAATAAGTATTTGGTCAGAAACAAACAATCAAGATTTCTGGCTCTCACAGACCTGTAACTTCTTCTTTAAGAGTCTCCTCTTTCCTCCACTCATTACCTGTAGTAATGGCACCTGTTTAAACTTGTTATCAGTATAAAAAGACACCTGTGCACACCCTCAAACAGTCTGACTCCAAACTCCACTATGGTGAAGACCAAAGAGCTGTCAAAGGACACCAGAAACAAAATTGTAGCCCTGCACCAGGCTGGGAAGACTGAATCTGCAATAGCCAACCAGCTTGGAGTGAAGAAATCAACAGTGGGAGCAATAATTAGAAAATGGAAGACATACAAGACCACTGATAATCTCCCTCGATCTGGGGCTCCACGCAAAATCCCACCCCGTGGGGTCAGAATGATCACAAGAACGGTGAGCAAAAATCCCAGAACCACGCGGGGGGACCTAGTGAATGAACTGCAGAGAGCTGGGACCAATGTAACAAGGCCTACCATAAGTAACACACTACGCCACCATGGACTCAGATCCTGCAGTGCCAGACGTGTCCCACTGCTTAAGTCAGTACATGTCCGGGCCCGTCTGAAGTTTGCTAGAGAGCATTTGGATGATCCAGAGGAGTTTTGGGAGAATGTCCCATGGTCTGATGACACCAAACTGGAACTGTTTGGTAGAAACACAACTTGTCGTGTTTGGAGGAAAAAGAATACTGAGTTGCATCCATCAAACACCATACCTACTGTAAAGCATGGTGGTGGAAACATCATGCTTTGGGGCTGTTTCTCTGCAAAGGGGCCAGGACGACTGATCCGGGTACATGAAAGAATGAATGGGGCCATGTATCATGAGATTTTGAGTGCAAACCTCCTTCCATCAGCAAGGGCATTGAAGATGAAACGTGGCTGGGTCTTTCAACATGACAATGATCCAAAGCACACCGCCAGGGCAACGAAGGAGTGGCTTCGTAAGAAGCATTTCAAGGTCCTGGAGTGGCCTAGCCAGTCTCCAGATCTCAACCCTATAGAAAACCTTTGGAGGGAGTTGAAAGTCCGTGTTGCCAAGCGAAAAGCCAAAAACATCACTGCTCTAGAGGAGATCTGCATGGAGGAATGGGCCAACATACCAACAACAGTGTGTGGCAACCTTGTGAAGACTTACAGAAAACGTTTGACCTCTGTCATTGCCAACAAAGGATATATTACAAAGTATTGAGATGAAATTTTGTTTCTGACCAAATACTTATTTTCCACCATAATATGCAAATAAAATGTTAAAAAAACAGACAATGTGATTTTCTGGATTTTTTTTTCTCAGTTTGTCTCCCATAGTTGAGGTCTACCTATGATGTAAATTACAGACGCTTCTCATCTTTTTAAGTGGTGGAACTTGCACTATTGCTGACTGACTAAATACTTTTTTGCCCCACTGTATGTACCTACAATAGCAGCACTGCCTTCCTATAACATAGGTACAGAAATACTTTCTCCAAGTCTCTCCAGGTAAATAATGCTGGCACATAAAATTTTATATCTTGATCTATGTTTGTAAATGATATAGGCACAGATAGTGCTGCAATCTTAATAGAGAAGAGTAACATATGCACACATTTGAATTTACATCAATCTGCGAATAATAACTTGGGAAGTCTGGGTCAATTCAAAATGTAGTTACATTCCAAAAAATAAAAAAAAAGGATAAACAGATGCGACTTTTCCTTGTCACTAAACTCATTTAATAGCTGATTTTTTTCCTGTGTTTCCAGTAGTCCTGAGGAAAACATGTATTATGAGAACTCCAGTACTATGCTCACCTCTACTACATCTATCGTTTTTAACATTCTTGCTTAAGAAAAAAAAAACGGTACCTGAAGCGAATGCCATTTATCAATATCCATTAGTTGACAAATGTTATCTTAATGGTGCTTGATCAGACGTAGGACGTTGCTCATTCTGGGCTTCAGTGAACCGTGTGGATTTGCTAGATTTGAGTTATTTATCAAGTTTAGTCATTTGTGTACTACTGGGTAATGATGAAAAACCATAATCCACAACCCAATCCTTTGCAATGTTTTTCATTACTCACATTTGGTTCTGGTGAGGTTTTTAGAAAGTCTTAATTTTACAGATGATTGAGAGTCATGAAATTGCACATGCTTGTCTTCATTCAAAAGACAGCTATACTGTGAAGCGCGGGCGCCTACGCAAAAAATAATTGAAAGGATTATGATTCTGATCAAACATAGCTTTCATGTACCTTTAAAATGGTTGCAGACTTCCAGCCATGCTAAGTGTCCACCGTTTGGGTTTAACATGTTTGATGATGTCACTGATGACATAATAGATTATAAAGCCATAGATAAGATATCAAATCTAGAATGTTATAATAGTTGTTATAACATTTTCCCAAAGACCTTAATTATTGTAAATTGATTTGCTACGAATCAAAAGTACTCTAAAATCTCTATTTGTCTTGAAAAACATGACGTTGTTTATTTTTTCCCACACAGTAATTTTCTTCCCTGTCATGCTGGCACACATTCTGTACAGTTTGTTTTCAGTTTACAGTGGGTTTTGTTTTCTCTCACTATCCAGATTCACACCAAAATTGCTGCTGCTTTCCCTGCCTCGGCTTTCATACAGGCCATAATAGTTTCTCCTGACTGGCTGTGTTATACTGTATAGCCAGGAACATGGATGTATTCCAGCAATTCTAGGCACCGTTGCCTGATCATGAGCATCAGTGCTATTTCTTTCATCAAAAATTAGAGTTCTATTTTAAAGGACAATCCTGTATATATCCCTTTTTAAAAACACACTTTCATTTTTACAATATTTTAAAGGAGCTGTCTCAAAATCAGTAATGACTAAAATGTTAAAGCGATTCTAAAAACAACAACTTTGTAATTGTATTCTTATTAAATAGGTTGTCCAGGACTAAAAACTGAGGCTGAAACATCCGGCATGCCCATAGATCAGCTGTTTCCGACGCCGCCCACAAGGACTGCTCAGTTTCAGAGCTGCACAGCACAGTTCCGTCAACGGAATAGCTGGCGTTGCCGGGTACTGCATATCTGCCCCCTATCGATTCAAATAGTACCCAGCTGTGGTTACAATATAGTTGACAAAGCTGTGCAATGCAGATCCACAACTGAGCACTTCTGGCCAGTGGTGACATCTAGAACAGCCTATCGATTGGGGTGTCGGGTGTCACACCCCTACATAGGTCACCAATCAGACATTGATAACCTACCCTAACGATAGCCCATTAGTGTTAAAGTCCCTGACAACCCAATTTAAAATTCCTATGAGTTCTCAAGACCTAAGGATTATTTTAGACTTTTGTTCACTAATCTTGTTAATTATCTAGATTACCAACATTTTCAGTGCTTACAAGCTCTTTGTAATAGAGATGGTAAGCACTTGTTTAACTCCTTAATCCCCGGAGCTTTTGTCGTTTTTTCATTTTTGTTTTTTGCTCCCCTTTTGAGAGCCATAACTTTTATTTTTCTGTCAATATGGCCATGTCAGGGCTTGATTTTTGCGGCACGAGTTGTACTTTTAAACGACACCATTGATTTTACCATGTCGTATACTCAAAAACAGGAAAAAAATTCCAAGTGCGGTGAAATTGCAAAACAAATGCAATCCCACACTTGTTTTTTGATTGGCTTTTTTCCTAGGTTCTCTTTTATCTAAGGGTATGTTTCTACGTTCAGGAAATGCTGCGTTTTTGACGCTGCGTTGAGCCGCAGCGTCAAAAACGCAGCGTCCAGATGTTACAGCATAGTGGAGGGGATTTCATGAACTCCTGTTTCCACTATGCATTAACAGACGCATGCGGCAGACCCGTGAAAACGCACATGCGGCGCGTCTTTTAAGAACGCAGCATGTTCTTGCATTGCTGAAACAACGCAAGGACAGCGCAGGTGACCTGACAGTGACCTCAGGTGCAGATTTGGTAAGGATTTTACTTGCATAAAATCCTGACCAAATCCTGATGCAATCCTGAACGTGGACACATACCCTAAGTGGTGAAAAAAAATTCCAAAGTTTGCTTAAAAAAAATTTGCTCCATTTTCTGATACCCGTAATGTCTCCATTTTCGTGATTTCGGATTGGGTGAGGGCTTTTTTTTTGCATGCTGAGCTGACGTTTTTAATGATACCATTTTGGTGCAGATACATTCTTTTGATCGCTCGTTATTGCATTTTAATACAATGTTGTGGCGACCAAAAAAACATAATTCTGGCATTTTGATTTTTTTCTCACTACGCCGTTTAGCGATCAGGTTAATCCTTTTTTGTGATAGATCGGGCAATTCTGAACGCGGCGATACCAAATATGTGTAGATTTGATTTTTTTTATTGTTTTATTTTGTTTGGGGCGAAAGGGTGATTTAGACTTTTAATTTTTTATTTTTTTAATATTTTTAAGCACATTTTTTTTACTTTTGGCATGCTTCAATAGCCCCCATGGGAGGCTAGAAGCAAGCACTACATGATTGCCTCTGCTACATAGAGGTGAAGCACAGATCACCTCTATGTAGCAGAAATGCAGCATTGCTATGAGCGCCGACCACAGGGTGGCGCTCATAGCAATCTGCCAGCAACAACCATAGAGGTCTCAAGGAGACCTCAGGTTGTTATGGTTATGCATCGATGACCCCGATCATGTGACCGATGGCCGGAAGCGAGTGTTAAATGCCGCTGTCAGCGTTCGACAGCGGCATTTAACTAGTTAATAGGTGCGAGCGGATCACGATTCCTCTGGCGCCTATTGCAGGCACATGTCAGCTGTTCAAAACAGCTGACATGTCGCGGCTTTGAGGAGGGCTCACCGCTGGAGCCCACCTCAAAGCAGGGGATACTGCCAGCTGACGTACAATTCGGTCAGCTGGCAGAAAGGGGATAAAGTTGGCAGTATCACTAGAGCTTATGATCTGGTCAGTTTTAGTGTGCTATGCTCTACTTATGCTGCCGTAGCATTGGGGAGTGCACATTTCGAGCCAGTGCTGCAACCATGTCACTGGTCTGACCTGTCAATCTTCAGTATCAAGCAGTGGGAGGCAGGGGAGCAATGTGCTTCTGAAGCGCAAACTTTAGAACAATCCTTTAAGAAATCAGAAAGCTGAAGAATTAGACTGAGTGATACGAAGGCATTGTTGCATGGTAATGTATTTCTAGCAGGGGCGGAATGGGCCGGGTGGCAGGAATGCATTTGCCCCCTGGGCTGGTGCCTAAGCCACTGCAGAGGGCCGAAGGACCTGTGATGAGCAGCAACAGGAGGGTGGGACATGCAGCGTGCACCTGTAGCTGGAGCCATGGAGGCTTCAGTAATGTGCAGGCTGCGGTGAGAAGGGGCAGCTCCTGGCACACAAGAGGAGGAGACTGCATTACTTACATAGTGATCGCACGCAGCATCCTCCTCTTCTGTGTGCAGATCTGTCTCCGATATCTGCTCAGCCAGGCCTGGAGGGGGAGGAGCTACAGCATGCAGACTAGAGCAGCAGCACAGAACGGCAGGACATGGACAAGATGAGAGGTAGCTGCTCTGTGTGCCCACTGCCCAGCACACGCCAGGTAACCTCTTCCGCTGCTCATCTCAATGCTTGCTGTGCTAAGTGGCAGGGGGAGGAGGGCATTTAACAAATTGAACATGGCAGGTCAGAGTATGTGTGTTTTTCTGAATGTGAGTGTGTGTGTGTTTTCCTGAATGTGTGTGTGTGTTTTCCTGAGTGTGTGGGTGCGTGTGTTTTCCTCAGTGTGTGTGAGTTTTCCTGAGTGTGTGTGTGCACTTGTGCCCGCACGGCAGCAGTTAAAGCTGCAAGCCAATCAGAGGCTGGCAGCTGACATCAGCACGCATGTCGACAGCGTATCACGTTATTGTTGTTCGCCAGTGAGTCCGGGCTGAAATGCCAGGAATGGACGTTGGCGCTGGACCGTGTCCAGGTAAGGAGAAAGGTGTTTTTTTATTTTTATTGACTGAGGCAAGCCCAGGGCAGAATGGAGACATGGGGGCAGGAATGGAAACAACACAGGGGGCAGGGATGGAAACGACACAGGGGGCAGGAATGGAAAAGACACAGGGGGCATGAATGGAAACAACACAGGGGGCATGAATGGAAACAACACAGGGGGGCAGGAATGGAAACAACACAGGGGGCAGGAATGGAAACAACACAGGAGGCAGGCATGGAAACAACACAGGGGGCAGGAATGGAAACAACACAGGGGGCAGGATGGAGACACGGGGCAGGATGGAGACATGGGGCAGAATGTGAGACACGGGGCATGGGAGACATGGGGGCAGGATGGAGACAAATAGAGCAGGAATATGGAGACATATGGGGCAGGATCATGGTGCAGGATGGAGGCAGATGGGGCAGGATCATGGTGCAGGATGGAGACACATGGTGCAGGATCATGGTGCAGGATGGAGACACATGGTGCAGGATCATGGGGCAGGATGGATACGATGGAGACAGATGGGGTGGTAGGACCATGGGACAGTTGGGGTAGGATCATGGGACAGATGGGGCAAGATCATGGGACAGATGAGGCAGGATACGGAGATCATATGGGGCAGAATGGATCCTCATGAGGGCAGAATGGGAGAACATAAGGCTGGAGCCAGGAATGAAAAACACGGGGCCAGGATGAGGGATATTGTTACCATAGGGGCTAATTAAGGGATATTATTACTGCAGTGATGTATTTATTTTACTTTTTGAGTATACTGTTTTAAATGAGGGGGCGGTCCTGTTACTGTGCAGAGCGACATTATGTCGCCCTTTTTTCTTCATCTGGTGCAGTGTAGAAGTTGGGAAAAAATTAAGTAATGTGTTCTGCAAGCGCAGCTCTAGATAACTGTGTTATTTTCTGCAGAAACCCATCCTGGCTGGAAGATGTGATGGCGGTCTGTGCTGGTTGAGAATGAAAAGCGAAGCTGAAGGACTTCACCTAGAGACGTCACTGGTGAGTCAGTGTGTTTCCTGTACACTGACATTATATGCAGAGTTCCTGTGTACAATGTCACTGGTGATCACTGTATTACCTGTACACAGACACTGCATACTAAGTACAGATCGTCTGTGCATAGTGGCACTTTTGGTGATAGTATTGTGGGTTTTTTTATTAATTATCAGTATTGTAGTATTCAGTCACTATGTGGTGGTAATATGTGGTCCGGTCATGGTGTTGCAGTATTTGTCTCTTGTATGTGCTATTATTTGGTAACTGTGGTGGTAATATGTGGACTTGTCATGGTGTGGTGGTATTTGTTCTCTGTATGTGGTATTATTGGTCACATGTGGTGGTAATATGTGATCTTGACATAGTGCGATGGTGTTTGTCCCTTGTATATGATATTAGTCGGTCACCGTGATGGTAATATGTGATCTAGACATGGTGTGGCAGTATTTGTTCCTTGTATGTAGTAGTATAGGTCACTATGTGGTAATATGTGGTCTGGTCATGTTGTGTTGGTATTTGTTCCTTGTATGTGGTTTTATTGGTCACCATGTGGTGGTAATATGTGGTCTGGACATGGTGCGGTTGTATTTGTCCCTTGTATGTGATATTGTTGGGTCATTGTGGTGGTAAAATGGTGTCTGGTCATAGTACAGTGGTATTTGTCCCTTTGGATGTGACATTATTGGTCATTTAAACAATTGAAAAATAAATAAAAATATGCCTAAACTGTATTGCATATTTTAAGAAATTTTTAATAGGTTAACGTAGAGTAGGGCCCGGCCAAATGAGTCTACCTTGCTGTGGTGGCAGATTAGAAAAATCTTTTGGCCAAAACAAAAGCTGCTGGCTATATGTGTGATCTGGTGATGGGAACTGTTAGGGTATGTTCACACGTTCAGGATTTCCATCCTTTTTTTTTCCTGACTGTTTTTTAAAAAACTGCAGCTCTTGGCAGAAAACGCAGGTCCTTTTTTTGGTCCTTTTTTGGTCCGTTTTTGATGCGTTTTTTGATGCGTTTTTTGATGCGTTTTTTTGATGCAGTTTTCTAGCCAGAGTCTGTGTGTTTTCTAGGAATTTTTTTAGGGTTAAAATGGCTGAAAATACCCTAACCCTACCCCTACCCCTAACCCTACCCCTAACCCTACCCCTAACCCTAACCCTACCCCTAACCCTAACCCTACCCCTAACCCTACCCCTAACCCTACCCCTAACCCTACCCCTAACCCTAACCCTACCCCTAACCCTACCCCTAACCCTACCCCTACCCCTAACCCTACCCCTATTCTAACCTTAGTGAAAAAAAAAAAAAAAAAAATTCTTTATTTTTTTTATTGTCCCTACCTATGGGGGTGACAAAGGGGGGGGTGTGTCATTTACTATTTTTTTATTTTGATCACTGAGATAGGTTATATCTCAGTGATCAAAATGCACTTTGGAACGAATCTGCCGGCCGGCAGATTCGGCGGGCGCACTGCGCATGCGCCCGCCATTTTGCAAGATGGCGGCGCCCAGGGAGAAGACGGCCGGACGGACACCGGGACGCCGGGTGAGTATAAGGGGGGGAGATTAGGGCACGGGGGGGCATCAGAGCACTGGGGGGGGGCATCGGAGCACTGGGGGGGGGCATCGGAGCACGGGGGGGCGGGATCGGAACACGGGGGGGGCAGCCACACTCCGCCCACGCACTTCCGCCCGCTCCCCGCACTTCCTGCTGCAGCGGTTCTGCACATCAAATCGCAGTAAAACCCGCAGATATATTTTTGATCTGCGGGTTTTACTGCGATTTTGACCTCACAATGGAGGTCTATGGGTGCAGAACCGCTGCGGCTCCGGAAAAAGAATTGACATGCTCCTTCTTTTTTCCGGGAGCTATTCAGCGCGTCTTTTTTTTAACAATTTCCGGACCATGTGCACAGTGTGTCCTGTTTTCCATAGGGTACAGTGTACTGTACCCTGCATGGAAAACAGCTGCGGAACCGCAGCGGCAAAACCGCCGCGGTTCCGCGGTAAAAAACGCACTGTGTGAACATGGCCTTAATGTGTGATTGGTGAAAAGTGGAGTTTTTCCTAGGGAGAGCGGTGGGACTGTGGACAGTTCGAGGGGTGGAGGCGAGGCTGGGGTTGGAGCCTGGGCAGAGTCTCAATGGGCCCCGTAGATTTGGCCAGTATGGGGCCCCAAAATTCCTAGTGGCAGCCCTGTTTGAAGTTTCTGTATGGTGATGTTAAGGAGGTACTCTGTGGTGGAGTTATGGAGGTTTTGTATGGTGCCGTTATGGAGGTACTGTATGGGCGGCGAACAGCGGGAATGGTGAGCAGTGATCCACATATGAGCTGAAGATTACATGGCCTGACAAGGGGAGAGGAGGGACAAGACCACCTGTTCCCGACGCCGGAACCAGAGAATCTGCACAGCACAGTGCGCACGATATGAGGATTCACACATAGTGACTGTAGACATGAAGCATAAGATCCGACAACCCCTTTAAGGATGAGCCGCTACTCATGGGCCACTGCTGTGTGCTTGCCCCCCAGGCTAACATTTGCCAGCCAGCCCCTGATTTCTAGGATCTCCAGTTCTGGCAGAAGGCCTTGTCATTCATTCAGCTCAGATGTTGTCTCCCGTTCCTTTTCTTTCAGGCTAGAGTCTCATAGAAGATGAGACATTTATCTGAATGGTTTATCTTCAGAATGTTAAATATTGCAATAGATCACAATATGTGACAACAGTTGAAGCGGGAATTGTGATAAATCAGAAATTGCCAAGCAATATTACACCCTGGGCTGAGGAGGTGCCGATATCGTCTTCAGAGAAGGATACAATTAGTGGTTTGGATTACCCATTAAGCCAATTGAAGAAAAATAATTGAAGTGTCTCCAATGCATTTTATAGTATATAGTTAGCACAATCTGAACCGTAAATCATCTCACTCAATGTTCTAAAAAAGTTGATGCCATCAATCTACTGTTCATCATGAAATATATTACAACATTTCTGACGGCAAACCTGTAAATAGCTCTTATCCAAATGGAAGAAAATGCTTCTTGAAAAAGTTGTCCAGGATTAGAAAACTAGTTGTGCTGGGTATTTCAACTCAGCTCTATAGATGAACTGCAATACCACACATAACCTGTAGACTGGCCTGGTGCTGTTTTGTTGCTGAAGGCATTTTTTTAAACCCTGGACAACCCCTTTAAAGAGACAGTTGAAATCTTAAACACATAATGTTATCTTTGACTAGCCATAAACATTCGTATATGAGCCTCTTGGGTCTTTCCTTTACATCAACACAGGTAACGCGTTTTCTGTGGTATAAATAGACTGGTGCCTGTACAGTCGTGCCACTGTCCTGTTCTGCCCTTATTCACATTGATTTCGGCTGGCACAAGGTAAGGTTTTGATACTAGAGACATGATACGACCATCTTGACTGGGTACACGAGTAGCTTAGCTACTTGGGGAGCAGAGGGGGCCTTCGCCCCGGGCCCGTCACATGAAGGGGCCCACCGAGAGTCATGCCTCACTGCCTGCAAACTTCATCGGTAAGTGGGGATGGAATTTATTAGATTTATTAAATGAAGGCATGTCATGGTCACTGTGGGGTGAAGGTGAGAGGATGGGGGTATTTGGAGGCCTGAAGTGAGGGAGGGGGACAGGGCACTGGGGGATGAATGTGAGGGGATGGGGGTATTGTGGGGGATGAAGTGGGGGGGACAGGGCACTGGGGGGTGAATGTGAGAGTATGGAGTATTGTGGGGAGGGAGACAGGGCACTGGGGGGTGAATGCAAGAGGATGGGGGTATTGTGGGGCTGAAGTGAGGGATGAGGCATTGCACTGGGGGTGAATGTGAGAGGATGGAGTATTGTGCGGCTGAAGTGGGAGAGGGACAAAGCAATTGGGGGTGAATGTGAGAGGATGGAGGTAGTGTGGGGGCTGAAGTGGGGGAGGGGGACAAGGCAATTGGGGTGAATGTGAGAGGATTGGGGTTTTGTGGGGGAGGGGGGACAAGTGGGGGAAGGGGGACAGGGCACTGGCGGGTGAATGTGAGAGGATGTAGCATTGTGGGGGAGGGGGGACAGGGCACTGGTGGTGAGTGGGAGAGGATGAGGGTATTGTGAGGGATGAGGTGGGTGAGGGGGGACAGGGTACTGGGGGCTGATTATTATATTGTTTTGTTAGGAGATTATATGCACTCCATTAAATGCTCATGGAGTATAATCCTTAACGATTAAGTTTCATTAGACATATATTAAAAATAGTGGATAAAATACAGAGGCTGCTAAGCTGAATGGAGGGAGCAGGGGAACAAACAGACTGACTGGATAAAGTGCAAAGTGCATAAATATACACTAATTTTGGGGGCAGATATTACAATGATTCAATCATACAAAGTGCCTAAAGCAAATGCTGTACAAACTGTACACTCTCCATAGAAACAGCTGAAATAACAGTGCAGAATAACCCCAGGCTTTCACAACAGAGAGGCTGAATGCATCCAAGCAATGGTGTCGCCCATGGGAAATAAAAAATACTTTGTCTGCTATGACTTAAAGTGAACCTATCACCAAGTTTGACCGATAAGAGATACAGCTATCACAGGGACCAGGGGCTGACTGGCAAATTTTGGCCTGGGGGGCAAGCACACAGCAGTGGCCCATGAGTAGCATCTCATCCTTAAAGGGGTTGTCGGATCTTATGCTACATGTCTACAAACACTATGTGTGAATCCTCATATCATGCGCTATGAGGATTCTCTGGTGCCGGCAACAGGTGGTCTGGTGACTGCAAGCATGAGATATACAGTGGGGCAAAAAAGTATTTAGTCAGTCAGTAATACCGTAGTGCAAGTTCCACCACTTAAAAAGATGAGAGGCGTCTGTAATTTACATCATAGGTAGACCTCAACTATGGGAGCCAAACTGAGAAAAAAAAATCCAGAAAATCACATTGTGTTTTTTTAACATTTTATTTGCATATTATGGTGGAAAATAAGTATTTGGTCAAAAACAAACAATCAAGATCTCTGGCTCTCACAGACCTGTAACTTCTTCTTTAAGAGTCTCCTCTTTCCTCCACTCATTACCTGTAGTAATGGCACCTGTTTAAACTTGTTATCAGTATAAAAAGACACCTGTGCACACCCTCAAACAGTCTGACTCCAAACTCCACTATGGTGAAGACCAAAGAGCTGTCAAAGGACACCAGAAACAAAATTGTAGCCCTGCACCAGGCTGGGAAGACTGAATCTGCAATAGCCAACCAGCTTGGAGTGAAGAAATCAACAGTGGGAGCAATAATTAGAAAATGGAAGACATACAAGACCACTGATAATCTCCCTCGATCTGGGGCTCCACGCAAAATCCCACCCCGTGGGGTCAGAATGATCACAAGAACGGTGAGCAAAAATCCCAGAACCACGCGGGGGGACCTAGCGAATGAACTGCAGAGAGCTGGGACCAATGTAACAAGGCCTACCATAAGTAACACACTACGCCACCATGGACTCAGATCCTGCAGTGCCAGACGTGTCCCACTGCTTAAGCCAGTACATGTCCGGGCCCGTCTGAAGTTTGCTAGAGAGCATTTGGATGATCCAGAGGAGTTTTGGGAGAATGTCCTATGGTCTGATGAAACCAAACTGGAACAGTTTGGTAGAAACACAACTTGTCATGTTTGGAGGAAAAAGAATACTGAGTTGCATCCATCAAACACCATACCTACTGTAAAGCATGGTGGTGGAAACATCATGCTTTGGGGCTGTTTCTCTGCAAAGGGGCCAGGACGACTGATCCGGGTACATGAAAGAATGAATGGGGCCATGTATCGTGAGATTTTGAGTGCAAACCTCCTTCCATCAGCAAGGGCATTGAAGATGAAACGTGGCTGGGTCTTTCAACATGACAATGATCCAAAGCACACCGCCAAGGCAAAGAAGGAGTGGCTTCGTAAGAAGCATTTCAAGGTCCTGGAGTGGCCTAGCCAGTCTCCAGATCTCAACCACATAGAAAACCTTTGGAGGGAGTTGAAAGTCCGTGTTGCCAAGCGAAAAGCCAAAAACATCACTGCTCTAGAGGAGATCTGCATGGAGGAATGGGCCAACATACCAACAACAGTGTGTGGCAACCTTGTGAAGACTTACAGAAAACGTTTGACCTCTGTCATTGCCAACAAAGGATATATTACAAAGTATTGAGATGAAATTTTGTTTCTGACCAAATACTTATTTTCCACCATATTATGCAAATAAAATGTTAAAAAAACAGACAATGTGATTTTCTGGATTTTTTTTTCTCAGTTTGTCTCCCATAGTTGAGGTTTACCTATGATGTAAATTACAGACGCCTCTCATCTTTTTAAGTGGTGGAACTTGCACTATTGCTGACTGGCTAAATACTTTTTTGCCCCACTGTATATATTCCCAGCCACATTTCGACTAGACTGTTTTGGGCCTTGTTCAATACAGTTGCATTAGGCCATGCAAGTCTAGTCGGCATGTGACTGCATGTATGCAAATCACAAACTTACAGCCACACACCCGCCAAATAACCACAGCACTGCCAGCAATGTGAGAAGCACAAGTCTGCAGTCCAAAGAATGACAGAGTGAATGCACCAATGACACACACACGCATAGCCCCACTGTATAATGAAAAACACACGCACAGACCCACTGTATAATGACACACATGCACAGCCCCACTGTATAATGACACACATGCACAGCCCCACTGGATAATGACACACACACACAGCCCCACTGTATAATGACACCCACACAGCCCCACTGTATGACACACACACAGCCCCACTGTATGACACACACACAGCCCCACTGTATAATGACAGGCACACGCACAGCCCCACTGTATGACACACACACAGTCCCACTGTATGACACACACACAGCCCCACTGTATAATGACACACACACGCACAGCCCCACTGTATAATGACACACACAGCCCCATTGTATAATGACACCGAAACAGCCCCACTGTATGACACACACAGCCCCACTGTATAATGACACACAGCCCCACTGTATAATGACACACACATACAGCCCCACTGTATAATGACACACACACGCACAGCCCCACTGTATAATGACACACACAGTCCCACTGTATAATGACACCCACACAGCCCCACTGTATGACACACACACAGCCCCACTGTATAATGACACACACACAGCCCCACTGTATAATGACACACACACAGCTCCACTGTATAATGACACCCACACAGCCCCACTGTATGACACACACAGCCCCACTGTATGACACACACAGCCCCACTGTATAATGACACACACACGCACAGCTCCAATGACACACACAGCCCCACTGTAAAATGACACACACACACAGCCCCACTGTATGACACACACACACGCACAGCCCCACTGTATAATGACACACACACACGCACAGCCCCACTGTATAATGACACACACAGCCCCACTGTATGACACACACACTGCCCCACTGTATAATGACACCCACACAGCCCCACTGTATGACACACACACATCCCCACTGTATAATGACACACACACAGCCCCACTGTATAATGACACACACACACAGCCCCACTGTATAATGACACCCACACAGCCCCACTGTATGACACACACAGCCCCACTGTATAATGACAGGCATACGCACAGCCCCACTTTATAATGACAGGCACACGCACAGCCCCACTGTATAATGACACACACACACAGCCCCACTGTACAATGACACACACACACAGCCCCACTGTATGACACACACACACGCACAGCCCCACTGTATAATGACACACACACACACGCACAGCCCCACTGTATAATGACACACACAGCCACACTGTATGACACACATACAGCCCCACTGTATAATGACACACACACAGCCCCACTGTATAATGACACCCACACAGCCCCACTGTATGACACACACACACATCCCCACTGTATAATGACACACACACAGCCCCACTGTATAATGACACACACACACAGCCCCACTGTATAATGACACCCACACAGCCCCACTGTATGACACACACAGCCCCACTGTATAATGACAGGCATACGCACAGCCCCACTGTATAATGACAGGCACATGCACAGCCCCACTGTATAATGACACACACACACAGCCCCACTCTATAATGACACACACACAGCCCAACTGTATAATGACACACACGCACAGCCCCACTGTATAATGACACACACATGCACAGCCCTACTGTATAATGACACACACGTACAGCCCCACTGTATAATGACTCACACACACAGCCCCACTGTATAATGACACACACACACAGCCCCACTGTATAATGACACCCACACAGCCCCACTATATGACACACACAGCCCCACTGTATAATGACAGGCATACGCACAGCCCCACTTTATAATGACAGGTACACGCACAGCCCCACTGTATAATGACACACACACACAGCCCCACTGTATAATGACACACACACTTTCCCACTGTATAATGACACACACACACGCACAGCCCCACTGTATAATGACACACACGTACAGCCCCACTGTATAATGACATATACGCACAGCCCCCCTGTATAATGACGCACACATGCACAGCCCTACTGTATAATGACACACATGTACAGCCCCACTGTATAATGACATATACGCACAGCCCCCCTGTATAATGACGCACACATGCACAGCCCTACTGTATAATGACACACACGTACAGCCCCACTGTATAATGACACACACACACGCACAGCCCCACTGTATAATGAGACACACACACACACATACACAGCCCCACTGTATAATGACAGGCACACGCACAGCCCCACTGTATAATGACAGGCACATGCACAGCCCCACTGTATAATGACACACACACGCATGGTCCCACTGTATAATGACAGGCACATGCACGGCCCCACTGTATAAAGACACACACACGCACGCAGCTCACACACGCACGCAGCTCACACACGCACACAGCTCACTCATGCAGCTCACACACACACGCACAGCCCCACTGTATAATGACATACCCACACAGCCCCACTGTATATTGACACACACACAGACAGCCCCACTGTATAATGACACACACACACGCACAGCCCCACTGTATAATGACATACCCACACAGCCCCACTGTATGACGCACATGTACAGCCCCACTGTATGACACACACACACAGCCCCACTGTATAATGACACACACACACACAGCCCCACTGTATAATGACACCCACACAGCCCCACTGTATGACACACACACAGCCCCACTGTATGACACACACACAGCCCCACTGTATAATGACAGGCACACGCACAGCCCCACTGTATGACACACACACAGCCCCACTGTATAATGACACGCACACGCACAGCCCCACTGTATAATGACAGGCACATGCAGCTCACACGCACACAGCTCACACACACGCAGCTCACACGCACGCAGCTCACACGCACACGCACGCAGCTCACACGCACACGCACGCAGCTCACACGCATACGCATGCAGCGCACACGCAGCTCACACACACGCACCAGTTACCTCATACACACACTCTCCCCACTGTATAATGACAGGCACACGCACAGCCCCACTGTATGACACACACAGCCCCACTGTATAATGACACACACACGCACAGCCCCAATGACACACACAGCCCCACTGTAAAATGACACACACACACAGCCCCACTGTATGACACACACACACGCACAGCCCCACTGTATAATGACACACACACACGCACAGCCCCACTGTATAATGACACACACAGCCCCACTGTATGACACACACACAGCCCCACTGTATAATGACACACACACACAGACCCACTGTACAATGACACACACAGCCCCACTGTATAATGACACACACACAGCCCCACTGTATAATGACACACACACAGCCCCACTGTATAATGACACACACACAGCCCCACTGTATAATGACACCCACACAGCCCCACTGTATGACACACACAGCCCCACTGTATAATGACAGGCATACGCACAGCCCCACTTTATAATGACAGGCACACGCACAGCCCCACTGTATAATGACACACACACACAGCCCCACTCTATAATGACACACACACAGCCCCACTGTATAATGACACACACGCACAGCCCCACTGTATAATGACACACACATGCACAGCCCTACTGTATAATGACACACACGCACAGCCCTACTGTATAATGACACACACGTACAGCCCCACTGTATAATGACACACACACACAGCCCCACTGTATAATGACAGACACACACAGCCCCACTGTATAATGACACCCACACAGCCCCACTGTATGACACACACAGCCCCACTGTATAATGACAGGCATACGCACAGCCCCACTTTATAATGACAGGCACACGCACAGCCCCACTGTATAATGACACACACACACACAGCCCCACTGTATAATGACACACACACAGCCCCACTGTATAATGACACACACACACGCACAGCCCCACTGTATAATGACACACACGTACAGCCCCACTGTATAATGACATATAGGCACAGCCCCACTGTATAATGACGCACACATGCACAGCCCTACTGTATAATGACACACACGTACAGCCCCACTGTATAATGACACACACACACGCACAGCCCCAGTGTATAATGAGACACACACACACACATACACAGCCCCACTGTATGACACACACACAGCCCCACTGTATGACACACACACAGCCCCACTGTATAATGACACACACACGCACAGCCCCACTGTATAATGACACACACACGCTCAGCCCCACTGTATAATGACACACACACACAGCCCCACTGTATAATGACACACACAGCCCCACCGTATAATGACACCCACACAGCCCCACTGTATGACACACACAGCCCCACTGTATAATGGCACACAGCCCCACTGTATAATGACACACACACTCACAGCCCCACTGTATAATGACACACACACGCACAGCCCCACTGTATAATGACACACACAGCCCCACTGTATAATGACACCCACACAGCCCCACTGTATGACACACACACAGCCCCACTGTATAATGACATACACACAGCCCCACTGTATAATGACACCCACACAGCCCGACTGTATGACGCACATGTACAGCCCCACTGTATAATGACACACACACGCACAGCCCCACTGTATAATGACACACACACGCACGGCCCCACTGTATAATGACACACACACACACACAGCCTGTCACGATATGGTATGAAATATCATAAGTTTATTTGCTCGTCAGCTCATGAGGTGGGCTAAACCCCCCTTCACTAGCTGTCTCTACTTGTTTCTCTCTGGGCTACGGACTGTATGCTAGAAGGGGGTTTTATTGCCCTGGGGTCGTAAATTCCAGGCTCAGAGGAAAGTCCCTCACCCCTCCCACCTTCACTAGTCAGAACTGGTAAAGTGGCTCCAAAATTCATGAAAGATCCTTTGTTTGGTTTTGGTACGATATTATGCACCATGTTTACGGTAAGAACACGAAAATATATATTCGTATTCCCACTCGGTGTAGGTACCCATCCCTTTAAACTCGGGCTTCTAACTCCGTCTGGTAAAGAAGTAGGGTTTTCTCTGTAAATATGTATCCCAGATAGGACATATTTGATCTCATTAGAATGCTCACGTTAACCCGAGATGATTGATGGGTTTGTTAGAACTATGACGTGTTTTGTAGTGAAGTTATAGAAATTAGAGAGAATAGTTTAAAGTTTAGGCAGAATGTAGAGAGAGGAGGGTCTGGATAAGCCAGCCTTTCTGTGATGTCACAGCCTTAAGGTATTAAGGTTGTGGCAGGCTCCCCAGCTTCCTGCTGCTAGATTTCTTCCTGACTTCTTGTCCTCTCCTGAAGCCAGCAGCATCCCATGGACTGGGATATATGGAAACTGCCCTAGCCTGATCGCCTGCAATGCTTTTAACATGTGAGTGTTATCTTTTCTCATTTATTCCCTTTATGTTATAATTACCCATGTACATATTTGCAATTGTCTCATTTATAACCTCTTTATAAAATATTTTTGATAAAGCACTGCCTAATTATTTTTAATGGGATATATTATTATATATTAGTTCGTTCTCCTGTTCTAAACCGTACCCTAAGTCTCTGAAGGGAAATACGCTAGTTACTGTTGTGTTGGGTTAGCTTCGGACCCGTTTAATCGAAGATGGTGGCAGCGAAAGTGCACTGACTGTTGGATTATGCTGAAGCAACTGCGGGTTTGATAATTATTGTTCCTGCCTGAGTGGGAGTAGTTATCGCGTCGCTGCAGCGTGCCCAATAGCCAGTACATAGCAGGCAGCCTTTCTGGCGACTAATTACCCAGGGTGCAGTACCTAATCTGACCTGAGAGTAAGGGGGGCGCCAGAGAGCTGCAAGTGTTAAGTGGAACTGTAAGCGGGATATACATAAATCCCTGCAGTTCGTGGTATATAGAAAAGCAGTGGGATACCTAGAATAAGCCCCTGCTGTAAACTAAGAGGTCAATAGCCTTGTGTGTGGTTTTTTCATCACATTGTTAGCAGTGGAGGGATAACTAAGATAAGCCCCCCTGCACATGTGATAGCCGTCTGTTGGCCTAAAGTCACCCCAACCCGTGACACAGGGGTGACAGTCACGGTGTGAATCCTGACCAATTGGTGACAGCGGTCAGGGGAATCGTGACAATTGGTGACAAGGCGGTGGGATATCTTAGAGCATTAGTGATTTGGTTTGAGTAATCATTCCTCTCACTAAAAACTTGCAGAAAGTTCTTGCGAGGACTCTGCGCAAATAAGTTTGGAGAACGAACTCAGTGCTTTTTAGTTGTGAGACAATTGTGTACTGGTAATTATCCCCTCCCTTTCTCTTCGTTGTTCTATCCTATCTTTTATTTGGCAACCATGGTTGTGCTGGGAGAAACCTTCTATGAGCAGCAGACCAGAGACACCCTTGTCGCCTTATGCAAGTCACAGCACATTGACTCTGCAAGCAAAAACAAAGCCCAACTGGTCGCAGATCTGGTGCAATGGGAAGCCGCACGAGACCAATCTCAGAGCTCAGAGGCCGCAGAAGCCAGCACAAGCGAACATGGTGCTGCAGCAGAGGTCCAACCACTGAATACGGGCCCTACTGGCAACCAGTGGGGTGCAGACCTCCTCCTGCAGCTGGCTCTGCAACAATGCTCCGCAGATGACCTAGAGAGACGTCTGCAGCTGATCCAGCAATACCAGGAGCGAGCCGAGCGAGAGGCCCAGGCCCAGCGCGCCGAGAGAGAGGCCCGAGCTGAGTGAGAGGCCCAGGCCCAGCGAGCCGAGCGGGAGGCTGAGAGAGCCGAGCGCCAAGCCCAGCGAGAACATGAACTGGAGATGCTCCGGCAGGGGGGGATGCCCTCCACCGCCCAGAGACGTGAGCCCAGCAGCGCTCAGATACCTAAGCCCCGGCCCGATCACTTTCCTGTTATGGAGAAGGACGGGGACTTGGACACTTTTCTGCGGGCCTTTGAGAAAGCCTGCAGACAGTACCAGCTGCCTACAGATGAATGGGCCCGATACCTGACACCAGGGCTGAGAGGCAAAGCTCTGGAGGCATTTGCTGCCCTCCCTCAAGAACAAGATGGTGACTATGAGGCCATCAAGCAGGCTCTGATAGCCAAGTACCAGCTTACACCCGAGGTGTACCGTAGAAAGTTCCGGACCCTCCAACGTGGCCCACACGACAGTTACAGTGATGTGGTGCATGGACTGGGGACCCACTTTGACCAGTGGACCCAAGGACTGTCAGTGACCACCTTTGCACAGCTGCGAGACCTGATGATCAAAGACCAGTTCTTTCATCTTTGCCCAGCTGAGGTGCGACAGTTCGTGATGGACAGAGAACCCAAAGACGTGACGAAAGCAGCGCAGATTGCCGATGCCTATGAGGCCAACCGTAGATCGGAAGGGCGGAAGCCAGTCACCACCAGCTGGAGAGGGGGTAAGCCTGCAACCAACGCCAGTACCCCTGCCAGCCAACACACCAGAGGTCCTGGCCCCGTGGCCAACAGCACCAGACCGACCACCGAACCTCGCACGTGTTACACCTGCCATCAGACTGGTCATATCAGTCTCTCCTGCCCAACCAAGCAGAAGAACACCCAAGCCAAGGCCCCAGGGCCTAATGCAGCAGTTCTTTTGGTGGGTGGTGTGGTTGGGAGGGTGTGTGACAACGTACAGCACGTCACTGTGGGAGGCCATGTTGCTACAGGCCTCAAGGACACCGGGGCTGAACGAACCCTCATCCGACCCGAACTGGCGGCCCCTGAAGAAATCATTCCGGGGAAAACCCTAACTGTCACTGGGATTGGGGGCATCAGCTGTCCCTTACCGATGGCCCGGGTTTTTATTGATTGGGGTGCTGGGAGCGGGGTGAAGGAAGATGGGCTGTCTGATAATTTGCCCACTGATGTTTTGTTGGGGACTGATTTGGGGAGGATGGTTGCATACTACGTCCCTGACACCCCTCCCCAATCTACTAATAAGGGTAAAGTTAACCCTGATGATGATGATGATGGGAAATCGCATGTGTTAACTGACCATGCTTTATCTCGTAATGATGCATCTAATAACCATTTTTTCCCTAGGATTGATGGTGAAAATGTTGTACCTGTGCCAGCTGAACCTTTTAATGATTTTTCTGTGAAGGTTAATGTGTCCATAGGTACAGGCGTGCCCAGCCACGTCGCTCTGCGGAGTGAGACGGCTGAGGAACCCCTAACAGGGGCAAGTGTCGGTGCTACAGGAAATGGGGAGATGCATGGGAACCGTGAGGAAGGTGATGCCATGAAAGTGACCAGTGCCACCGAGGAAGGTAACTGGCCCATAAGTAGCACTGCCCCTGGAGTGTTGGGGGTGGATGGGGAGGTAGAGCCCATAGCAGCGCCGGCTGATGGGCCTGTAGAAATCCCCGGGGAGATAGCCTACGTAGCTGCTGTCACCCGCAGTCAGAGTGCCCGGAACGCAGATAACTGTCTGCCTTCCGGACCCTCCTCAGTCATCACTGTGACTGAACCAGAGGTGGACCCAGAGCAGGTCCAAGAGGGTTCCCGTGGGGAAGGGACCCTGACGTCGCTTCTGGCTTCCCCTAGCCAGGAGTTTCAGGCCGCTCTGCACACAGATGCGAGCCTAGAGAGTTTGAGACAACTCGCCGGGACGCGCTTCTCCGAGACCGATAAGGAGAAGGTGTTCTGGGAACAAGGTAGGTTGTACCGGGAGACAGTACCCGGAGAATCACAAAAGGAGTGGTTGAGGGAAAGACAGCTGGTCGTCCCACAGCAATTCCGGGGTGAGTTGTTGCGGATTGCCCATGAGATCCCGCTAGCTGGACACTTGGGGATCAGCAAAACTAAGGCCCGGCTGTCTCAACACTTCTATTGGCCTAAGATGGGGACAGATGTGTCAAACTACTGCCGCTCCTGTGTCACCTGTCAAAGGGTGGGGAAAGCGGGGCCTGCTCTTAAGGCTCCCCTGATCCCTTTGCCAGTGATAGAGGAGCCTTTCCAGAGGATCGCGGTGGACATTGTGGGCCCGCTGGCCGTCCCCAGCAGCTCTGGAAAGCAATACATCCTTACTGTGGTAGACTACGCTACCCGGTACCCAGAGGCAGTAGCTCTGTCCTCAACTAGGGCAGATAAGGTGGCGGATGCCCTGTTGGCCATCTTTTCACGTGTAGGATTTCCCAGGGAAATGCTTACTGATCAAGGGACCCAATTTATGTCTCGCCTAATGGAGGCTCTCTGTAAGAGAATGCAGGTGAAGCACCTGGTATCGAGTGCGTATCACCCACAGACCAATGGCTTGTGTGAACGCTTCAATGGTACCCTGAAACAGATGCTACGCATGCTGGTTGAGACTCAAGGGCGCGACTGGGAGCGGTACCTCCCACACCTGCTGTTCGCTTACCGAGAGGTTCCGCAGGCCTCGACGGGGTTCTCACCCTTCGAGCTCCTGTACGGCAGGCGAGTCCGGGGACCCCTTGGGTTGGTAAGAGAATCCTGGGAAGAGGAGCCGAACCCTTCTGAAGTGTCCATAGTGGAGTATGTCATGCGCTTCCGTGACAAGATGCAGACCTTGACGCATTTGGTGCATGACAACATGACGCAGGCTCAAGCTGATCAGAAGCACTGGTACGACCAGAACGCCCGGGAGCGGACCTACCACGTGGGTCAAAAGGTGTGGGTGCTGGTCCCGGTACCAACGGATAAGCTTCAGGCCGCCTGGGAGGGCCCGTACGTCGTCCACCAACAGCTCAAACTGGTCACGTACGTGGTCACGCTTGACCACGCTCGGGGTAGGCGAAAGGCCTTTCACGTCAACATGATGAAGGCTCATCACGAACGTGAACCTTTCGTCCTACCGGTCTGCAGCTTACCCGAAGACGGGGAGGAAGACACCCTCCTGGACTTGCTGGCCCAAGCCAAGGCCAATGGGTCCATCGAGGATGTGGAGGTAAGCGCCTCGTTAACTGAACCCCAGCGGGTGCAGTTGCAAACCACACTGGAACCCTTCCGGGGCGTATTCTCCAACCGACCTGGGAGGACTGAGTTAGCAGTCCACGAGGTGGACACCGGGAATCACGCTCCACTACGGCGAACACCCTATCGAATCTCTGACTAGGTGCAGCAGGTTATGCGCCAAGAGATCGATGAGATGTTACAGCTGGGGGTGATTCGACGGTCAAAGAGCACGTGGGCATCACCTGTAGCTCTCGTGCCAAAGAAGGACCGGACCACCCGGTTCTGCGTGGACTACAGGGGGCTCAACGCCATCACAGCCTCGGATGCGCACCCAATGCCGCGCATGGAGGAGCTGCTTGAGAAGTTAGCTGGCGCAGATTACCTAACAATAATGGATCTGAGTCGAGGATACTGGCAGATTCCCCTGAGCCCCGAGGCGCAGGAAAAGTCCGCCTTTATCACACCCTTTGGACTGTACGAGTCCACGGTCATGCCCTTCGGCATGAAGAATGCCCCTGCCACTTTCCAGTGGATGGTCAACCTCCTGCTTCAGGGACTGGAGACGTACGCCGTGGCGTACTTGGATGACATTGCCATCTTCAGTTCCTCCTGGGAGGAACACCTGCAGCATCTCGAGGATGTGCTCAGGCGAATTCACCAAGCAGGACTGACTATCAAGCCGGGAAAGTGTCAGATGGGCATGAGGGAGGTTCACTACCTGGGGCACCGGGTAGGCGGGAACACCCTGAAGCCAGAGCCTGACAAAGTGGGAGTGATCGTGAACTGGCCCACTCCCGTGACCAAGAAACAGGTGATGTCCTTCTTGGGCACTGCAGGGTACTATAGGCGCTTCGTACGGCACTATAATAGCCTGGCAAAACCTCTGACGGACCTCACAAGGAAGAAGCTACCCCACATCGTCAACTGGACAGATGGCTGTGAGGGGGCCTTCCAGGCGTTGAAAACCGCACTGTGCAACGCCCCTGTGTTGAAAGCAGTCGACAGCAGTCGACCGTACTTGGTGCAGACCGACGCCAGCGAGTTTGGCCTTGGTGCTGTGCTCAGCCAGGTTGACTCGGAGGACCAAGAGCACCCCGTGTTATACCTGAGCCGGAAACTTTTGCCGAGGGAAGTGGCCTACTCCACAATTGAGAAGGAGTGCCTGGCCATAGTCTGGGCCCTGCAGCGCTTGCAGCCCTACTTGTATGGTCACACTTTCACTGTGGTGACCGACCACAACCCTCTACGCTGGCTAAATGCCATGTGTGGAACCAACGGCAGATTGCTACGCTGGAGCCTTGCCCTTCAGCAGTTTGACTTCACCATTGAACATAAAACGGGCAAAGAGCATGGGAATGCAGATGGACTCTCCCGCCAGGGTGAACCTACTGAGGTGCCCATGGAGGCATACCGTGGGGTACTGCCTCCCTAGCGCACACCAAAAGGGGGAGGTGTCACGATATGGTATGAAATATCATACGTTTAGTTGCTCGTCAGCTCATGAGGTGGGCTAAACCCCCCCTTCACTAGCTGACTCTACTTGTTTCTCTCTGGGCTACGGACTGTATGCTAGAAGGGGGTTTTATTGCCCTGGGGTCGTAAATTCCAGGCTCAGAGGAAAGTCCCTCACCCCTCCCACCTTCACTAGTCAGAACTTGTAAAGTGGCTCCAAAATTCATGAAAGATCCTTTGTTTGGTTTTGGTACGATATTATGCACCATGTTTACGGTAAGAACACGAAAATATATATTCGTATTCCCACTCGGTGTAGGTACCCATCCCTTTAAACTCGGGCTTCTAACTCCGTCTGGTAAAGAAGTAGGGTTTTCTCTGTAAATATGTATCCCAGATAGGACATATTTGATCTCATTAGAATGCTCACGTTAACCCGAGATGATTGATGGGTTTGTTAGAACTATGACGTGTTTTGTAGTGAAGTTATAGAAATTAGAGAGAATAGTTTAAAGTTTAGGCAGAATGTAGAGAGAGGAGGGTCTGGATAAGCCAGCCTTTCTGTGATGTCACAGCCTTAAGGTATTAAGGTTGTGGCAGGCTCCCCAGCTTCCTGCTGCTAGATTTCTTCCTGACTTCTTGTCCTCTCCTGAAGCCAGCAGCATCCCATGGACTGGGATATATGGAAACTGCCCTAGCCTGATCGCCTGCAATGCTTTTAACATGTGAGTGTTATCTTTTCTCATTTATTCCCTTTATGTTATAATTACCCATGTACATATTTGCAATTGTCTCATTTATAACCTTTTTATAAAATATTTTTGATAAAGCACTGCCTAATTATTTTTAATGGGATATATTATTATATATTAGTTCGTTCTCCTGTTCTAAACCGTACCCAAAGTCTCTGAAGGGAAATACGCTACTGTTACTGTTGTGTTGGGTTAGCTTCGGACCCGTTTAATCGAAGCTGGTGGCAGCGAAAGTGCGCTGACTGTTGGATTATGCTGAAGCAACTGCGGGTTTGATAATTATTGTTCCTGCCTGAGTGGGAGTAGTTATCGCGTCGCTGCAGCGTGCCCAAAAGCCAGTACATAGCAGGCAGCCTTTCTGGCGACTAATTACCCAGGGTGCAGTACCTAATCTGACCTGAGAGTAAGGGGGGGCGCCAGAGAGCTGCAAGTGTTAAGTGGAACTGTAAGCGGGATATACATAAATCCCTGCAGTTCGTGGTATATAGAAAAGCAGTGGGATACCTAGAATAAGCCCCTGCTGTAAACTAAGAGGTCAATAGCCTTGTGTGTGGTTTTTTCATCACATTGTTAGCAGTGGAGGGATAACTAAGATAAGCCCCCCTGCACCTGTGATAGCCGTCTGTTGGCCTAAAGTCACCCCAACCCGTGACGCAGGGGTGACGGTCATGGTGTGAATCCTGACCAATTGGTGACAGCGGTCAGGGGAATCGTGACACAGACCCACTGTATAATGACACCCACACAGCCCCACTGTATGACACACACACAGACCCACTGTATGACACACACACAGCCCCACTGTATAATGACAGGCACACGCACAGCCCCACTGTATGACACACATGCAGTCCCACTGTATGACACACACACAGCCCCACTGTATAATGACACACACACGCACAGCCCCACTGTATAATGACACACACACACAGCCCCACTGTATAATGACACACACAGCCCCATTGTATAATGACACCCACACAGCCCCACTGTATGACACACACAGCCCCACTGTATAATGACAAACACATACAGCCCCACTGTATAATGACACACACACGCACAGCCCCACTGTATAATGACACACACAGCCCCACTGTATAATGACACCCACACAGCCCCACTGTATGACACACACACAGCCCCACTGTATAATGACACACACACACAGACCCACTGTATGACACACACACACGCACAGCCCCACTGTATAATGACACATACACACGCACAGCCCCACTGTATAATGACACACACAGCCCCACTGTATGACACACACACAGCCCCACTGTATAATGACACACACACAGCCCCACTGTATAATCACACCCACACAGCCCCACTGTATGACACACACATCCCCACTGTATAATGACACACACAGCCCCACTGTATAATGACACACACACACAGCCCCACTGTATAATGACACCCACACAGCCCCACTGTATGACACACACAGCCCCACTGTATAATGACAGGCATACGCACAGCCCCACTTTATAATGACAGGCACACGCACAGCCCCACTGTATAATGACACACACACACACAGCCTCACTCTATAATGACACACACACAGCCCCACTGTATAATGACACACACGCACAGCCCCACTGTATAATGACACACACATGCACAGCCCTACTGTATAATGACACACACGTACAGCCCCACTGTATAATGACACACACACACAGCCCCACTGTATAATGACACACACACACAGCCCCACTGTATAATGACACCCACACAGCCCCACTATATGACACACACAGCCCCACTGTATAATGACAGGCATACGCACAGCCCCACTTTATAATGACAGGCACACGCACAGCCCCACTGTACAATGACACACACACACAGCCCCACTGTATAATGACACACACACAGCCCCACTGTATAATGACACACACACGCACAGCCCCACTGTATAATGACACACACGTACAGCCCCACTGTATAATGACATATACGCACAGCCCCCCTGTATAATGACGCACACATGCACAGCCCTACTGTATAATGACACACACGTACAGCCCCACTGTATAATGACACACACACACGCACAGCCCCACTGTATAATGAGACAAACACACACACATACACAGCCCCACTGTATAATGACAGGCACACGCACAGCCCCACTGTATAATGACAGGCACATGCACAGCCCCACTGTATAATGACACACACACGCATGGTCCCACTGTATAATGACAGGCACATGCACGGCCCCACTGTATAAAGACACACACACGCACGCAGCTCACACACGCACGCAGCTCACACACGCACACAGCTCACTCATGCAGCTCACACACACACGCACAGCCCCACTGTATAATGACATACCCACACAGCCCCACTGTATATTGACACACACACGGACAGCCCCACTGTATAATGACACACACACGCACAGCCCCACTGTATAATGACATACCTACACAGCCCCACTGTATGACGCACATGTACTTGGGGGTTCAAAGCTCTCACAACACATCAAGATAAGTTCCTTAGGGGGTCTACTTTCCAAAATGGGGTCACTTGTGGGGGGTTTCTACTGTTTAGGTACATTAGGGGCTCTGCAAACGCAATGTGACGCCTGCAGACCATTCCATGTAAGTCTGCATTCCAAATGGCGCTCCTTCCCTTCCGAGCTCTCCCATGCGCCCAAACGGTGGTTCCCCCCACATATGGGGTATCAGCGTACTCAGGACAAATTGGACAACAACTTTTGGGGTCCAATTTCTCCTGTTACCCTAGGGAAAATACAAAACTGGGGGCCAAAAAATAATTTTTGTGGGAAAAAAATTTTGTTTTATTTTTATGGCTCTGCATTATAAACTTCTGTGAAGCCCTTGGTGGGTCAAAGTGCTCACCACACATCCAGATAAGTTCCTTAGGGGGTCTAATTTCCAAAATGGTGTCACTTGTGGGGGGTTTCAATGTTTAGGCACATCAGTGGCTCTCCAAACGCAACATGGCGTCCCATCTCAATTCCTGTCAATTTTGCATTGAAAAGTCAAACGGCGCTCCTTCCCTTCCGAGCTCTCCCATGCGCCCAAACAGTGGTTTACTGCCACATATCGGGTATCAGCATACTCAGGACAAATTGGACAACAACATTTGAGGTCCAATTTCTTCTCTTACCCTTGGAAAAATAAAAAATTGGGGGCAAAAATATAATTTTTGTGAAAAAATATGATTTTTTATTTTTACGGTTCTGCATTATAAACTTCTGTGAAGCACTTGGTGGGTCAAAGTGCTCAGCACACATCTAGATAAGTTCCTTAGGGGGTCTACTTTCCAAAATGGTGTCACTTGTGGGGGGTTTCAATGTTTAGGCACATCAGTGGCTCTCCAAACGCAACATGGCGTCCCATCTCAATTTCTGTCAATTTTGCATTGAAAAGTCAAACGGGGCTCCTTCCCTTCCGAGCTCTCCCATGCGCCCAAACAGTGGTTTACTGCCACATATGGGGTATCAGCATACTCAGGACAAATTGGACAACAACTCTTGAGGTCCAATTTCTTCTCTTACCCTTGGAAAAATAAAAAACTGGGGGCAAAAATATAATTTTTGTGAAAAAATATGATTTTTTATTTTTACGGTTCTGCATTATAAACTTCTGTGATGCACTTGGTGGGTCAAAGTGCTCACCACACATCCAGATAAGTTCCTTAGGGGGTCTACTTTCCAAAATGGTGTCACTTGTGGGGGGTTTCAATGTTTAGGCACATCAGTGGCTCTCCAAACGCAACATGGCGTCCCATCTCAATTCCTGTCAATTTTGCATTGAAAAGTCAAACGGCGCTCCTTCCCTTCCAAGCTCTCCCATGCGCCCAAACAGTGGTTTACTGCCACATATGGGGTATCAGCGTACTCAGGACAAATTGGACAACAACTTTTGGGGTCCATTTTCTCCTGTTACTCTTGGTAAAATAAAACAAATTGGAGCTGAATTAAATTTTTTGTGTAAAAAAGTTAAATGTTCATTTTTATTTAAACATTCCAAAAATTCCTATTAAATACCTGAAGGGTTAATAAACTTCTTGAATGTGGTTTTGAGCACCCTGAGGGGTGCAGTTTTTAGAATTGTGTCACACTTGGTTATTTTCTATCATATAGACCCCTCAAAATGACTTCAAATGAGATGTGGTCCCTAAAAAAAAAATGGTGTGGTAAAAATGAGAAATTGCTGGTCAACTTTTAACCCTTATAACTCCCTAACAAAAAAAAAATTTGGTTCCAAAATTATGCTGATGTAAAGGAGACATGTGGGAAATGTTACTTATTAAGTATTTTGTGTGACATATCTCTGTGATTTAATTGCATAAAAATTAAAAGTTTGAAAATTGCGAAATTTTCAAAATTTTCGCCAAATTTCCGTTTTTTTCACAAATAAACGCAGGTACTATCAAAGAAATTTTACCACTATCATGAAGTACAATATGTCACGAGAAAACATTGTCAGAATCACCAGGATCCGTTGAAGTGTTCCAGAGTTATAACCTCATAAAGGGACAGTGGTCAGAATTGTAAAAATTGGCCTGGTCATTGACGTGCAAACCACCCTTGGGGGTAAAGGGGTTAACCCCTTCATGACCCAGCCTATTTTGACCTTAAAGACCTTGCCGTTTTTTGCAATTCTGACCAGTGTCCCTTTATGAGGTAATAACTCAGGAACGCTTCAACGGATCCTAGCGGTTCTGAGATTGTTTTTTCGTGACATATTGGGCTTCATGTTAGTGGTAAATTTAGGTCAATAAATTCTGCGGTTATTTGTGATAAAAACGGAAATTTGGCGAAAATTTTGAAAATTTCGCAATTTTCACATTTTGAATTTTTATTCTGTTAAACCAGAGAGATATGTGACACAAAATAGTTAATAAATAACATTTCCCACATGTTTACTTTACATCAGCACAATTTTGGAAACAAAATTTTTTTTTGTTAGGAAGTTATAAGGGTTAAAATTTGACCAGCGATTTGTCATTTTTACAACGAAATTTACAAAACCATTTTTTTTAGGGACCACCTCACATTTGAAGTCAGTTTGAGGGGTCTATATGGCTGAAAATACCCAAAAGTGACACCATTCTAAAAACTGCACCCCTCAAGGTACTCAAAACCACATTCAAGAAGTTTATTAACCCTTCAGGTGCTTCACAGCAGCAGAAGCAACATGGAAGGAAAAAATGAACATTTAACTTTTTAGTCACAAAAATTATCTTTTAGCAACAATTTTTTTATTTTCCCAATGGTAAAAGGAGAAACTGAACCACGAAAGTTGTTGTCCAATTTGTCCTGAGTACGCTGATACCTCATATGTGGGGGTAAACCACTGTTTGGGCGCACGGCAGAGCTTGGAAGGGAAGGAGCGCCATTTGACTTTTTGAATCAAAAATTGGCTCCACTCTTTAGCGGACACCATGTCACGTTTGGAGAGCACCCGTGTGCCTAAAAATTGGAGCTCCCCCACAAGTGACCCCATTTTGGAAACTAGACGCCCCAAGGAACTTATCTAGATGCATAGTGAGCACTTTGAACCCCCAAGTGCTTCACAAATTGATCCGTAAAAATGAAAAAGTACTTTTTTTTCACAAAAAAATTCTTTTAGCCTCAATTTTTTCATTTTCACATGGGCAACAGGATAAAATGGATCCTAAAATGTGTTGGGCAATTTCTCCTGAGTACACCGATACCTCACATGTGGGGGTAAACTACTATTTGGGCACATGGTAAGGCTCGGAAGGGAAGGAGCGCCATTTGACTTTTTGAATGAAAAATTATTTCCATCGTTAGCGGACACCATGTCGCGTTTGGATAGCTCCTGTGTGCCTAAACATTGGCGCTCCCCCACAAGTGACCCCATTTTGGAAACTAGACCCCCCAAGGAACTTATTTAGATGCCTAGTGAGCACTTTAAACCCTCAGGTGCTTCACAAATTGATCTGTAAAAATGAAAAAGTACTTTTTTTTCACAAAAAAATTATTTTCGCCTCAATTTTTTCATTTTCACATCGGCAGTAGGATAAAATGGATCATAAAATTTGTTGGGCAATTTCTCCTGAGTACACCGATACCTCACATGTGGGGGTAAACCACTGTTTGGGCACATGGTAAGGCTCGGAAGGGAAGGAGCGCCATTTGACTTTTTGAATGGAAAATTAGCTCCAATTGTTAGCGGACACCATGTCGCGTTTGGAGAGCCCCTGTGTGCCTAAACATTGGAGCTCCCCCACAATTGACCCCAAGGAACTTATCTAGATGCATATTGAGCACTTTAAACCCCCAGGTGCTTCACAGAAGTTTATAACGCAGAGCCATGAAAATAAAACATAATTTTTCTTTCCTCAAAAATGATTTTTTAGCCTGGAATTTCCTATTTTGCCAAGGATAATAGGAGAAATTGGACCCCAAATATTGTTGTCCAGTTTGTCCTGAGTACGCTGATACCCCATATGTGGGGGTAAACCACTGTTTGGGCACATGCCGAGGCTCGGAATTGAAGTAGTGACGTTTTGAAATGCAGACTTTGATGGAATGCTCTGTGGGCGTCACGTTGCGTTTGCAGAGCCCCTGATGTGGCTTAACAGTAGAAACCCCCCACAAGTGACCCCATTTTGGAAACTAGACCCCGAAAGGAACTTATCTAGATGTGTGGTGAGCACTTTGAACCCCCAATTGCTTCATAGAAGTTTATAATGCAGAGCCGTGAAAATAATAAATACGTTTTCTTTCCTCAAAAATAATTATTTAGCCCAGAATTTTTTAATTTTCCCAAGGGTAACAGGAGAAATTTGACCCCAATATTTGTTGTCCAGTTTCTCCGGAGTACGGTGATACCCCATATGTGGGGGTAAACCACTGTTTGGGCACACGTTGGGGCTCGGAAGTGAAGTAGTGACGTTTTGAAATGCAGACTTTGATGGAATGCTCTGCGGGCATCACGTTGCGTTTGCAGAGCCCCTGATGTGCCTAAACAGTAGAAACCCCCCACAAGTGACCCCATTTTGGAAACTAGACCCCGAGGAACTTATCTAGATGTGTGGTGAGCACTTTGAACCCCCAAGTGCTTCATAGAAGTTTATAATGCAGAGCCGTGAAAATAATAAATACGTTTTCTTTCCTCAAAAATAATTATTTAGCCCAGAATTTTTTATTTTCCCAAGGGTAACAGGAGAAATTGGACCCCAATGGTTGTTGTCCAGTTTCTCCTGAGTACGCTGATACCCCATGTGTGGGGGTAAACCACTGTTTGGGCACACGTCGGGGCTCAGAAGGGAAGTAGTGACTTTTGAAATGCAGACTTTGATGGAATGGTCTGCGGGCGTCACATTGCGTTTGCAGAGCCCCTGGTGTGCCTAAACAGTAGAAACCCCCCACAAGTGACCACATTTTAGAAACTAGACCCCCCAAGGAACTTATCTAGATATGTGGTGAGCACTTTGAACCCCCAAGTGCTTCACAGACGTTTACAACGCAGAGCCGTGAAAATAAAAAATCATTTTTCTTTCCTCAAAAATGATGTTTTAGCAAGCATTTTTTTATTTTCACAAGGGTAACAGGAGAAATTGGACCCCAGTAATTGTTGCGCAGTTTATCCTGAGTACACTGATACCCCATATGTGGGGGTAAACCACTGTTTGGGCACACGTCAGGGTTCGGAAGTGAGGGAGCACCATTTGACTTTTTGAATACGAGATTGGCTGGAATCAATGGTGGCGCCATGTTGCGTTTGGAGACCCCTGATGTGCCTAAACAGTGGTAACCCCTCAATTCTACCTCCAACACTAACCCCAACACACCCCTAACCCTAATCCCAACTGTAGCCATAACCCTAATCACAACCCTAACCACAACCCTAATTCCAACCCTAACCCTAAGGCTATGTGCCCACGTTGCGGATTCGTGTGAGATATTTCCGCACCATTTTTGAAAAATCCGCGGGTAAAAGGCACTGCGTTTTACCTGCGGATTTTCCGCGGATTTCCAGTGTTTTTTGTGCGGATTTCACCTGCGGATTCCTATTGAGGAACAGGTGTAAAACGCCGCGGAATTCGCACAAAGAATTGACATGCTGCGGAAAATACAACGCAGCGTTTCCGCGCGGTATTTTCTGCACCATGGGCACAGCGAATTTGGTTTTTCATATGTTTACATACCACTGTAAACCTGATGGAATACTGCTGCGAATCCGCAGCGGCCAATCCGCAGCCAAATCCGCACCGTGTGCACATAGCCTAATTCTAAAGGTATGTGCACACTGCGGAAAACGCTGCAGATCCGCAGCAGTTTCCCATGAGTTTACAGTTCAATGTAGACCTATGGGAAACAAAAATCGCTGTACACATGTCACTTCTTTGTGCGGATTCCGCAGCGGTTTTACAACTGCTCAAATAGAAAATCGCAATTGTAAAACCGCAGTGAAATGCGCAGAAAAAAACGTGGTAAATCCGCCATAAATCCGCAGCGGTTTAGCACTGCGGATTTATCAAATCCGCAGCGGAAAAATCCGCAGAGGACCAGAATACGTGTGCACATACCGAAACCCTAACCCTAACCCTACCCCTAACCCTACCCCTAGCCCAACCCTACCCCTAACCCTAACACTACCCCTAACCCTAACCCTAGCCCTAACCCTAGCCCTACCCCTAACCCTACCCCTAACCCTAACCCTACCCCTAACCCTAACCCTATTCTAACATTAGTGGAAAAAAAAATTTCTTTATTTTTTTATTGTCCCTACCTATGGGGGTGACAAAGGGGGGGGTCATTTATTATTTTTTTATTTTGATCACTGAGATATAATCTATCTCAGTGATCAAAATGCACTTTGGAACGAATCTGCCGGACGGCAGATTCGGCGGGCGCACTGCGTATGCGCCCGCCATTTTGGAAGATGGCGGCGCCCAGGGAGAAGACGGACGGGACCCCGGCAGGATCGGTAAGTATGATGGGGTGGGGGGGGCCACGGGGGGGGGGATCGGAGCACGGGGGGATATCGGAGCGCGGCAGGCGTGGAACGGAGCATGGGGGGCGTGGAACGGAGCACGGGGGGGCTGGAACGGAGCACGGGGGGGTGGAACGGAGCACGGGGGGGTGGATCGGAATGCAGGGGGGGTGATTGGAGCACGGGGGGGTGATTGGAGCACGGGGGAGCGGACAAGAGCACGGGGGGGAGCGGAGCACTGGATGGAGGGGAGCCGGAGCAGTGTACCGGCCAGATCGTGGGGGTGAAGGGGCGATCGGTGGGGTGGGGTGGGGGCACATTAGTATTTCCAGCCATGGCCGATGATATTGCAGCATCGGCCATGGCTGGATTGTAATATTTCACCCGTTATAATAGGTGAAATATTACAAATCGCTCTGATTGGCAGTTTCACTTTCAACAGCCAATCAGAGCGATCGTAGCCACGAGGGGGTGAAGCCACCCCCCCTGGGCTAAACTACCACTCCCCCTGTCCCTGCAGATCGGGTGAAATGGGAGTTAACCCTTTCACCGGATCTGCAGGGACGCGATCTTTCCATGACGCCACATAGGCGTCATGGGTCGGATTGGCACCGACTTTCATGACGCCTACGTGGCGTCATGGGTCGGGAAGGGGTTAAACATGTACCAGGCGCTCTGTAGATCTCTATCCCCATCCACCCCCTATATAGTGGATCGATCATTTTAATACATTTATCCCAGGGGGGCCGGCCCTTCCCCTATCTAGACCAGTGATTAATTAATTCCTCCCCTCCCCCCCCCATTTTCATGTGTAATGTAAAGACCCAGTCCCGCGGATCACTGAGGCTCTGGGAAGAGTGCACGAACTACTGCCCGTGCATAGCAACAGTGGGTCACAATCAGAGCAAGCAGGGGTGGGATTCAAATTTTTAACAACAGGTTCTGTGTTTGTAGGAAAACCACACCCACTTTTTAAGCCACACCCATTTATACACCTCTTTTCCTCAAACATTTACAAGTAGGGGTGCAGTTAAACCATACCTCCCAACTTTTGAAGAGGGGGAAAGGGGGATAAAGTTTGCGGCGTGCTGCGCGTGCGGCAGCAATTTTTAAGCCACACCTCTGACCACACCCGTTTCACAACTAGTCACACCCATATCCACATCCCAACCACAGCCATTTAGCATTGCTGATCACACTGTTTCATAAACAATAATTATAAACCAAAAATATGGCCACACAGTGCTCCATACTGTAAAATGGCCACACATGATGCTCCATACTGTATAATGGCCACACAGTGCTCCATACTGTATAATGGCCACACATGATGCTCCATACTGTATAATAGCCTCAATGATGCTCCATACTGTATAATGGCCACACATGATGCTACATACTGTGTAATGGCGACACATGATGCTCCATAATATATAATGGCCACACATGATGCTACATACTGTATAATGGCCACACATGATGCTACATACTGTATGATGGCCACACATGATACTTCATACTGTATAATGGCCACACATGATGCTCCATACTGTATAATGGCCACACATGATGCTCCATATTGTATAATGGCCACTGTTATGATTAGGTAATTCAGAACCACAATGGACCTTGAAGTTCAGAGCACACAAAGTGACCTGATAATAACCAAAAGACATAGGACGAGCTCTGAGACGTGGGAACTCTGCTGACCGCAATCCCTAATCCTATCCAACCACACTAGAGGCAGCCGTGGATTGCGCCTAACGCTCCCTATGCAACTCGGCACAGCCTGAGAAACTAGCTAGGCCTAAGAAAGAAAAATAAGCCTACCTTGCCTCAGAGAAAGGCCCCAAAGGAAAAGGCAGCCCCCCACATATAATGACAGTGAGTAGAGATGAAAATACAAACGCAGAGATGAAATTGATTTAGCAAAGTGAGGCCCAACTTACTGAACAGACCGAAGATAGGAAAGATAACTTTGCGGTCAACACAAAACCCTACAAACAACCATGCAGAGGGGCAAAAAGACCCTCCGCACCGACTAACGGTACGGAGGTGCTCCCTCTGCGTCCCAGAGCTTCCAGCAAGCAAGAAAAACCAATTAAGCAAGCTGGACAGAAAAAATAGCAAACAAAAAATAACACAAGCAAAACTTAGCTTATGAAGAGCAGACAGGCCACAGGAACGATCCAGGAGGAAGCAAGACCAACACTAGAACATTGACTGGAGGCCAGGAGCAAAGCACTAGGTGGAGTTAAATAGAGCAGCACCTAACGACTTCACCACATCACCTGAGGAAGGAAACTCAGAAGCCGCAGTACCACTCATGACCACAGGAGGGAGCTCTGCCACAGAATTCACAACAGTACCCCCCCCTTGAGGAGGGGTCACCGAACCCTCACCAGAGCCCCCAGGCCGACCAGGATGAGCCATATGAAAGGCACGAACAAGATCGGCAGCATGGACATCAGAGGCGAAGACCCAGGAATTATCTTCCTGACCATAACCCTTCCACTTATCCAGATACTGGAGTTTCCGTCTCGAAACACGAGAATCCAAAATCTTCTCCACAATATACTCCAACTCCCCCTCCACCAAAACCGGGGCAGGAGGATCAACAGATGGAACCGTAGGTGCCACGTATCTCCGCAACAATGATCTATGGAATACGTTATGGATGGAAAAAGAATCTGGAAGGGTCAAACGAAAAGACACAGGATTAAGAACCTCAGAAATCCTATACGGACCAATGAAACGAGGCTTAAACTTAGGAGAGGAAACCTTCATTGGAATAAGACGAGATGACAACCAAACCAAATCCCCAACACGAAGTCGGGGACCCACACAGCATCTGCGATTAGCGAAACGTTGAGCCTTCTCCTGGGACAAGGTCAAATTGTCCACTACATGAGTCCAAATCTGCTGTAACCTGTCCACCACCGTATCCACACCAGGACAGTCCGAAGACTCAACCTGCCCTGAAGAGAAACGAGGATGGAACCCAGAGTTGCAGAAAAACGGCGAAACCAAGGTAGCCGAGCTGGCCCGATTATTAAGGGCGAACTCAGCCAAAGGCAAGAAGGACACCCAATCATCCTGATCAGCAGAAACAAAGCATCTCAGATATGTTTCCAAGGTCTGATTGGTTCGTTCGGTCTGGCCATTAGTCTGAGGATGGAAAGCCGAGGAAAAAGACAAATCAATGCCCATCCTAGCACAAAAAGCTCACCAAAACCTCGAAACAAACTGGGAACCTCTGTCAGAAACGATGTTCTCTGGAATACCATGTAAACGAACCATATGCTGGAAGAACAATGGCACCAAATCAGAGGAGGAAGGTAATTTAGACAAGGGTACCAAATGGATCATCTTAGAGAAGCGATCACAAACCACCCAAATGACCGACATTTTTTGAGAGACGGGGAGATCCGAAATAAAATCCATAGAGATATGTGTCCAAGGCCTCTTTGGGACCGGCAAGGGCAAAAGCAACCCACTGGCACGAGAACAGCAGGGCTTAGCCCGAGCACAAATCCCACAGGACTGCACAAAAGAACGCACATCCCGCGACAGAGATGGCCACCAAAAGGATCTAGCCACTAAATCTCTGGTACCAAAGATTCCAGGATGACCAGCCATCACCGAACAATGAACCTCAGAGATAACTTTATTCGTCCACCTATCAGGGACAAACAGTTTCTCCGCTGGGCAACGATCAGGTTTCTTAGCCTGAAATTTTTGCAACACCCGCCGCAAATCAGGGGAGATGGCAGACAAAATTACTCCCTCTTTGAGATTACCCGCCGGCTCAGACAAACCCGGAGAGTCGGGCACAAAACTCCTAGACAGGGCATCCGCCTTCACATTTTTAGAGCCCGGAAGGTACGAAACCACAAAGTCAAAACGGTAGAAAAACAGTGACCAACAAGCCTGTCTAGGATTCAACCGTTTGGCAGACTCAAGATAAGTCAAGTTCTTGTGATCAGTCAAGACCACCACGCAATGCTTAGCTCCTTCAAGCCAATGACGCCACTCCTCGAATGCCCACTTCATGGCCAGCAACTCTCGATTGCCAACATCATAATTTCGCTCAGCAGGCGAAAACTTCCTGGAAAAGAAGGCGCATGGTTTCATCACCGAGCAATCAGAACTTCTCTGCGACAAAACAGCCCCCGCTCCAATTTCAGAAGCATCAACCTCGACCTGGAACGGAAGCGAAACATCTGGTTGACACAACACAGGGGCAGAAGAAAAACGACGCTTTAACTCTTGAAAAGCTTCCACAGCAGCAGAAGACCAATTGACCACATCAGCACCCTTCTTGGTCAAATCGGTCAATGGTTTAGCAATACAAGAAAAATTACAGATGAAGCGACGATAAAAATTAGCAAAGCCCAGGAACTTTTGCAGACTCTTCAGAGATGTCGGCTGAGTCCAATCATAGATGGCCTGGACCTTAACAGGGTCCATCTCGATAGTAGAAGGGGAAAAAATGAACCCCAAAAATGAAACCTTCTGAACACCAAAGAGACACTTTGATCCCTTCACAAACAAAGAATTAGCACGCAGGACCTGGAACACTATTCTGACCTGCTTCACATGAGACTCCCAATCATCCGAGAAGACCAAAATATCATCCAAGTATACAATCAGGAATTTATCCAGGTACTCTCGGAAGATGTCATGCATAAAGGACTGAAACACCGATGGAGCATTGGCAAGTCCGAAAGGCATAACTAGGTACTCAAAATGGCCCTCGGGCGTATTAAATGCAGTTTTCCATTCATCGCCCTGCTTAATACGCACAAGATTATACGCACCACGAAGATCTATCTTGGTGAACCAACTAGCCCCCTTGATCCGAGCAAACAAATCAGATAGCAGCGGCAAGGGGTACTGAAATTTGACCGTGATTTTATTTAGAAGGCGGTAATCTATACAAGGTCTCAGCGAACCATCCTTCTTGGCCACAAAAAAGAACCCCGCTGCCAATGGCGACGATGACGGGCGAATATGACCTTTCTCCAAGGACTCCTTCACGTAACTCCGCATAGCGGCGTGCTCAGGTACAGATAAATTAAACATTCGACCTTTAGGAAACTTACTACCAGGAATCAAATTGATAGCACAATCACAATCCCTATGTGGAGGTAGGGCATTGGACTTGGGCTCATCAAATACATCCCGGTAATCAGACAAGAACTCTGGGACCTCAGAAGGGGTGGATGACGAAATAGACAGAAATGGGACATCACCATGTACCCCCTGACAACCCCAGCTGGACACAGACATTGATTTCCAATCTAATACTGGGTTATGGACTTGTAGCCATGGCAACCCCAACACGACCACATCATGCAGATTATGCAACACCAGAAAGCGAATATCCTCCTGATGTGCAGGAGCCATGCACATGGTCAGCTGGGTCCAGTACTGAGGCTTATTCTTGGCCAAAGGCGTAGCATCAATTCCTCTCAATGGAATAGGACACTGCAAGGGCTCCAAGAAAAACCCACAACGCCTAGCATACTCCAAATCCATCAAATTCAGGGCTGCGCCTGAATCCACAAATGCCATGACAGAATAAGATGACAAAGAGCAGATCAAAGTAACGGACAAAAGAAATTTTGACTGTACCGTACCAATGGTGGCAGACCTAGCGAACCGCTTAGTGCGCTTAGGACGATCGGAGATAGCATGAGTGGAATCACCACAGTAGAAACACAGCCCATTCTGACGTCTGTGTTCTTGCCGTTCAACTCTGGTCAAAGTCCTATCGCACTGCATAGGCTCAGGTCCATGCTCGGATAATACCGCCAAATGTTGCACAGATTTACACTCACGCAAGCGTCGACCGATCTGAATGGCCAAAGACATACTCATTCAGACCAGCAGGCATGGGAAATCCCACCATGACATCTTTAAGGGCTTCAGAGAGACCCTTTCTGAAAATAGCTGCCAGCGCACCTTCATTCCATTGAGTGAGCACGGACCACTTTCTAAACTTCTGACAATAAATCTCTATCTCATCCTGACCCTGACACAGAACCAGCAAATTTTTCTCTGCCTGATCCACCGAATTAGGTTCATCGTACAGCAATCCGAGCGCCAGGAAAAACGCATCAATATTACATAATGCAGGATCTCCTGGCGCAAGGGAAAATGCCCAGTCTTGAGGGTCACCACGTAATAAAGAAATAATGATCCTAACTTGTTGAACTGGGTCACCAGAGGAGCGAGGTTTCAAAGCCAGAAACAGTTTACAATTATTTTTGAAACTCAGAATTTTAGCTCTATCTCCAGAAAACAAATCAGGAATAGGAATTCTTGGTTCTAACATAGAATTCTGAACCACAAAGTCTTGAATATTTTGTACTCTTGCAGTGAGATGATCCACACATGAAGACAGACCTTTAATGTCCATCACTACACCTGTGTCCTGAACCACCCAAATGTCTAGGGGAAAAAAAAGGCAAAACACAGTGCAAAGAAAAAAAAATGGTCTCAGGACTTCTTTTTTCCCTCTATTGAGAAGCATTAGTACTTTGGGCCTCCAGTACTGTTATAATTAGGTAATTCAGAACCACAATGGACCTTGAAGTTCAGAGCACACAAAGTGACCTGATAATAACCAAAAGACATAGGATGAGCTCTGAGACGTGGGAACTCTGCTGACCGCAATCCCTAATCCTATCCAACCACACTAGAGGCAGCCGTGGATTGCGCCTAACGCTCCCTATGCAACTCGGCACAGCCTGAGAAACTAGCTAGGCCTAAGAAAGAAAAATAAGCCTACCTTGCCTCAGAGAAATACCCCAAAGGAAAAGGCAGCCCCCCACATATAATGACTGTGAGTAGAGATGAAAATACAAATGCAGAGATGAAATAGATTTAGCAAAGTGAGGCCCAACTTACTGAACAGACCGAAGATAGGAAAGATAACTTTGCGGTCAACACAAAACCCTACAAACAACCACGCAGAGGGGCAAAAAGACCCTCCGCACCGACTAACGGTACGGAGGTGCTCCCTCTGCGTCCCAGAGCTTCCAGCAAGCAAGAAAAACCAATTAAGCAAGCTGGACAGAAAAAATAGCAAACAAAAAATAACACAAGCAAAACTTAGCTTATGAAGGCCACAGGAACGATCCAGGAGGAAGCAAGACCAACACTAGAACATTGACTGGAGGCCAGGAGCAAAGCACTAGGTGGAGTTAAATAGAGCAGCACCTAACGACTTCACCACATCACCTGAGGAAGGAAACTCAGAAGCCGCAGTACCACTCATGACCACAGGAGGGAGCTCTGCCACAGAATTCACAACAGGCCACACATTATGGTCCATACTGTATAATGGCCACACATGATGCTCCATACTGTATAATGGCCACACATGATGCTCCATACTGTATAATGGCTCCACATGATGCTCCATACTGTATAATGGCCACACATCATGCTCCATACTGTATAATGGCCACACATGATGGTCCATACTGTATAATGGCCACACATGGTGATCCATACTGTATTATGGCCTCACATGATGCTCCATACTGTATAATGGCCACACATGATGCTCCATACTGTATAATGGCCACACATGATGCTACATACTGTATAATGGCCACACATGATTCTACATACTGTGTGATGGCCACACATGATGCTCCATACTCTATAATGGACACACATGATGCTGCATACTGTATAATGGCCACACATTATACTGCATACAGTATATTGACCACACATAGTTACTCCTACACACACGGCTCTGCTCTGTACACCTCATACACACACGGCTCCGCTCCGTACACCTCATACACACACGCTCCGCTCCATACACCTCATGCACATGGCTCCGCTCTGTACTCCTCATACACACACACGACCCTGCTACATCCACACTGTAAACAACTCCTGACCCCACACATAAGCTTACCGTCTAGAACCATGACAGCACAGCAGAGTCCTGCAGTACATGGAGGCCCCTGATCATGTGACTACTGACTCCTCCCCTCCTGTGACCTCATCACAGGTCCTGAGCAAGCTTCAATGACTCACTGTGAATGAGAGGCCCTCCCCCTCCATCTTCTCTTCCTGGTCCAGCATCTGCTACCCGTCACCTCACCGCAGACCGCAGCAGTGACAGCCGGCTGGACAGCAGCATAATATATGCTAGCAGGTGAGGAGGGGGGGCCCGTTTAACTCTCATATCACATGCGTGCAGCAGAGCGGGGCCCCCTGCTTCTCCTGTTAGCAGTAATACTACCGCCGGCTGTCATTCACATTCATTGCTTTGTATGCCTGTCGGGGGCCCCCTCCCGCTCTGGGCCCCTGTGCGGTTGCACACGTTGAACAGGCGGTATGTCCGCCCATGAGCCATCACCTTTCAGGCCTGATATACATCATTCTATAATGGTGTATATAAGCCCCCAACCAGACCTGGAAGAACTGAAAAATAACTTTTATTATACTCATCTGCGGGGCGGTCGGAGAGGTTTCGCTGGTCTTGGTCCGGTGCCTCCCATCTTCTTATGATTGACGCCCTCCTGCTAGCTTCTAGTTGATGATGTGACCCTGCATCATCCACACAGGCTCCCTGGCATCATGCTCCTTCACAGGTGCACTTCTCTGCCCTGTTGAGGAGCACTGTGCCGAAGAGACTGTGCGGATGATGAAGGGACGCTTGTGATGTAGCTTCTAATTTCTGGCCTGTCAGAAGCTGCACTCACAAGTTTGAGCTGCGGGACTGGAGCTGTGCCAGAAAACGGTGAATACGCAGGATGAGTATATGACCGGGGAAGGAGACTTGCGCTTAAAGCAGCACTCCAGCGGTGATAAAAAAAAAACCCTGCTAGAGTGGCGCTTTAATAATTTAATAATACGTAATTTATTATTATAAAATTAACTTCAGCTTGGAATAAATGCAGTCACTTTATGTGACTGCAGACTACCAAATCATGACAGGGAGCGCCTGCTGCATGAGCTCACAATATCACCGGCGTAATCAGGCAGTCATGCGACCACGTTTGCTATGTGCATGTGTCGAATAGAAAGGTTTGGTTTCTCTCAATAGAAGAGAATTGAGAGAAGCTGAAAGAGTCCTCACATGACTGCCTGCTCGAATCTGTGATACTGGGGCCATTGTTACTGTACATGGGGGGACTCAGGGGACATTATTAAATGTTAAGTGCGCACTTAAGAAGCATTATTGTTATAGGGGCACTCAGAGTATTATGACCATCAAAGTTGCATATGGGGTATTATTACTTTTTAGGGACAAAATATGGAAGGCACTAGAACAGGGCAATAATATTTTTAGGGGGAATTTTACTATCTGGAGAGCACAAATGTGGAATTATTACTATGTAAGGAGCACAGTGGTGGTATTATTATATGGCACGGTAAGAGGAGCACGGTTAGGTCAGCGTCACACTAGCGAGTTTTACGGATGTATGAGAGGTGCAGAAAATACGGATTGCACACGGTACAATGATTCTCTATGGCCCAGCTCCTATCTGCCGTATTTTACTGATCCGTATTATACGGTCTTCTACGGCCATAGAAAATCGCAGCATGCTGCGTTTGTCAGCGTATTGTGCAAAAAAAATCGCCAATGAAAGTCTATGGGGGCGAGAAAAATACGGATTACACCTGGACCAACAGTGTGACTTGCGAGAAATACGCAGCGGTGTTCTATAGAAAAGCCGGCAATTCAGTGCGGTGTATAGTAAAATCACACTGACAGGTTAGAATAGAATAGCTAAAATAATTGTCTACACACATATATATATATATATATATATACATATATATATATATATTAATATTTCATACAGCACTAGATAGCAGAAAAGCCGGTAATTCAATTGCCGGCTTTTCCTATCTCCTTCTCAAACCCGACATGATATGAGACATGGTTTACATACAGTAAACTATCTCATATCCCTTCTTTTATTACACATTCCTCTTTAGTAATGTAAGAAGTGTCTTGGTGTAAAATTTGGGGGCTCTATTAAATTAAAGAGTTAAATCGCGGAACAAATTGGCGTGGGCTCCCACACAATTTTCTCCACCAGAGTGGGAAAGCCAGTGACTGAGGGCAGATATTAAAAGCCTGGAGAGGGTCCATGGTTATTGCCCCCCCTCCCCCCCGGCTAAAAACATCTGCCCCCAGCCACCCCAGAAAAGGCACATCTGGAAGATGCGCCTATTCTGGCACTTAGCCTCTCTCTTCCAACTCCCGTGTAGCGGTGGGATATGCGGTAATGAAGGGTTAATGTCACCTTGCTATTGTAAGGTGATATTAATCCAGATTAATAATGGAGAGGCGTCAATTATGACACCTATCCATTATTAACCCCTTTACCCCCAAGGGTGGTTTGCACGTTATGGACCGGGCCAATTTTTACAATTCTGACCACTGTCCCTTTATGAGGTTATAACTCTGGAACGCTTCAACGGATCCCGGTGATTCTGACATTGTTTTCTCGTGACATATTGTACTTCATGATAGTGGTACAATTTCTTTGATATTACCTGCGCTTATTTGTGAAAAAAAAACGGAAACATGGCGAAAATTTTGAAAATTTTGCAATTTTCCAACTTTAAATTTTTATGCAATTAAATCACAGAGATATGTCACACAAAATACTTAATAAGTAACATTTTCCACATGTCTACTTTACATCAGCACAATTTTGGAACCAAAATTTTTTTTGTTAGGGAGTTATAAGGGTTAAAAGTTGACCAGCAATTTCTCATTTTTACAACACCATTTTATTTTAGGGACCACATCTCATTTGAAGTCATTTTGAGGGGTCTATATGATAGAAAATACCCAAGTGTGACACCATTCTAAAAGCTGCACCCCTCAAGGTTCTCAAAACCACATTCAAGAAGTTTATTAACCCTTCAGGTGTTTCACAGGAATTTTTGGAATGTTTAAATAAAAATTAACATTTAACTTTTTTTCACAAAAAATTTACTTCACCTCCAATTTGTTTTATTTTGCCAAGAGTTACAGGAGAAAATGGACCCCAAACCTTGTTGTACAATTTGTCCTGAGTACGCCGATACCCCATAAGTGGAGGTAAACCACTGTTTAGACGCATGACAGAGCTTGGAAGCGAAGGAGCGCCATTTGACTTTTTAATGCAAAATTGACTGGAATTGAGATGGGACGCCATGTTGCGTTTGGAGAGCCACTGATGTGCCTAAACATTGAAACCCCCCACAAGTGACACCATTTTGGAAAGTAGACCCCCTAAGGAACTTATCTAGAGGTGTGGTGAGCACTTTGACCCACCAAGTGCTTCACAGAAGTTTATAATGCAGAACCGTAAAAATAAAAAATATTTTTTTTTCACAAAAATTATATTTTCGCCCCCAATTTTTTATTTTTCCCAATGGTAAGAGAAGAAATTGGAATCAAAAAGTTGTTGTACAATTTGTCGTGAGTACGCTGATAACCCATATGTGGGGGTAAACCACTGTTTGGGCGCATGGGAGAGCTCGGAAGGGAAGGAGCGCCGTTTGACTTTTCAATGCAAAATTCACAGGAATTGAGATGAGACGCCATGTTGCGTTTGGAGAGCCACTGATGTGCCTAAATATTGAAACACCCCACAAGTGACACCATTTTGGAAAGTAGACCCCCTAAGGAACTTATCTAGATGGGTGGTGAGCACTTTGACCTACCAAGAGCTTCACAGAAGTTTATAATGCAGAGCCGTAAAAATAAAACAAAAATTTTTTCCCACAAATATTATTTTTTAGCCCCCAGTTTTGTATTTTCCCAAGGGTAACATTTGAAATTGGACCCAAAAATTTGTTGTCCAATTTGTCCTGAGTGCGCTGATACCCCATATGTGGGGGGGGAACCACCTTTTGGGCGCATGGGAAGGCTCGGAAGGGAAGGAGCGCCATTTCAAATACAGACTTAGATGGAATGGTCTGCAGGCGTCACATTGCGTTTGCAGAGCCCCTAATGTACCTAAACAGTAGAAACCCCCCACAAGTGACCCCATATTGGAAACTAGACCCCCAAAGGAACTTATCTAGATGTGTTGTGAGAACTTTGAGCCCCCAAGTGTTTCACTACAGTTTATAACGCAGAGCCGTGAAAATTAAAAAATCTTTTTTTCCCACAAAACTTATTTTTTAGCCCCCAGTTTTGTATTTTCCCAATGGTAACAGGAGAAATTGGACCCCAAAAGTTGTTGTCCAATTTGTTCTGAGTACGCTGATACCCCATATGTTGGGGTAAACTCCTGTTTGGGCACACGGGAGAGCTCGGAAGGGAAGGAGCACGGTTTTACTTTTTCAACGCAGAATTGGCTGGAATTGAGATCGGACGCCATGTCGCTTTTGGAGAGCCCCTGATGTGTCTAAACAGTGGAAACCCCCCAATTATAACTGAAACCCTAATCCAAACACACCCCTAACCCTAATTCCAACGGTAACCCTAACCACACCTCTAACCCAGACACACCCCTAATCCCAACCCTATTCCCAACTGCAAATGTAATCCAAACCCTAACCCTAACTGTAGCCCCAACCCTACCTGTAGCCTTTACCCTAACTGTAGCCTTAACCCTAGCCCTAACCCTAGCCCTAACCATAACCCTAGCCCTAGCCCTAACCCTAGCCCTAACCCTAGCCCTAACCCTAGCCCTAAGCCTAGCCCTAACCCTAACCCTAACTCTAACCCTAGCCCTAACCCTAACCCTAGCCCTAGCCCTAACCCTAATGGGAAAATGGAAATAAATACATTTTTTAAATTTTTTTTATTTTTCCCTAACTAAGGGGGTAATGAAGGGGGGTTTGATTTACTTTTATAGCGGCTTTTTTAGCGGATTTTTATGATTGGCAGCCGTCACTCACTGAAAGACGCTTTTTATTGCAAAAAATATTTTTTGCGTTACCACGTTTTGAGAGCTATAATTTTTCCATATTTGAGTCCACGGAGTCATGTGAGGTCTTGTTTTTTGCGGGACAAGTTGACGTTTTTATTGGTAACACTTTCGGGCACGTGACATTTTTTGATCGCTTTTTATTCCGATTTTTGTGAGGCAGAATTAGCAAAAACCAGCTATTCATGAATTTCTTTTGGGGGAGGCGTTTATACTGTTCAGCGTTTGGTAAAATTGATAAAGCAGTTTTATTCTTCGGGTCAGTACGATTACAGCGACACCTCATTTATATCTTTTTTTATGTTTTGGCGCTTTTATACGATAAAAACTATTTTATAGAAAAAATAATTATTTTTGCATCGCTTTATTCTGAGGACTATAACTTTTTTATTTTTTTGCTGATGTTGCTGTGTGGTGGCTCGTTTTTTGCGGGACAAGATGACGCTTTCAGCGGTACCATGGTCATTTATATCTGTCTTTTTGATCGCGTTTTATTCTACTTTTTGTTTGGCAGTATGATAATAAGGCGTTGTTTTTTGCCTCGTTTTTTTTTTTTTTTTTCTTACGGTGTTTACTGAAGGGGTTAACTAGTGGGCCAGTTTTATAGGTCGGGTCGTTACGGACGCGGCCATACTAAATATGTGTACTTTTATTGTTTTGTTTTTTTTATTTAGATAACGAAAAGTATTTATGGGAATAATATTTTTTTTTTTTCATTATTTAGGTTTTTTTTTTTTTTTTTTTTTTTACACACTTGTAAAAAAATTTTTTTCCTTTTTTTCTTTGTCCCAGGGGGGGACAATACAGATCGGTGATCTGCCAGTTTGCACAGCACTCTGACAGATCACCGATCTGTCAAACAGCGCTGCAGCGTTACCAAGTGCCTGCTCTGAGCAGGCACTTGGTAAGCCATCTCCCTCCCTGCAGGACCCGGATCCGCGGCCATCTTGGATCCGGGACTTGCTGCAAGGAGGAAGGTAGGAGACCCCCGGAGCAACTCGATCACATCGCGTTGCTGCGGAGGTCTCAGGGAAGCACGCAGGGAGCCCTCTCCCTGCGCGATGCTTCCCTGTACCGCCGACACATCGCGATCATGTTTGATCGCGGTGTGCCGGGGGTTAATGTGCCGGGGGCGGTCCGTGACCGCTCCTGGCACATAGTGCCGGATGTCAGCTGCGATAAGCAGCTGACACCCGGCCGCGATCGGCCTCGCTCCCCCCGTGAGCGCGGCCGATCGCCTATGACGTACTATTCCGTCCTTGGGAAGTAAAGCCCACCCCGCATGGACGGAATAGTACGTCTAATGGCAGAAAGGGGTTAATCCAATATACAAAATGGTTAATAAAACACACACACATTATTACAGAGTATTTTAATGAAATAAAGACACAGGGTGTTTTAATATTTTATTATACTCTTAATCCACCTGAAAACTCTTGTCACCTGGAACAAAGTTTAAAAAAACAAACAACAATATTCCATACCTTCCGTCGTTCAGTCTTGTCCCACGCTGTAAATCCATCTGAAGGGGTTAAATCATTTTACACCCAGGAGCTCTGCTAATGCAGCTGTGCTCATGGCTGTAAAAACCCGGGGAATGAATGGAATGCAAGGGAATGACCTGTAGTTACCTCGAGTCATGGTGATGCGCTCTCTGCTGGATGTCCTCATATGAACTCGAGCGTGGGAAAATATTCTGAAAAGTACCCAGTTCTGGGTAGAGGTATAGCCATGAATGCTGAGAGTAAAGAGAGAGACATGACAGAGATACTAGAGTCTGCTCATATGGCAGAGGAAGGGAAAGTACATGAAACATTGCCCTGTGTGAACTGTGCTGCTGATGTAAAGAATGCAGATAAGGAGATGTCTCTTTGTTTGAACTGTGCTGTCTGTGAGATGAATATGCTGCTGTCTAGTAAAGTTAAGTTGTTGGAAAAAGACCTTGTCTCTGAAGTGATTTGCAGAGCTCATGAATGTGGAACCGACATGGCAGCAGGGAATCTGACAGAGCCTGTGAGTGTGCTGAGGTGCATGCTGCACAAGCAGTACAAGGGACTTTGTCTTTTCATGTACAGGGTGCCAGGGTGCTCACTGACTGTTGCTTAGCGAAGTCGCCCATGACTACCACCCTTTGCCACCTTGTTACACTTGGCATAGTCGGCAGGATAAAATCCAGCATCCCTGCAGCTATGAGACTTATTGAAGACTCCCGGGATTTGTGGACTAGTGACAGCCTTGAAAGAGTTAAAGATGGTGGCTGACAGTGACTTTAAGATGGCGCCAAACGCTGACAAGGAGACAGCAGTCAGTGGCACGAAAGCTGAGAGCAGTGCTGCCCACCATGTGCGTCCAAAGAAGAAAAGGGCGCAAAGATGGAAGAAGCAGTGTCCTGAGCTGAGGCCACATCCCATTGGAACTAGAGCCCACCTGAGATGGGCGTGGCAGAAGAAGCCCTGACCACTACAGCAGAGTCTTGAGGAACAGATGGGGCAGCCAGAAGTAACTCCACCCACGAACGGGTGGAGCTTAGAAGAGCAAGACTGCGTGCCTGGAAGAGAGATGCCATTGCCAAGTGAGATACCTGTCTGAATGCAGCGGCGGAGTATGTCATTTGGCTGAGGAATCTGCCCACCGGAAGAAGTGATAGAGAAACTGAAAGTTGTGGAGAGAGGGACCATTGTGGCCGTAATCCTAAGTTCGTGGGGCCGCAGTGGAGGACAATCGCAGCTGGCTGCAGTTGCGGTGAGTGAGACATCAACCCTCACCCCAGTACCCACTTCTCCCCACAATGGCTACCTAGATGAGTCCTGGGCCCTGATAGTGAGAGAGGCTCCAGTGGATCTTCGGGCCATACTTTTACTGTTGTTCAGGGCCAGAATGCGGCCCTGTATTGACTGATGTAGCCCCTTTAACAGAGTTCCGATTGCACAGAAGTAACAGAAAAATGTGTGTCGAGACTGTTCCGCGTCTCTGGGAGGGCAGGGAGCCCTGGACGACACCAGGACTGAGTGTCGGTGGTGACCCAATTGGTCACGAATAAAGGACTGTATTTTTGTTTTCCCCTTTCTTCATTCAAGTTCCATTTGTGCACGTTTGCACATCCCCTGCTGGATTACGGAACTGGAACCATAGAAAGGTTAATCGCCATGGACTGTGTGTGCGTTTGCTTTAATGACTGTGTTGTTTTAACCCTACATCTTACCTGTATTTGACCTAAATTTTACCTGTCTTAACCTTGAACTGTTCCTTTGTAAAGCTTCCCACTTGTGTTTGGGGCCCGTAATTCACTAAAAGCAGATAGGGAGGATAACTTGTGCAGGAGAACCCGAGGAGCGAGCCGGGTCAGGACTGAATGGACTGCTGAGTTGGCCAACTGGCCATGTGTTTTAAGAGACTTCTCGTGTTTGGCTACCTGGAGCGGGAAAGGACTGGCCTACGGGCCTAGATTGTTATTATTTTATACTATATGTGTCCAGGTCCCAGGAACCAGGGGACCGGGGTCAGTCAGACCCATGTTAGAAAAAGAACTTGAAATCTTAGTTCCAGGGCTCCAACCGAGTGGAGTCAAGGTCACAGTTTCCCCAACAAAGTCATCAGATACAGACGGTCTTATATTGTAAACATGATTTTTTTTAAATGTGTTTTCTAACATTTATATATTGACAGGTGCCGGCATGGTCGTAGACAACCATATTTTAGGAGGGAGGAGTGTAAGGAGATGGTGGGGAACCTCACGTGCCTCCTCTCCCTTGGTCACTGTTCTGACAATCAAGTAGGGCACCCTGTTATTCATGTTTACTAATGCTAATGTAATTAGTGTTAGCATCTCCAGCATCAGCAGCAACAGCAGGCACGGAAGCCCCACTAAAGATATCAGAGACGGCAATTATGTGAGAACAATGCAGCACACTAAAAACTACAACATCCAGTAACAGAAGTTGTCAGTTGTCTTTGGATAGGACATCACATTGTTGGTTCACTTCTGCCTTCAGAACCATTTAGTAACATAGTAACATAGTTAGTAAGTAAGGCCGAAAAAAGTCATTTGTCCATCCAGTTCAGCCTATATTCCATCATAATAAATACCCAGATCTACGTCCTTCTACAGAACCTAATAATTGTATGATACAATATTGTTCTGCTCCAGGAAGACATCCAGGCCTCTCTTGAACCCCTCGACTGAGTTCGCCATCACCACCTCCTCAGGCAAGCAATTCCAGATTCTCACTGCCCTAACAGTAAAGAATCCTCTTCTATGTTGGTGGAAAAACCTTCTCTCCTCCAGACGCAAAGAATGCCCCCTTGTGCCCGTCACCTTCTTTGGTATAAACAGATCCTCAGCGAGATATTTGTATTGTCCCCTTATATACTTATACATGGTTATTAGATCGCCCCTCAGTCGTCTTTTTTCTAGACTAAATAATCCTAATTTCGCTAATCTATCTGGGTATTGTAGTTCTCCCATCCCCTTTATTAATTTTGTTGCCCTCCTTTGTACTCTCTCTAGTTCCATTGTATCCTTCCTGAGCACCGGTGCCCAAAACTGGACACAGTACTCCATGTGCGGTCTAACTAGGGATTTGTACAGAGGCAGTATAATGCTCTCATCATGTGTATCCAGACCTCTTTTAATGCACCCCATGATCCTGTTTGCCTTGGCAGCTGCTGCCTGGCACTGGCTGCTCCAGGTAAGTTTATCATTAACTAGGATCCCCAAGTCCTTCTCCCTGTCAGATTTACCCAGTGGTTTCCCGTTCAGTGTGTAATGGTGATATTGATTCCCTCTTCCCATGTGTATAACCTTACATTTATCATTGTTAAACCTCATCTGCCACCTTTCAGCCCAAGTTTCCAACTTATCCAGATCCATCTGTAGCAGAATACTATCTTCTCTTGTATTAACTGCTTTACATAGTTTTGTATCATCTGCAAATATCGATATTTTACTGTGTAAACCTTCTACCAGATCATTAATGAATATGTTGAAGAGAACAGGTCCCAATACCGACCCCTGCGGTACCCCACTGGTCACAGCGACCCAGTTAGAGACTATACCATTTATAACCACCCTCTGCTTTCTATCACTAAGCCAGTTACTAACCCATTTACACACATTTTCCCCCAGACTAAGCATTCTCATTTTGTGTACCAACCTCTTGTGCGGCACGGTATCAAACGCTTTGGAAAAATCGAGATATACCACGTCCAATGACTCACCGTGGTCCAGTCTATAGCTTACCTCTTCATAAAAACTGATTAGATTGGTTTGACAGGAGCGATTTCTCATAAACCCATGCTGATATGGAGTTAAACAGTTATTCTCATTGAGATAATCCAGAATAACATCCCTCAGAAACCCTTCAAATATTTTACCAACAATAGAGGTTAGCCTTACTGGCCTATAATTTCCAGGTTCACTTTTAGAGCCCTTTTTGAATATTGGCACCACATTTGCTATGCGCCAGTCCTGCGGAACAGACCCTGTCGCTATAGAGTCACTAAAAATAAGAAATAATGGTTTATCTATTACATTACTTAGTTCTCTTAGTACTCGTGGGTGTATGCCATCCGGACCCGGAGATTTATCTATTTTAATCTTATTTAGCCGGTTTCGCACCTCTTCTTGGGTTAGATTGGTGACCCTTAATATAGGGTTTTCATTGTTTCTTGGGATTTCACCTAGCATTTCATTTTCCACCGTGAATACCGTGGAGAAGAAGGTGTTTAATATGTTAGCTTTTTCCTCGTCATCTACAACCATTCTTTCCTCACTATTTTTTAAGGGGCCTACATTTTCAGTTTTTATTCTTTTACTATTGATATAGTTGAAGAACAGTTTGGGATTAGTTTTACTCTCCTTAGCAATGTGCTTCTCTGTTTCCTTTTTGGCAGCTTTAATTAGTTTTTTAGATAAAGTATTTTTCTCCCTATAGTTTTTTAGAGCTTCAATGGTGCCATCCTGCTTTAGTAGTGCAAATGCTTTCTTTTTACTGTTAATTGCCTGTCTTACTTCTTTGTTTAGCCACATTGGGTTTTTCCTATTTCTAGTCCTTTTATTCCCACAAGGTATAAACCGCTTACACTGCCTATTTAGGATGTTCTTAAACATTTCCCATTTATTATCTGTATTCTTATTTCTGAGGATATTGTCCCAGTCTACCAGATTAAGGGCATCTCTAAGCTGGTCAAACTTTGCCTTCCTAAAGTTCAATGTTTTTGTGACTCCCTGACAAGTCCCCCTAGTGAAAGACAGGTGAAACTGCACAATATTGTGGTCGCTATTTCCTAAATGCCCAACCACCTGCAGATTTGTTATTCTGTCAGGTCTATTAGATAGTATTAGGTCTAAAAGTGCTGCTCCCCTGGTTGGATTCTGCACCAATTGTGAAAGATAATTTTTCTTGGTTATTAGCAGAAACCTGTTGCCTTTATGGGTTTCACAGGTTTCTGTTTCCCAGTTAATATCCGGGTAGTTAAAGTCCCCCATAACCAGGACCTCATTATGGGTTGCAGCTTCATCTATCTGCTTTAGAAGTAGACTTTCCATGGTTTCTGTTATATTTGGGGGTTTGTAACAGACCCCAATGAGAATTTTGTTACCATTTTTCCCTCCATGAATTTCAACCCATATGGACTCGACATCCTCATTCCCTTCGCTAATATCCTCCCTTAAAGTGGACTTTAGACAAGACTTTACATAGAGACAAACCCCTCCTCCTCTCCGATTTTTACGATCCTTTCTAAACAGACTGTAACCCTGTAAGTTAACTGCCCAGTCATAGCTTTCATCTAACCATGTCTCGGTTATTCCCACTATGTCAAAGTTACCTGTAGATATTTCTGCTTCTAGTTCTTCCATCTTGTTTGTCAGGCTTCTGGCGTTTGCGAGCATGCAGTTTAGAGGATTTTGTTTTGTTCCAATCTCCTCACTGTGGATTGTTTTAGAAATGTTCTTACCTCCCTTCTGAGTATGTTTTCCTGGGTCGTCTTTGTTCGAGTCTAATGTTTTTCTTCCCGTCCCCTCTTCTTCTAGTTTAACGCCCTCCTGATGAGTGTAGCGAGTCTTCTGGCGAATGTGTGTTTCCCAGGTTTGTTGAGGTGTAGTCCGTCTCTGGCGAGGAGTCCATCATACCAGTAATTCACACCGTGGTCCAGGAATCCAAATCCTTGTTGTCTGCACCATCGTCTTAGCCAGTTGTTTGCATCAAGGATCCTGTTCCATCTCCTGGTGCCATGCCCGTCTACTGGAAGGATAGAAGAAAAAACTACCTGTGCATCCAGTTCCTTTACTTTCTTCCCCAACTCTACAAAGTCCTTGCAGATTGTCGGTAGGTCCTTCCTTGCCGTGTCATTGGTGCCAACATGTATCAGAAGAAATGGGTGGACGTCCTTGGAGCTGAAGAGCTTTGGTATCCTATCGGTCACATCCTTGATCATCGCACCTGGAAGGCAGCATACTTCTCTTGCAGTTATGTCCGGTCTGCAGATGGCTGCTTCTGTGCCTCTCAGTAGTGAGTCTCCCACCACCACCACTCTTCGTTGCTTCTTGGCTGTACTTTTTGCTGTCACTTGTTGCTGTGTGCCCTTTTCTTTTTTGCTTGCTGGTATTGCTTCATTCTTAGGTGTGCCATCTTCATCCTCTACAAAGATTTGATATCGGTTCTTCAGTTGTGTGGTTGGTGATTTCTCCATGGTCTTCTTGCTTCTTTTGGTCACATGCTTCCACTCATCTGCTTTTGGAGGTTCTCTGACACTTTTTTCACCTTCTGTGACCAGTAGAGATGCTTCTGTTCTGTCTAGAAAGTCTTCATTCTCTTTGATGAGTTTCAAAGTTGCTATTCTTTCTTCCAGACCCCGCACCTTTTCTTCTAAAAGGGCCACTAGTCTACACTTCTGACAGGTGAAATTGGATTCTTCTTCTGGTCGATCTGTGAACATGTAGCACATGCTGCAGCTCACCATGTAGGTTGTCACATCTGCCATGTTGCTCCTAGATCCTGCTGACTTGCTGTGTGTTTTCCTTCTTGTGTAATCTACTCAGCCAAGCTCTCTTGCAATAATGTCCTACAGGCAAAAATTGGTGATGCTTTCGAAGCAGCTGGTCCCGGCTGTACCCAACGATCTTCTAGCTTAGGGAGACTTCGCTTCTCCCAGAAGGCACCTGGAATATGCAAATTAGCCTCCTAAAGCTTGAATCCCTGGTTTGGTGATGCTTTCGAAGCAGCTGGTCCCGGCTGTACCCCACGATCTTCTAGCTTAGGGAGACTTCGCTTCTCCCAGAAGGCACCTGGAATATGCAAATTAGCCTCCTAAAGCTTGAATCCCTGGTTTGGTGATGCTTTCGAAGCAGCTGGTCCCGGCTGTACCCAACGATCTTCTAGCTTAGGGAGACTTCGCTTCTCCCAGAAGGCACCTGGAATATGCAAATTAGCCTCCTAAAGCTTGAATCCCTGGTTTGGTGATGCTTTCGAAGCAGCTGGTCCCGGCTGTACCCAACGATCTTCTAGCTTAGGGAGACTTCGCTTCTCCCAGAAGGCACCTGGAATATGCAAATTAGCCTCCTAAAGCTTGAATCCCTGGTTTGGTGATGCTTTCGAAGCAGCTGGTCCCGGCTGTACCCAACGATCTTCTAGCTTAGGGAGACTACGCTTCTCCCAGAAGGCACCTGGAATATGCAAATTAGCCTCCTAAAGCTTGAATCCCTGGTTTGGTGATGCTTTCGAAGCAGCTGGTCCCGGCTGTACCCAACGATCTTCTAGCTTAGGGAGACTTCGCTTCTCCCAGAAGGCACCTGGAATATGCAAATTAGCCTCCTAAAGCTTGAATCCCTGGTTTGGTGATGCTTTCGAAGCAGCTGGTCCCGCCTGTACCCAACGATCTTCTAGCTTAGGGAGACTTCGCTTCTCCCAGAAGGCACCTGGAATATGCAAATTAGCCTCCTAAAGCTTGAATCCCTGGTTTGGTGATGCTTTCGAAGCAGCTGGTCCCGGCTGTACCCAACGATCTTCTAGCTTAGGGAGACTTCGCTCCTCCCAGAAGGCACCTGGAATATGCAAATTAGCCTCCTAAAGCTTGAATCCCTGGTTTGGTGATGCTTTCGAAGCAGCTGGTCCCGGCTGTACCCAACGATCTTCTAGCTTAGGGAGACTTCGCTTCTCCCAGAAGGCACCTGGAATATGCAAATTAGCCTCCTAAAGCTTGAATCCCTGGTTTGGTGATGCTTTCGAAGCAGCTGGTCCCGGCTGTACCCAACGATCTTCTAGCTTAGGGAGACTTCGCTTCTCCCAGAAGGCACCTGGAATATGCAAATTAGCCTCCTAAAGCTTGAATCCCTGGTTTGGTGATGCTTTCGAAGCAGCTGGTCCCGGCTGTACCCAACGATCTTCTAGCTTAGGGAGACTTCGCTTCTCCCAGAAGGCACCTGGAATATGCAAATTAGCCTCCTAAAGCTTGAATCCCTGGTTTGGTGATGCTTTCGAAGCAGCTGGTCCCGGCTGTACCCAACGATCTTCTAGCTTAGGGAGACTTCGCTTCTCCCAGAAGGCACCTGGAATATGCAAATTAGCCTCCTAAAGCTTGAATCCCTGGTTTGGTGATGCTTTCGAAGCAGCTGGTCCCGGCTGTACCCAACGATCTTCTAGCTTAGGGAGACTTCGCTTCTCCCAGAAGGCACCTGGAATATGCAAATTAGCCTCCTAAAGCTTGAATCCCTGGTTTGGTGATGCTTTCGAAGCAACTGGTCCCGGCTGTACCCAACGATCTTCTAGCTTAGGGAGACTTCGCTTCTCCCAGAAGGCACCTGGAATATGCAAATTAGCCTCCTAAAGCTTGAATCCCTGGTTTGGTGATGCTTTCGAAGCAGCTGGTCCCGGCTGTACCCAACGATCTTCTAGCTTAGGGAGACTTCGCTTCTCCCAGAAGGCACCTGGAATATGCAAATTAGCCTCCTAAAGCTTGAATCCCTGGTTTGGTGATGCTTTCGAAGCAGCTGGTCCCGGCTGTACCCAACGATCTTCTAGCTTAGGGAGACTTCGCTTCTCCCAGAAGGCACCTGGAATATGCAAATTAGCCTCCTAAAGCTTGAATCCCTGGTTTGGTGATGCTTTCGAAGCAGCTGGTCCCGGCTGTACCCAACGATCTTCTAGCTTAGGGAGACTTCGCTTCTCCCAGAAGGCACCTGGAATATGCAAATTAGCCTCCTAAAGCTTGAATCCCTGGTTTGGTGATGCTTTCGAAGCAGCTGGTCCCGGCTGTACCCAACGATCTTCTAGCTTAGGGAGACTTCGCTTCTCCCAGAAGGCACCTGGAATATGCAAATTAGCCTCCTAAAGCTTGAATCCCTGGTTTGGTGATGCTTTCGAAGCAGCTGGTCCCGGCTGTACCCAACGATCTTCTAGCTTAGGGAGACTTCGCTTCTCCCAGAAGGCACCTGGAATATGCAAATTAGCCTCCTAAAGCTTGAATCCCTGGTTTGGTGATGCTTTCGAAGCAGCTGGTCCCGGCTGTACCCAACGATCTTCTAGCTTAGGGAGACTTCGCTTCTCCCAGAAGGCACCTGGAATATGCAAATTAGCCTCCTAAAGCTTGAATCCTTGGTTTGGTGATGCTTTCGAAGCAGCTGGTCCCGGCTGTACCCAACGATCTTCTAGCTTAGGGAGACTTCGCTTCTCCCAGAAGGCACCTGGAATATGCAAATTAGCCTCCTAAAGCTTGAATCCCTGGTTTGGTGATGCTTTCGAAGCAGCTGGTCCCGGCTGTACCCAACGATCTTCTAGCTTAGGGAGACTTCGCTTCTCCCAGAAGGCACCTGGAATATGCAAATTAGCCTCCTAAAGCTTGAATCCTTGGTTTGGTGATGCTTTCGAAGCAGCTGGTCCCGGCTGTACCCAACGATCTTCTAGCTTAGGGAGACTTCGCTTCTCCCAGAAGGCACCTGGAATATGCAAATTAGCCTCCTAAAGCTTGAATCCCTGGTTTGGTGATGCTTTCGAAGCAGCTGGTCCCGGCTGTACCCAACGATCTTCTAGCTTAGGGAGACTTCGCTTCTCCCAGAAGGCACCTGGAATATGCAAATTAGCCTCCTAAAGCTTGAATCCCTGGTTTACACCTACCCCATATACACACGTGGTCAAAATTGTTGGTACACCTCATTTAATGAAAGAAAAACCCATAATGGTCACAGAAATAACTTGAATCTGACAAAATTAATAATAAATAAAGATCTATGAAAATGAACAAATGAAAGTCAGACATTGCTTTTCACTGCGCCATGCTTCCACAAAATTTAAAAAAAAAAATAAAACTCATGAAATAGGCCTGGACAGAAATGATGGTACCCCTGAAAATAATGTGACAAAAGGGACATGTTAAATCAAGATTTGTCCACTAACTAGCATTACATGTGCCTACAATCTTAGAATCAGTGAGTGGGCCTATATAGAGATACAGATACTCACTGTGCTGTTTGATGATGTATCACACTCAACATGGACCAGGGGAAACAAAGGAAAGAGTTGTCTCAGGAGATTAGAAAGAAAATTATAGACAAACATGTTAAAGGTAAAAGTTTTAAGACCATCTCCAAGCAGCTTGATGTTTCTGTGACTACAGTTGCACATATTATTCAGAAATTTAAGATCCATGGGACAGTAACCAACCTACCTGGATGTGGCTGCAGGAGGAAAATTGATGACAAATCAAAGAGACAGATAATACAAATGGTAACAAAAGAGCCCAGAAAAACTTCTAAACAGATTAAAGGTGAACTTCAAGCTCAAGGAACATCATTGTCAGATAGCACCATCCGTCATTGTATGAGCCAATGTGGACTTCATGGGAGACGACCAAAGAGGACACCATTGTTGAAAAAAAAATCATAAAAAAAACAGACTGGAAGTTGACAAACTACATGTTGACAAGCCACAAAGCTTCTGGGAGAATGTCCTATGGACAGATGAGACAAAAATGGAACGTTTTGGCAAGGCACATCAGCTCTATGTTCACAGATGAAAAAATGAAGCATATCAAGAAAAGAGCACTATCCCTACTGTGAAACATGGAGGAGGCTCTGTTATGTTCTGGAGCTGCTTTGCTGCATGGCCTCAGGTACAGGTCATAGGTCTTGCAACAGGATAATGACCTAAAACACACAGCTAAAAACACCCAAGAATGGCTAAGAGGAAAACATTGGACTATTTTGAAGTGGCCTTCTATGAGCCCTGACATAAATCCTACTGAGCATCTTTAGAAAGAGCTGAAACCTGCCATCTGGAAAAGGCAGCCTTCAAAAATGAGACAACTGGAGCAGTTTGCTCTTGAGGAGTAGGCCAAAATACCTGTCGAAAGGTGCAGAAATCTCATTGACAGTTACAGGAATAATTTGATTGCAGTGATTACCTCAAAAGGTTGTGCAACAAAATATTAATTTACGGGTACTATCATTTCTGTCCAGGCCTATTTCATGAGTTTTAATTCTTTAAAAATTCTGTGGAAGCATGGTTGAAAAGCAATGTCTGACTTTCATGTGTTCATTTTCATAGATTATTTATTTATTATTACTTTTTTCATATTCAAGTTATTTCTGTGAACATTGTGGGCTTTTCTGTCATTAAACAAGGCGTACCAACAATTTTGACCATGTGTGCACACCTCGAACACCAAGTCTAAGCCTGCTTCCACCACGACCTCACTTTTTCATGTTGCTCAAATCGTGTGCGAGGAGCACACTATTAGCAACTAAAAATTAGATTTTTTACTCTGCAAAACCTCTGAGCAAAGCTGAATTTCAGTAGCACAAATTGAGAAGGTGAAATATGGCATGATGAATCACTTTACTCACAGAAGAATTGTTTCAGTGTGAATGAGGCCTGTTTGACAAAGAAGATCTGCTGCAAGAAATGTCATCGTGAGATATCCCCTACTGTATGACAGTAGTAACAGAAGAATTTTTTTGGGCCTGTCGATTAGGCCTGTATAACATTTACTAGATGCTCCAAACAATTTCGAAGTGAGATGTCCCCTACTGTATCACATTAGTAACAGAAGACTTTTGGGGGGCCTGTCGATGAGGATTGAATAACCAAATATTTTTTTAATTAGATGTCCCCTATTGTATGACATTAGTAACAGTAGAATTTTTTTTGCCTGTCGCTGAGGCCTATATAACATTGAAACAGGAACACAGTGAACAAGTCTGTAGGAACATGCTCACACACCACCAAAAAACTTGGAGACACAAAAGAGCATAGTAGAACCAAAAACACTCAGTTTCAAAAAATCACAGTAATCCACAAGTGCTAGTACAAAGATGTAAAAAACAGGGTATTTGGTTGATACGTTTTTTGCAAAAAATGTATACTAAGCTGCTCCACCAAACGTCAAGGTATACCCATATCAGAGCAGTCCTAACTGATGTATGCAATCCCCATCTGATGTACCCAAAAACCTGATCATCTGTATATTACCTGCGCGAACAGGGCTCAGAGAGGAAAAGTCCATGTGGACATGCTGAGTGGAACAGCTTTTGTGCAGATAGCCCAAGAGGAGTGGTGGGTAACTCCCCAGTCTTGTAGACACAAGAGAACAATTATGGAAACAGGAACATATGGGCTACTTGCACAGTGAACAAGTCTGTAGGAACATGCTCACACACCACCAAGAAACTTGAAGACACAAAAGAGCATAGTAGAACCAAAAACACTCAGTTTCAAAAAATCACAGTAATCCGCAAGTGCTAGTACAAAGATGTAAAAAACAGGGTATTTGGTTGATACGTTTGGTGGAGCAGCTTAGTATACATTTTTTGCAAAAAACAAATCAACCAAATACCCTGTTTTTTACATCTTTGTACTAGCACTTGCGGATTACTGTGATTTTTTGAAACTGAGTGTTTTTGGTTCTACTATGCTCTTTTGTGTCTTCAAGTTTCTTGGTGGTGTGTGAGCATGTTCCTACAGACTTGTTCACTGTGCAGGTAGACCATGTGTTCCTGTTTCCATAATTGTTCTCTTGTGTCTACAAGACTGGGGAGTTACCCACCACTCCTCTTGGGCTATCTGCACAAAAGCTGTTCCACTCAGCATGTCCACATGGACTTTTCCTCTCTGAGCCCTGTTCGCGCAGGTAATATACAGATGATCGGGTTTTTGGGTACATCAGATGGGGATTGCATACATCAGTTAGGACTGCTCTGATATGGGTATACCTTGACGTTTGGTGGAGCAGCTTAGTATACATTTTTTGCAAAAAAAGTATCAACCAAATACCCTGTTTTTTACATCTTTGTACTAGCACTTGCGGATTACTGTGATTTTTTGAAACTGAGTGTTTTTGGTTCTACTATGCTCTTTTGTGTCTTCAAGTTTCTTGGTGGTGTGTGAGCATGTTCCTACAGACTTGTTCACTGTGCAAGTAGCCCATGTGTTCCTGTTTCCATAATTGTTCTCTTGTGTCTACAAGACTGGGGAGTTACCCACCACTCCTCTTGGGCTATCTGCACAAAAGCTGTTCCACTCAGCATGTCCACATGGACTTTTCCTCTCTGAGTCCTGTTCGCGCAGGTAATATACAGATGATCGGGTTTTTGGGTACATCAGATGGGGATTGCATACATCAGTTAGGACTGCTCTGATATGGGTATACCTTGACGTTTGGTGGAGCAGCTTAGTATACTTTTTTTGCAAAAAACGTATCAACCAAATACCCTGTTCTTTACATCTTTGTACTAGCACTTGCGGATTACTGTGATTTTTTTGAAACTGAGTGTCTTTGGTTCTACTATGCTTTTTTGTGTCTTCTATATAACATTGACTACATGCTTCAAAAATTTCAAAGTGAGATGTTCCCTACTGTATGACATTAGTAACAGAAGAAATAATTGTTTAAGTGTGAACGAGGGCTGGATGACAAAGGAGATATGCTCCCAATAATTTTTTTATGAGATTTCTCCTACCGTATGACGTTAGTAACCGACAAAATTTTGGGGGCCTGTGGATGAGGCCTGTATAGCATTGACTACATGCTCAAAACAATTTCAAACTGAGATCTCCCCTTCTGTATTATGCTAGTAACATAAAAAATATATATTTTTAGTGTGGATGAGGCCTGTATAATCTAGATGATTGTACGCGGTGTTGGAACACCCTTTTTCATACAGTTGCTGTTGGTAAGGTGCAGGTTTGCAGGAGAAATATGGCCGACGTGTCGTTAGATGAACTGATCAGCAAAAGGGGCATGATGATAGTGGGACTGGGAACGTACAGCAGGATAAATAACAGGGCAGATATGGGATGTATGAGATCCAGGATGCAGCCTACACCAATTAGTCATTTACCCAACACCAATTACCAAAGAGCATTTGATGCTCGTCAGAAGATAGGTGTAAGAGATGCGCATATAAAGCTAGGCATAAAAGATGCCCATGAGAAATTTGTTGTCAAAGATGCACATAATCTAGAAGATAGACTGAAAACAATTTCAAACTCAGATCTCGGCTGCTGTATCACGTTTGTAAAAAGAAAAGAACAATGTGCAACAGCTCTGCACACAGAACGCTTTCAACGCCACTAAATGACAAAGTTGTATATATAACGGGCTGTATCACATTTTGCAACAGAAAAAAAATATTTTAATATGCATGAGGTCTGCAGACAGCTTCATATCACTGTCACAAAATGACAACATGGGATACAGCAGGCTGTATCACGTTTTGCAACAGTAAAATATTATTTTTTTTGATGAGCTATGCATACTATGGAATTTCACTGCCACTATATAACAAGATGAGATGTGGCATGGTGAATCACGGTAGCAGCTGCCCTCAAAAAATATTTCTTCATGCACGAAAGGTCAAATCACAGAACAATGTCACCACAGCTCTAAATGACAAAGTGGGATATGGCATGCTGTTTCACATTTAGCATGTTAAAAAAAAAGATTTACAATAGTATAATCGTGCATGGAGCACAAGCAAAGTTGTGCACAACACGCTTGTATGACATGTGCCCTGCTGTCTTTGTCTGTGGACCTCAGTAATGGCAAAAAATATTACTGAAAGGTCAATTTCACAGTCACACAGAACACTACCTAGCTAAACTATCTGAGTAAGAAACAATCACCTAGCTAACTACCTGAAATCTTGCTGCTAACAGTGCCAGCATCAGGAGCAGCCTGTCTGAGCTATTAGTGTCAAAATGGTGCTAATACAAGATATCCTCTCTTTTTATGGAGAGGGACATGTGATTTCAGCAGTCAATGACACAATCTGCAATGTGCACACATAAAGTTGAGAAACAAAAAAATGTCTGTTTACAAGCACACTGCACCTCTGAGCTCTGCAAACTCCCTCCCCTCATCAAACACGTGCTCCACGCTCATGATACACAACCATTATTTTAGCCAATGTGCTGAAAATACTTTAGTGGCAACGCAAATATTTTCCCGCACTTTCTTTCCGATCACGAATCCGAATGTGCCATATTCATGCTGAATTTATGTTTGGCAATCATTTTTCAAACATATTCGCTCATCAATACTAGAGATGTCACTGGTAAATCAGTGTGTTACCTGTACACTGACACTATATACTGTATACTGTGCACAGAGATCCTGTGTATAATATCACTGGTGATCACTGAATTAACTGTACACTGACATTATGTATAGAGCTCCTGTGCATAATTTTACTGGTGATCCCTCTATTACCTGTACACTGACACTATATGCAGAGCTCCTGTGTATAAAGCCACTGGTGATCCCTGTATAACCTGTACACTGACAATATACACTATATACCATGAGCAGAGCTCATGCATAAACTCTCACTGGTGATCACTGTGTTATCTGTACAGTGACACTATATACAGAGCTCCTCTGTATAATGTCACTGGTGAGTCACTATTAACTGTACACCAACACTATACACTGTACACTATGTACAAAGCTCCTGTGTATAATGACACATGGTAATATTAATATTGTGGGTTTTTTATTAATGATTAATATTGCAGTATTCGATCACTATGTGGTGTTAATATGTGAGCTTGTCATGATGTGACAGTATTTCTTCCTTGCATTTGGTATGATTTGGTTACTATGTTTTGCTAATATATGGTCTGTCCATGGTGGGGTGGTATTTGTTCCTTGTATGTGGCATTATTTGGTCACTATGTAGTGATAATATGTGGTCTGGTCATGGTGTGACAGTATTTGTCCCTTGTATGTGGTATTATTTGGTCACTATGTGGTGATAATATGTGGTCTGGTAATGTCACCGGTGATTCCTGTATTACCTGTACACTGACACTATATACAGAGCTCATGTGTATAATGTCACCGTGATCCCTGTATTATCTGTATATTGACACTATATACAGAGCTCCAGTGTATAATGTCACTGGTGAACACTATATTATCTGTACACTGACACTATATACAGAGCTCATGTGTATAATGTCACCAGTGATCACTGTATTACATGTACACTATAAACTGTATGCAGAGCTCCTGCATACAATATGTCATGACGATCCATTTTTGCATCTGTGGCAGATCTGGCCTTTCATATCTGAACTTTTTTCCTTTCAGGTTATCGGGGATTAATTTCAGTGTTTTTTCCCCCTGCTGGTCAGCTGTGTAATTGCATTGCTGCTAGTTCTGCTGAAGTGGTTGGTGACCACTCCCACCATCCTTCAAAAGGTCACCTGATGTATCAGCTGACTGTTGGTTATACAGGTCCTTTTGGAGACCAACCTAGCTGGATACAGGAGCTTGCTGATGCAGTGGTGCTTCAGCTGAATACTGTTATCTGGTGCCTAACTCTGCTGTGCTGTGCATTGCAGCAGAGAAAGCTAAGTGTTGCATTTTTGTTCCCCATTCCCTGTGGTGTTTGTCTTTCCTTTCCTTTGTGTTTAATTAGTGCAGTGGTTGGACTAGTGCTCTCACCTGCCAGCTCCCTACCTAAGAATTAGACCAGGGTAAGTGAGGGTTTTAGGTAGTCCTTGCTAGATAGGGGGACACAACTGAACAAATGGGGTTGCCTGCAGTTTGCCATGGTGTGGGGGCATGTTTTTACTGTGGGCAAACTGGTCATTTCATCGGTATCTGCCCAGCTCATGCCAAGATACCTGTACCAGCTAAGAAGCCGTGTCCCCCTGGTCATGTGGAGGAAGGCGACCAGACAGTGTATATTTCCTCTATTTCTTTCCCTCAGTGTACCCTGTCTGCTGAAGTGGTGGTTAGCAGGGTAACTGTGGGTATATCGGTGCTTGTGGACAGTGGAGCAGGTGTCAATCTGGTGGATGCTCACTTTGTCCAGACCCATGGCCTGAGGTGTAGGACTTTAGCAAAACCCCTAAGCATCCAGGCCATTGACTGTCCCACTCAGCCAGGGGAGGGTGGCCCAAGTTGTAGATGATATACACTTGCTTATAGGGACTCGTTATGAGGAGACCCTGTTATGTTATGTCTTGGGGGAATGCCAACACCCATTGTTTTAGGACTCCCTTGGTTGAAAAAAACACAACCCAGTCAGAGATTGCATTCCAGAGAAGTAGTCAGCTGGGATCCATTGTGTCAGGGCTGCTGCCTAGAGGCTACTGTCTCTGCTATCATTCTAATCATTCTACAACCTACCCCTTCTTTTCCAGTGGAGGCAGCAGAGGTTCTGCCAGGGAGTAGGGGCAGGACTCAACCCTCACCACAAGCTAACCCTGAGTGTCGGAGTCCTCTTAGAAGGAGGGGTCAGGGGAGGGTGGTGGTTCTCTCTGAGCTTTGTGGGGGTGAGTGTAGCGATACAGGGGGATGCCTCTGTTGTCAATTCCTCAAAGAGTTAACCATCTTGTAGCAAACGTATGCGTGGCAATAAACGTTCAGGTCCGGACCTGTATGTGAATGAGTACGTATGGATGTCCACCAGAAACAACAGGTGGAAGTGTGCAACTGGGACCTGGAGTTTCAGGGTGATCGGGCTGTATTGGGTGTTGGCCATTCTCAGCACAGGGACTTTCCAGTTGAAGTTACCCCCAGTTATGGATGTACACAACTCATTCCCCAGGTCGGCGCTCTGGAGATTTGTGGCGCCTCCGGAGCCTTCACTGTTGGCATTTCCATTGTCGCGTTTGCCATAAACCTGAGGGTCACGTGACTGCCAAGGTGAACTCTGGTGGATTGGGGTGTCCTCACTGAAGGTTGTTTTCTGGGGAGGTCCGGGGTTGAGGGTCCAGAGGCCCCTCTTTGTAAGGGGGTACTGCCACGATCCATTTTTGGATCTGTGGCAGATCTGGCTTTTCATATTTAAACTTTTTTCCTTTCAGGTTATTGGGCATTAGTTTCAGTGTTTTTCCCCATGCTGGTCAGCTGTGAAATTGCATTGCTGCTAGTTTTGCTAATGTGGTTGGTGACCACTCCCACCTGTGTTCTCATCACCAGTGCTCTCACCTGCCAGCTCCCTACCAATGGATTAGAGCAGGGCAAGTGAGGGTTTGAGGTATCCTGCTCAGCATCGGGGTGAAAGAACTCATATAGGGACGTTAGGGAGATTAGGGTACAGCCTCACGTGAGTGCAGGAGATGTCCATTCCCCCGTTCTCTATCATCAGGGCCCACCATTGTTATTGTGTCCCTGGTGTATCCCTTTTCTTGTTGTGTCATTTGGTGACTGCAGACTGCCAGGTCCTGCCAAGCCTGGGCAACACCTTCAAGTACACTGAGTCTGCTGGGGAATTGTTTGGTGAAAAAGCAGAGAAAGCACTAGAAATCTCAGCAAGAAGTTTTTGAAGATGTTGGCAAACACATGACTACAGCAAGATGAAGACTGGGATGATGGAACACCATCTGCAAGATGGGAACCAGCATGCATGGCCATTCTAGTCGCATAACATAATATATACTGTAGGAAAGCAGCTGGTAAAGTCCTGGATGGCAGGTATGTGTCATCGAGGTGACTAGTGGTGAAGTAAGTCCTCAAGATGAAAGTTTACAGGAACAGCAAGATGTTGAGAAGTTTTTGTGACCGGATTTTTGGTTTGAGTTGAAGGAGCGACCAGTAGAGCTTGGATGGGAATGGTCATTCCAGTCCAGGCTTTTCAGGTCCAACTTAAGGCAGTTGAGCTGTTTCAAAGCTGTCTGGGTGAGGGCAGAGGAAAACCTTCTAGAATTGGACAGAATCGGCCACTGTCTGAAAGACCAGGACCTTGTTTGCTGGACATTGACTGCCAGTGTATGGCTTGTTTTGTTTTCTTTACCTTTGTGTCAAGTAAGGCTGGTTTCTTGTTTGGAGTCGTGTAGAAGTTTATGGAAACAATAAACCTCACTGTAACACCGGTGTCTTTGTGTCTTGTTTCTGCCACCCAGTGGGGCTTTGTACCCTAGCCTGAGTCCTTGTTTCAGTCACCCAGTGGGGCTTTGTACCCTAGTCTGAGTCCTTGCATTTGTGCCTTGTTTCCGTGGCGTTACACTGCATGCCTGTGCTCTTACCCTTTGCTTATTTCCCCTAACCAGTTGGGATACTGTTGACTGTTACCTGTATGGATGCTGCTCAGGTCCCTGCTGTGCTGCGAAGCCGTACATGTGTTGTAAGGTCTTTCCTCCGCTGCATGACCATCCATGTGTGCAGTCCTGGGCTGCCATTGTGGAAGCTATCTGCGGTTTGAGAGGTCCTCTGCAGCTGGTGCATGACTTTCCATGTGTGCCCAGGCTTGCAGCCGCTGCCAGGTGCCTTAAGCAGCAGTTTCTGTGCTTGCTATGTTGTACTGGTTTCTGTCTGTGCTTAGGGTGCACGCAGCCAGACCTTCCCCACTTTTATTAGGGGCAGTGTGTGTGCTTGAATTGCTGTCCCCAGCCTATTGCTGAGGGGCAGCTCCTATTTAAAGTTCATCTTCCCTGTTGGGTATTGCCAGAGCTTCTCATTAGGTTTCTTAACCTAGCCATGTGTGTTTGGTCCTCCTGGTTGTCTTTGTCTGCCTGTTTTCCAGCTCCTGTTCTGCCTGCTATCAGTTCTAGGAAAGCTGATGTCTTTGTCCCTGGACCTGTCCTGTCTATGTGTTGGTACCAAAGTCCTTGCCCTTGAATCTGATTTCCTGCTGTGTGATATTCCTGAAGTCTTTCCGTGCCTTGAACCATGTACCCAGAGACTGTGAACTTTCTGTAACCTGTGTCTTGAGAATAAACCTGTGTTCGTCTTCTGAAGATGGAGTCTGGAGTTTCTGCTGAGTGCTTACTATTCTGAGCTCAGCTTATTATGTGGTACTTGCTCTGTCCAGCTCCGGTCCATTCCTGCAGAGCTTGCACCAGACCGCTTAAGTTCCTTTCTAGGTCATGTCCAATGTCTGGAGTCAGGTATCTGCTGTCTGATGTCCTGGAGTCTGATGTTGGTGTTGAGCGTCTACTACGCTGTGCTCAGCTTATTAGGCGGTGCTTGCTCCATCCAGCTCCAGTCTGTTGCTGTGGTGCTTGCACCAGACCACTTGAGTTCCTTTCTAAGTTGAGCCTGATGTCTTGCCGGTGTCCCTGATGTCCTTCCGGAGTCTCTGATGTCCTTCAGGTGTCCCTGATGTTCAGCCGTTGTCCGTGACGTCCTGCTTGTGTCCCTGATGTCCTACCATAGTCTCTAATGTCCTGCCGATGTCCCTGATATCCTGCCTGAGTCTCTGATGTCCTTCCAGTGTCCTTGATGTCCTGCCTGAGTCTCTGATGTCCTGCCTGAGTCTCTGATGTCCTGCCTGTGTCCCTGATGTCCTGTGCCTAAAGCCATGTCTGTTGTCCGGAGTCCAGATGCCTTGTCTTCCGTGTTCCTGGTGGTCCAGCCTCTGTCTCAGAGTCGATTCCCACTTGTGTTCCTGGATGGGCCACTCCTATGTGTTTCTGGGGAGTCTCCAGTCTACTCGTATGCCTGGATGGGTTCCTCCTCTGTGTTCCTGGGGAGTGTCCAGTCTGACGGCTCTGCCTGTGTGTCCTGGATCTGACCAGCCAATGTCTTGAGCTTCCATGTTGGTCTTCCTGGATCTGTGCTGTCCGTGTTTTGCCTGTGTCCCGATGTCTTGCTTGTGCCCTGGGGTTCATCCTGTGATGATCTCTGTCCAAGGTCGGTGTCTGATGTTCTCCTGCTGTGCCAGTGCTATGCCTGAGGCCTGAGAAAGAGGTTCTCCTGATATTACCATGCTAGATGACCCTGGATTGCATTAACCCGTAATGACCTCTTGCCATCGTGTAATGTCCGCTGTCTTGTGATGATTTGCCCTTCCTTGATGTGTGGAATCGAGAGCCTAACATTATGTCCTGTGTTCTGTGTTATGACTTTGTCTAAGTAAACTTCATGTTTCTTCATACTTGAAGCTGTGCGGGGTCATCTAGTCCTGCATCTCACCACCTTGTCCACATGCTCAGCTGGCACAGACCCCAGTCGCTGCCCTTCCCTAGTCCGGGTAGGCCCGGGTCCCTCTCTGTGGTCCAGTGGGTCCACATTCCTTTAGCACCTGGGACACACGCCCCATGTGGTCATGGTCTGGAGGCGTGGGAGCGAAAGCTAAGCTAGCTAAGCTGCATCACGTCCCGACCGTGACACTCACCTTGTTGAAGCAGAGATATGCGCTGTTTACAGTAGCGGCTGCCCAAAGAGTGTGCATCCTTAGAGTATATATAAAGGAGTCAGTTGCCATAGTATACTTACTCATTTAGAGAAGAATCTTTAACTTGTCTGTAAAGAAGCATCTATTGACCTTGGCCAAAAAAATATCTCCCCCTAGAAGATGTGGTTAGGGTTATAGTTAACTAAACACAGTCATTGGTTTGAGCCAAAAGTTTTAGGAGCATGGCTTGGCATGGCATTAGTTAACCATGAACACCATCCGTGAGCCAATCTATTTCTGCCTTTTGTACCTCATCAGCACAGATTATAGATTCATTCTCTCCAGTCTGTTGCCTTTTTTGGTGGTGAGACTTAACATGTGCATTTTCAAAATGCTTCACAGGGAAATTTTGCAAATAGATTTTCATTATGGAGCTATTAAGGGAACAAGAAGACTCCATAAGTCATTGTATCACTCCAGAAAGTGTATTTTAGAACATGGATCTTATTAACCCAGAACCCCCCCCCCCATTGGTTTGGAGATATTTGTCTTCTGTAGGATATTTATTTGTAAAGGGAACATTTTGTTTCATTAATACATACATAAAAAACCTCTTAGGACTTGCACTTTAGTTTGTAAATTCAACTTTCAAGTCTAAAAATAAATTAGTGCTTTATGCTGTTTAGAAGCTTTATTCATTTTCAGGCTGCACACTTCATTTAATGTCATTTTGGGGCATAGTAGTGGAAGTATACTTCCGTTACCTCAGCTCCTTTTTTCTTCCTGCTTATGTTAGTTACAGATGCCAAAAGACAGAAAAGAATATAAGAAAAAAATAAAAACTTTTTTTTTGCATAAACATAGAAATTGTTAGTAAATAAAGTCTGGTGATTACCACAGCCTCTGCACTAATTTAAGCCACGTGTAGAAGTCTACTAACAGAAAATAGGGAATTAGTGCAAATTAAATGTAAGACAGCAGAATTGCAGATAATGCAAAACTAGATTATGGTTGAAGAGAAATTTTCCATGGCACCTCTGTCCCCACTGCCTCTTGTTAGCTCATCATTCCACAACACTTAATCCCCCTTGCATATCACTCTGTGGCACTCCCCTTCTTACTTGTCAGCTTTCCATTCTATAGCAACTAACCACAAATCAGACCGATGAAACCATAAAGTAAATTCATGCTGTAACCCACAGAACAGCTTTGCTGGACTCTCTGCTCACAGACTGCAGTGGTGTAAGGAGCCTGCATCTCTGTGGTCCCTCCAACTCCTCTGAACCTGGTCACAATCACACCCCTTGCAACCATGACGCAACCGCTGATTGTGGGTATAGTGACCATGACCAGGCTGCAGTCATGCCATTAGGATTCCTATCAAAGTCACAGCCTGCACATACACAAGATCAGTGACTAGCTAGGAGGTGAAGGATGGAAATAAAAAGATTATGGAGGGTGCACCTTGTGAGGATCGATGGAGCTACACAGTGTAGTGAATGGGTACTCTCAGTGGAAAATTACAAGCGCATGTTGGGATTTGTCATGGAAGGCTTGACTGGCTGCTGGCATGCCTCAAAGCTAATTATGCAAAAGTATGAAAAAGAAGCAAAGCCGTGAAGATCAGATGTAGCAGTGAACATGAAAAACAACACAGATACAGCAGTAGTACTTTTAAATCTGGCGCTTTGGTGCCTATGTTAATTGTGTATGTTCCACGACTGCTTCTCATGATAAGTATGGCTTCGTTCAAACGTTGCTTTTTTGCTGCAGCTAAAATGTACCCTCTTGGCAGTAAAAAAAAAAAAAGCTGATTTTTCTACTTTTTTTGTGCAGATTGTGTGTCATTTGTCTACATTAGATGTTTAGTAAAGTTAGTTTCCTTCACCCAAAAAGCAGCAAAAATGCATGGTTGCCTCTTTTGCAGCGTTTTGCACTCTCATTGCTTTCTATGGTGAACAAAAATGTTGCAAAAAACACTGAAAGAATTGACATTCTGGAGTTTTCAAAAAAGTAGCAGTTTTACAATTCAACCTGGAAACAAAAAGCAATTGTACGCATGAGATTAATGAAAGCTCATAGCTTTTGCTAGTACTGTAAAAAAAGCTTTAAATTTTCACAAAAAAGCATTAAAAAGCTGCAAAAATGCAACATGTGAACATGGACTTAATAGGATTTCTAAGATGCGAATAGAATGGACATGCTGCGTAAACGGCATGGGGCCATTTTAAAAAACTTCTACATCTCTAGCTTTATTTTGACATCAAAATGTTACATTCAGTGTATAAATGTGTTTTAAATTAAATCAAACCCCTTTAAGAAAAGGTCTCCAGTACAAAAGGCTAAACTTTAAACAGCAAGACTTCTTAAAGTTACTTCACATGAGAATGTAAGGGCACGGCGAGCTTTTCATTTTTCAATGGTTAAGTATTGATCTCAATGAGACTGTAAAATCCTGTCAACTTCACAATCAAGTAAGCAGGTGTGATCATTTCTTCACAAGACTCTCTTATTCTTAGAATATTTAAGTGTTAAAACCAAGGGACCCCTGAATCTGCCTTGTATGACATTTCCAGCTCATCACCACATTTACAGAAAGGATTGTCCAAATCCCTACTTTCAACCCCGATGGATGATCTGAGTCATCAAACTCTACCTTTGTAGCTGAGATTTACCCATGTCTGATTAGAAGGACGAGATTTAGAATTAGCGCTGCCAAAAAAAATCTATATTTCATCTTCATTTGACATGCAATGCTCCGAAAGAAAAAAAATGAGCGTTTGAATGAATTGATGCCTATTACATTCTGTTTCATCTCTCACCATTTTTGTTTCATTAGAGAAGAAACCGGGAGGATTTTAAACTATTTTGACATTTTTACAAGAATGAATCTAATTTTATTACATTTAGACTTTTTTTTAGTCAATCTATTTAATAATCCATTGTGAGCATTGTTCCATTGCTAGTTTAGCTGCATATGGACCCTCCGACAAGCCCCCCCAACCCATCCCAAGCAGGTGTCTGAGCCATGTAGATGCCTTTATATGTTTTAGTCATTACTTTTTATTGTAATTCATCTTTGCCAGGACTCAAATTCAATAACTGTAGTATGGAAGGCGAAACCACTAACGATGAACCACTAGCTCCACAGAGGATTTCCTCGGTCTTAAAATCTAAATAGTATTCTTTTTATTTACCGGGATATTTCATAGGAATATACAAATACGTTTCTATACACCAGCATACCTGAAAAGTTTATCAATTTTTTTTTCATAGATGTTATACAAAAGTAAAGGCTCAAAAACAATAATCACATTTTTGTGATTAAAATTTGACCTCATATAATGAAGAAACCTAAGATAGAAATAAAACTAGCGAATACCGTGTAGTAAGTAAATAACAATAGTGCATAACATTTGGTACTTGGTAAACTCTGTTTTTGATCAAAAAAGAGTAATAGTCATCCCACCGAAACAAGGTATACCCCAATCAGGATGGTTCTATCCTCTAATATTAAAACTCGACCTTGTGTCATATTACCTCAATGTAGATACGGACAGATCAAGACCGGAGCCCATCGGTTTCAGACACCTGCCCACGGGAAGCTGTATACGGTAAATGAAATGCCTAGCTCTAAAAGAGGGAGCCCTACAGACATTGGAGAAGGGTGCAAACCATCTACTGCAGTTTTACTTAAAGTTTATTTTTATTGAAGGAGGCATAACATGACGTTTCATGGCAATTTAGTGCAATGACAAGATGAAGTACATGGGAATGGGATTCTTCCTACCTAACATCTGTTGGCAGCAAAGATGGGGCCACGGCCATGATTCAGGACAGATGACCTTATGGAACTTGAGTGCAGGGACAGCGGAAGTCTCCCTCATGCTAGTGTGCCCACATGAAGGAAACCAGACTCAAGCCAAGGCTTTGCTGAGATAAGATCTGTGTTGATGTCCATGAATTAAAAGTGGTGGCAATGATGGAATTGGTCACAGAAGCTGAAGAGTAACGTGCTCAGTCACGGGTGTTTTTCACATCTAGACTTCTTGACCACCTAGATGACTCTTACTAAGCCATAACGCACATTTAAGAACTCATAATTTATTTGTCATTTTCGGTGGTGCTATGCACAAGAACCATACCAGGACCAATGGAGCATACAGTGAGAGCAAACCTTCACAATCTTGCAGGGAACATAAACGCATTTTGTTAGACTTGACCGCATGGCCCTTGTTCTGCCAAATTATCCACTGAGCCACCATCTGAACATTTGGTTGCAACAGGGAGCTGGTCTTTTGCACCAGATTATTTCTGTATTAGATTAAAATCTGAAATGATACTGTAAAGCACGTTCTGCGAGTCTAGTAGCCACGACCTTCTGCACTTTGGGTCACTGATTCCTGCCTTCCCGATTGGTTTATTTGTCTCTGTTGGCAGAGACATAAATCAGTTGGGCACCTGCTAAGTTTCTCATTTTCCGAGAGCTTATGTGCAGCTGCAGCAGAATGGGGCAGAGTTGTTTCATGTCTTATGTCAGTGTCAGGTGTCAGCTCCTCAGATTGTGGCACCTTACATTAGATATCAGGCAATTTCTGGGATAAGATCCTGGTCTACAATACTAATTCTTAACCTGTAAATAAAGAACTGCAAAATTTGGTTACAGAATGATCTGATAATGGTAACTACAAAGCTCATAAGGTTATAAAGAAGTCTTACATAATGATTGGTCACTTATTCCAGTAAAACACATGATGCCTGGGAAAATCGTTGTTGACACCATATTATCAGAGATACTGAGCAGGTCCTCTAGCCAGATGAGACCAAGTGTGGTGTGATGTCTTTACGAGTGTGTAGTTTAATGGCTCAAATACATATTGCCAACGGCAAGAATAACTAAATACCTGTATTAAAAAAATACTTTTATTGTATCAATTAATAGTCTTGATAAAGTGCATTAATCATAAAAAACAGTGCGATGGATAGGTATCCTATATAGGGATTAGCGTAACTTTTTTTGGGAATCTCCCCATTGTATTAATCCCCAAATAGAGTTTAGTGATCATCATTTGCATATGTCTATGGGCTGTGTAGCCACGGACCACCATATTATATTCTGAATGGTGTCATCAGGGGACTGAAGCCATATTATAGCATAAGTCCCCTGATGGAGTCAGTATGGTGAAACACGTTAGGGAAGATATTGATTCTTTTTTACTTACAAATGCGATGGCAGGCTTTAACCAATCAGATAATATTGTCGCGGTCCGCGGCCACGCAGACTAAAGGCATAGGCAATCAATGATCAATTACCTTTCTGTATTTTGGGATTAATACAATGGGAAGATCACAATAAAAGTTTAGCCAATCCCTATATAGGATACCTATGTGTTTTTTAGTTTAGGGGGCATTTTCGCCCTTGGCAATATGCAATTGAGTAATGTTTTATCTCTACGCCGGTACCTTGTCTATGTATTTTAACAGTTCCCATGTATTATATCACTTATGTAATAGTTTCAACCATTGTTCAGGTCCCATCAATATAGTCCTATTTCGCCTTTTAAGAACTCGTGTCACTTTCTTTTCTGCATTACTTTGTCTCATACTGGGTACGACTCTGATCACAATTGATAGTTCAGTAAACTATATACCAAGGACGATTTCTGGTCTTTGACAAAATCAAGTTTTGACACATAGGTCTTTGCTATAGGGCCCCTCGTTTCTAAGGAGACAATGGTACCAACAGTTCTATACCATTCTCATTCCCACCGGTGGAGCCTTTCCATACTGTATATATACAAGCTCATTCTCGGTGCACCAGAGGTGAATGTGTATTTTCAGCTTGAGCTACAAATGGATGCAATATTGCAGAGTGGGTTCGGAATCGGAGCGGGTCTACCGTGACTCTGTTTTTGCAGACCAGCCTGAGATTCATCACTGCAAAGACGACTAGAGCATTCCTAGCATTCTCATCCCTGCTGTGTTGCATTAACAGGAATCATACAACATTGAGTCATTCATCAGCTACATAACAAGATAATACTGCCACGTTATTATGTCTTGTCTAAATATATAAAGGCATATGTTCTCTCCCATTCGCTTGCCCACACGTTCACTTGCTGGCGCCTGTTATGAACACTGCACTATGTCAATCAGCAATTTCCTCCAGCAGCAGGAAAGCATCTATGGGATTGCATGCAATAATAGATTTGCCACTTGTTTCATGGAAGCAGCGCCTTTGTTGTCCAATGGTTCTATCTGGTATTGCAGCACTTACTGTGTAACACCAGTCTATATACAACAGTGACACCATTTCAGAACTTGTGACAAGACACCGGTTTACCGCTCCAGTTACCTGGAATACTCTCCTTGCCATACTGTTATACTTCTGTGCTGTAGTGCTTTGTGTCCTGCCAGCCGTGAGGGGGAGGAACCCCGCTCACAGAAGGACTGTGTTTGTTCTGCCACCATTTTGTTTTGTTTTCTTATTTTGCCTAGAGGGCTGTATTTTCTTTACCACACCTGGGTTTATTCTGCCTACAAATAAACCCAGGGAAGTTCTTAAAGCCGCAGTGTACCCAAGTCTACTTCCGTGTACAGCTGAGTGACATGATCTGCCACAAGGTTAATAGGTCATTTTCTGAAGGCACATTAATTAATGTTAAAAACAGCACAGAACATGATTTAGTAAACCACGAATGACCACAAAATCATCCCGAGATAATGGTTACATTTGTGCTGATAGAATAGAACAGCATTTTGCTCTTTGTAGGCAAGAAAGAGAAAATTGCTGTCCGTGGTTGTTGATTGCAGAACCTCCTCTGCGCTGCTGTTCCGATGAATGGTTACTTTACTACCATGTTCTAATGGTTTATTGCTTTGCCGGAAGTTAGAAATGTCTCTGCGCTGCTCTGTCTGGTGGAAAAGCTACTGTAGGTATCATTTAGCCTTTCAAAGAGTAGAAAGTAATCATTCATTATATAAATCGCTCACCGCGCAACAATACTGAGCAAATTGCCCTTGTGTAATTTACATAAGGATAATAGAAGGTTCATATAATTAGGTGTTGATGATTCCACATGATGGCACGACACAATAATACCTCGTCCTTGAGAGCTGCTTTTGCTTTAGTTTCAAGAAGAGAAGCAGAACTGAAATTTTTTTTTTAGGGTAAAGTCACATATGAGCTGTAATGAATAAGAAAAACTATAAATGATGGATAGATAGATAGATAGATAGATAGATAGATAGATAGATAGATAGATAGATAGATAGATACTGGTCCAATATTTGGTAGAACACTCCTTCCATCAGTCAATGGCTGTTTAAGTTTTTAAAACTGCTCCTAAAATTCACACTTTTTTTCCCAAGCAATGTCAATCCAAGAGTAAATTCCCTTTATCAATAGCATGCCTTGTTAGGGCTGGTGGGCACACACAAATTGGCCAGTTGTACATTGAGTATATTGTATATGGCAGTAATGCAGTTCCAATTTTCTGATTATTAAAGTTTGCATAATTCTCGGCGCACACAATGTTCTGTACTGTTTTTGCAGTCACAGCATCTTGCATCTGTTCACATTTGCTTCATTTTGTCATGAGGCATGTAAGGGTTAATCACAGTTTGCCGTATTGTCGGAGATTTGTGATGTAATATATGATCTTGCCAGTAGCTGGCAGCGACGAAAGACCAGAGTTGGAGCGCTGGGGTTTTTAGAGGTTGGTGAGTGGTTGGGAGAAGAAGAACGAGAGTCTGAAGTGGAAGTGAAACTATGGATCATTTTGCTATTCATATTTCATGTATTTCATATTTGACATGCTTTGGCACGATAGAGTGCAGCCTTTTTTTGTATATTGTATATGGAGGTAGCTGCTCCTGGTATGCACCTATTCACACTAGTTTGGATGTGTCCGTCGTATTTCTGTCATCACTTGTACAACAAGTTATTCTAACCAAAGCGCAAAAAGTAGCAAAAAATAATATATTTAATAAACTTCCTAATTTTCAGTTACATTTCTACAGATTTGGAGAATAATAATGGTACATTAAAACCATATTCCTTTATAAGGCTTTTGTATTATTTTCTCTGTGTCTCCCAGTAACACTGCAACAAAGTGCCTCATTACAGAAAAGTCTTTCAGTTCTATTAATGGTGAGAGAAGTATCAAGAGGTATTTAAAAAGGCTATTGTAAGAAGCAGCGGGGAACATGAGTGAAAACATTAAAAGTCATGTACTGTCAGTAAAACATGCTCTTCTTTGTGTAATGTGAAAGGATTACAACATCCAACTGTTTGTCAGCGTCTTCACAGTTCACTGGAAGTTAAGTGTTGCCGCACACTCAAAAGACAATATAACATGGAGTGCCCCCTGTTGGGTTTCAAGAGATCCAGGCACCTGGATCTGATGGTAACGTGTGACTACAGGTCTTCTTCACAACTGCATAGATATCCACATACTGGTGTAGAGGCAACTTGTAAAGAGTTAGGAAACTAAAATTTCCTAGTTTCCTAGAATGCAATGCTCAATATCTCAGTAGATCTCAAAGTCAATAAAACTTCAGGGATATCAATCTCTCCAGTTGGGAAGCAAAAAAAGCCTTTGAATTCATTTCATCCAGTTTGATGGAAAGGAAGGTGAAAACAGATGCACTGGAGAGGCATTTTATTTAAGATGGGCTCACAAGATGAGGTGGGTCCTCTAATCCCAATGTCCGGATAGGCACGGGGCCAAGGGGAGTCGGTGCAGCAGCCAGATGGAGCACGTGGAACACTGACATGTAGGATGCAAACTAAACATTTAATAAAGTCCTGGAAACCACAGATAGCAGAGGTATTGAAGAACGTAGGCAAAGAGGAGGTGTCATGGAGACGTGGACAGGTTGCAGACAAAACTGTGTGTGGTGAGCACTTTGACCCATTAAGTGATTCACAGAAGTATATAATGCAGAGCCATAAAAATAAAAAAATCATATTTTTTCACAAAAATGATCTTTTTGCCCCCAATTTTTTATTTTCCCAAGGGTAAGAGAAGAAATTGAACCACAAAATTTGTTGTACAATTTGTCCGGAGTACACTGATACCCCATATGTGGGGGTAAACCACTGTTTGGGCGCATGGGAGAGCTCGGAAGGGAAGGAGTGCCGTTTGACTTTTCAATGCGTTTGGAGAGCCACTGATGTGCCTAAACACTGAAACCCCCGACAAGTGACACCATTTATTTTCACGGCTCTGCATTATAAACTGTAGTGAAACACTTGGGGGTTCAAAGTTCTCACAACACATCTAGATAAGTTCCTTGGGGGTCTAGTTTCCAATATGCGGTCACTTGTGTGGGGTACACTACTGTTTGGTTACATTAGGGGCTCTGCAAATGCAATGTGATGCCTGCAGACCAATCCATCTAAGTCTGCATTCCAAATGACGCTCCTTCCCTTCCGAGCTCTGCCATGTGCTCAAACGGTGGTATCAGCATACTCAGGACAAATTGGACAGCAACTTTTGGGGTCCAATTTCTCCTGTTACCCTTGGAAAAATACAAAACTGGGGGCTAAAAAATAGTTTTTGTGGAAAAAAAATATTTTTTATTTTCACGGCTCTGCGTTATAAACTATAGTGAACCACTTGGGGGTTCAAAGCTCTCACAACACATCTAGATGATTTCCTTAGGGGATCTAGTTTCCAATATGGGGTCACTTGTGGGGGGTGTCAATGTTTAGGCACATCAGTGGCTCTCTAACCCAACATGGCGTCCCATCTCAATTCCTGTCAAATTTGCATTGAAAAGTCAAATTGCGCTCCTTCCATTCCGAGCTCTGCCATGCGCCCAAACAGTGGTTTACCCCCACATATGGGGTATCAGCGTACTCAGGACAAATTGTACAACAACTTTTGGGGTCCAATTTCTTCTTACCCTTGGGAAAATAAAAAATTGGGGGTGAAAAGATCATTTTTGTGAAAAAATATGATTTTTTATTTTTATGGCTCTGCATGATAAACTTCTGTGAAGCACTTGGTGGGTCAAAGTGCTCACCACACATCTAGATAAGTTCCTTAGGGGGTCTACTTGGCTTATGTATGGACTCATCACACTTCCCACCCCCTAACAAATGTCCTGCTGTACTATTCTTTAAATATTGTGCTTTTTTTAATTAATCTATTTGTATTCTTACCTGAAGAAGGAGCCACTGTGCTCTGAAAGCTTGCAAACATATTATTTTCTGGTTAGCCAATAAAGGTATCACTCCTAGAATACTTCTGTCATCATTGGGCAGAAAAGTATTCACATCGATTTTTCTGGCTAACACGGTACCACAATACAATTTGTTATTTCTCTTTCCTCCACACTTACTCTCATCATGCTGACATATGCTCTAACAATTTTGAACCATTAAGTGATTCACAGAAGGAATAATTATTTTTGCATCGCTTTATTCTGAAGACTATAACTTTTTTTTATTTTTTTGCTGATGATGCTGTGTGGCAGCTCGTTTTTTGCGGGACAAGATGACATTTTCACCGGTACCATGGTTATTTATATCCGTCTTTTTGATTGCGTGTTATTCCACTTTTTGTTATTTTATTTTTTACGGTGTTCACTGAAGGGGTTAACTCGTGGGACAGTTTTATTGGTCAGGTTGTTATGGATGCGGCAGTAGTTATAGGAACTATATATATATATATATATATATATATACCGTATATACTCGAGTATAAGCCGAGATTTTCAGCCCAAAATTTTGGGCTGAAAGTGCCCCTCTCGGCTTATACTCGAGTCAAGGTGGGTGGCAGGGTCGGCGGGTGAGGGGGAGAGGGCGCTGAGGCATACTTACCTAGTCCCAGCGATCCTCGCACTGTCCCTGCCGTCCCACGGTCTTCTGTGCTGCAGCTTCTTCCCCTCTTCAGCGGTCACGTGGGACCGCTCATTACAGAAATGAATAAGCGGCTCCACCTCCCATAGGGGTGGAGCCGCCTATTCATTCCTCTAATCAGCGGTGCCGGTGACCGCTGATAGAGAAAGAAGCTGCGGCACCGAAGACCAGGCAGAGGGACAGCGCGAGGATCGCCAGGACTAGGTAAGTATAGCATATTCACCTGTCCTCGTTCCAGCCGCCGAGCGTCGCTCCATCTTCCCGGCCGGCGCCTCCATCTTCCCGGCGTCTGCGCTCTGACTGTTCAGGCAGAGGGCGCGATGACGCATATAGTGTGCGCGGCGCCCTCTGCCTGATCAGTCAGAGCAGAGACGCCGGGAAGATGGAGGCGCCGGAACGAGACGCCGGGAGCTGCAATCAAGGGAGGTGAGTATGTGGTTTTTTTTTTATTGCAGCAGCAGCAGCGGCGGCGGCAGAGATTTATGTGGAGCATCTATGGGGCACAGTGAACGGTGCAGGGCACCGTATATGGCACATCTATGGGGCACAATGAACGGTGCAGAGCACCGTATATGGGGCACATCTATGGGGCACAGTGAACGGTGCAGAGCACCGTATATGGCACATCTATGGGGCACAGTGAACGGTGCAGGGCACCGTATATGGCACATCTATGGGGCACAGTGAACGGTGCGGGGCACAGTGAACGGTGCAGAGCACCGTATATGGCACATCTATGGGGCACAGTGAACGGTGCGGAGCACCGTATATGGCACATCTATGGGGCACAGTGAACGGTGCAGGGCACCGTATATGGCACATCTATGGGGCACAGTGAACGGTGCAGGGCACCGTATATGGCACATCTATGGGGCACAGTGAACGGTGCGGAGCACTGTATATGGCACATCTATGGGGCACAATGAACGGTGCAGAGCACCGTATATGGGGCACATCTATGGGGCACAGTGAACGGTGCAGAGCACCGTATATGGCACATCTATGGGGCACAGTGAACGGTGCAGGGCACCGTATATGGCACATCTATGGGGCACAGTGAACGGTGCGGGGCACAGTGAACGGTGCAGAGCACCGTATATGGCACATCTATGGGGCACAGTGAACGGTGCGGAGCACCGTATATGGCACATCTATGGGGCACAGTGAACGGTGCAGGGCACCGTATATGGCACATCTATGGGGCACAGTGAACGGTGCAGGGCACCGTATATGGCACATCTATGGGGCACAGTGAACGGTGCGGAGCACCGTATATGGCACATCTATGGGGCACAGTGAACGGTGCAGGGCACCGTATATGGCACATCTATGGGGCACAGTGAACGGTGCAGAGCACCGTATATGGCACATCTATGGGGCACAGTAAACGGTGCAGAGCACCGTATATGGCACATCTATGGGGCACAGTGAACGGTGCGGAGCACCGTATATGGCACATCTATGGGGCACAGTGAACGGTGCGGAGCACCGTATATGGCACATCTATGGGGCACAGTGAATGGTGCAGGGCACTGTATATGGCACATCTATGGGGCACAGTGAACGGTGCAGGGCACCGTATATGGCACATCTATGGGGCACAGTGAACGGTGCGGAGCACCGTATATGGCACATCTATGGGGCACAGTGAACGGTGCGGAGCACCGTATATGGCACATCTATGGGGCACAGTGAACGGTGCGGAGCACCGTATATGGCACATCTATGGGGCACAGTGAACGGTGCAGGGCACCGTATATGGCACATCTATGGGGCACAGTGAACGGTGCAGGGCACCGTATATGGCACATCTATGGGGCACAGTGAACGGTGCAGAGCACCGTATATGGCACAGCTATGGGGAAATATGAACGGTGCAGAGCACTGTATGGCACAGCTATGGGGAAATAATGATCTATTTTTATTTTTGAAATTCACCGGTAAATGCTGCATTTCCACCCTAGGCTTATACTCGAGTCAATAAGTTTTCCCAGTTTTTTGTGGCAAAATTAGGGGGGTCGGCTTATACTCGGGTCGGCTTATACTCGAGTATATATGGTATATATATATATATATATATATATATATATATATATATATATATATACATATATATTTTTTTTTTTTTTTTTTTTTTTTTACACATGTGAATATTTTTTTTTTACACTATAACATTGCCCCAGAGGGGCATCATGTTATAGTGTAAGATCACTGATCTGACACTTTGGTCTGCCACCTCCATCCCTGCAGGACCCGGATGCCGTGGCCATTTTGGATCTGGGCCTGCTGCAGGTAGGAAGGAGGTAGGAGACCCTCGGAGCAACGCGATCACATCGCATTGCTCCGGGGGTCTCAGGGAAGCATTCAGGGAGCCCCCTCCCTGGGCGATGCTTCCCTATACCGCCGGAACACTGCGATCATGTTTGATCGCAGTGTGCCGGGGGCTAATGTGCTGGTGGTGGTCCATGACCGCTCCTGACACATAGTGCTGGATGTCAGCTGCGATAGTCAGCTGACACCCGGCCGCGATCGGATGTACGTCAGATGTCAGAAAGGGGTTAAACTACTAACACTGACCTACAAAGCCACCGATAACCTTTCTCCTCCATACATTTCCGAACAAATCTCTCAATACCTTCCCTCATGTAATCTCTGGTCCTCCCAAGACATCCTTCTCTCCTCCACACTTATTTGCTCCTCACCCAATCGCCTCCAAGACTTCTCCCGAATATCCCCCATCACCTGGAATTCTGAGCCCCAACATGTCCGGTTATCCACCTCGTTTGGATCCTTCAAACGGAACCTGAAAACCCATCTCTTCAAAGAAGCTTACAACCTGTAATGATCACACAGCCACCTCAACACCATCAGCGCAACTGCAACCCCCCGACCTACTGTCTCTTTTTCCATAATCCTGTATAATGTAAGCCCACAAGGGCAGGGTCCTCTTCCCTCTGAATCAGTCTGTCATTGTTAGTTTTGTTTACTGTAAGTGATATTTGTATTTTGATGTAACCCCGTCTAATGTACAGCACCATGGAATTAATGGTGCTATATAAATAAATAATAATAATAATAATGGTCAGCAGGGTCCTCTCTCTCCTGTAGAATGCAAAATTAGAGGGGAAAATGTGTGGACTTGCAAATTTGAATTTCAAAAGATCAGCTCATCTCTCCTTATTGCCATGTTAAAACATTGAAACTATGAGACTTTGCTACTAGCTTTCTTACTAGCTTATTATTCTATATCTTTAGATCATTCTGGAATATTTTTGAATCATGAATTTATGATTTTATTGGTTCCTATCAGCTAAGCGAGAAACAAATAAAACAACAACTTGCATTTCCAAATGGTTGAATTATATGGCTTAATTTCTCTTCGATTTGCTCAGACACACAGTTCTGTGACCTCCATTTAACATCCTTGACCCAAGTGTTTGTTCCCGCTAAACACAGGTTTGATTTAATCTATTTAGTACCTACGGAAAAAAAAAGCTTTGAAAAATATATTTCTGCTATTACATTTACTCTTGTCTGAGGCATAACAAGACTTTTTCATGTAATGAAGGTCATGTTCATTTTCTCCAACCAAGTCTATCGTATTTCCGACACACATCTTCTTAGATTTCCCAAGGTACGATCTGAAATACTAATGCCTCTGAAATAAGTTTACCACTGAAATATGTTTATCTTCTATATGGAACTTAATGTTACTATAAGGTCACCGGGTTCTCAGGTATCTAAATTACCTGCAAATGCGACGCTAGAGAAGATCACAAGAGACACCCGTTCCTTCTCTTGCCGAATATGTCCAAGCAGTGTCAATTTCATGTATGACTGATTTTGAAAATATGTGGTATATAATCCATTTTCAAGGCCTATTAATTCATGATGTGGCTTATGCGATGGTTTATGAAATATAAATAATATTTCTTGAATGGCTGCTTCAGCAGAAACATTTCATCTCTCATCCCGGCACTGCTCCGTAGTTGGACCTAAATGACTTCTTTTATTAAATCTAATGACAAACATTTGCATCTCAAAAAATGCAATATAATAAATCATGTATTGTTTGCCAGGAAAAGCACTCAGGTGTGAGAGGTAGGTGAGAATGCTAGGGGAAAAAACATTAGAAAAAAGCATAGGAATGTGTCTGATTGGGTTATGGTAGGTGGGGAAAGCGCTGTATAGCACTTTCAAAAAGAGGCAGCCATTTTGAACTAATACAGTATCTAAGAATTTTGGCCAATTAACAATTACAACTAGAGATGAGAGGATCTTTTGAAATTCAAAATCACCAAACTTTGCAGTGAATAAATTTATTCTCAATACTGAAAAGTGTGTAATTGCCCTGGAAATGCTTACATGGGGAAAAAAGGTAGAAAACCCCGCTGATCATAAGAGCTAACACTCTACAGAAGAGAGATGGCCATCTCTCTCTCTTTTGTAGAGTGTAAGCTCCTATGGTCACCGGGGTCCTCTCTGTCTTCTGTAGAGTGTAAGCTCTTATGGTCAGCGGGGTCCTCTCTAAGATCTTACAATCTACAGAAGAGAGAGAGGACCCTGCTGTTTATAACAGCTTACACTCTAAAGGACAGAGAGAGGATGACCCATTGACCAAAAGTGATTACACTCCACAGATGAGAGAGAGAGGACCCCGTGTTGTGACTTTGCTCTGAGATTTCAGTGTAAGCTGTGGGGATCAGAAGATGCCTTGGGGAACAGACGGGTGATGGTGAGGAGTCGGAGAGGATAGAAAGGTGAGCATTAAGAAATATTTTTATGTTTTCTAACTTATTGACAGCCTTTTAATGATGGCCAGTGGCCACTGTTTTGCTGAATCTGCGTAAAAGCGAATAATAAAAAATATGCATTTTGGCAAATGAGTATTTGTGTAAGATTCATGTAGAAGTCAATTCTACTTGAATTTGCTCATCTCTAATGTTTAGCTCTTTTCAACCTCTCACTTGGTGCATTATGCGGTGTACATGAGTGTGTGGGCACACGGGTACCAAGCTGCCTAATATTCAGGTTTCTCCTTCATGACCACTTTTTTAGTATATACAGTATATCTTCATGTAGTTTCATTAAGGTCTGTTATCTACATAACAGACTGCTTTTTAATGCTGCACAGACTTGTTTCAGCTTCCTACTGAGCAAAAGGGAAAAATAGGGAAGTGACAGGGGGAAAACTACAGAGGGTGTTTGATGTTGTGAGAAGCACTCCACAATGATTTTCTTCATTTTGTAAGAACAGGCAAGCATTTTAAGGCCATACATGGATTAAATCATGGCTTACTTAAAGGTATTATTTAATCTGTCCCTAAAGGTTTCTGACGAGTAAATTTGTTATGTGGAGTTATACTGTTCTACGGTCCATGCAAGTGAAAGGTCTCCAAAAGCTTTATAGGGATTTACCTACATACACTGTCTAAATCCTCCATTGTATAATCAAAGAGCCCCACTCATCATCATATTGTCACTATTTTTTTGCCTTGAATACCTCTCAATTATTGACTTTTTGATTTCCAACAAACTCATCTAACAGTTGTCTTTTGTTGTTTAGTTTTCTGACTTTTACACGAATGTGGCTTTTTAAAATATTTTGGTTTGATTCATTAAACAGTTGCAAAATTTAGTGCAAATATATTTTAGTCACCACCCTGGTAGAGTGATATTATGTCTGTCAGTTACTTTGGGGCAATTGTTGCATCATTTTGCCAAATGTGTGACTTTTTGAGCTATAAAATTTCAAAGTGGGTCAAAGACAAAAAAAGATCATTTGTGATTTTATGTAAAATTCATGAAAAGTGCAAATTTTGAAGAATTTGGCACAAAAAAACAATGAGAAGCACAAAACAAAACATCAAGGCCAAAATATTTACTGCATGGTATACAATTTTTGTGTTGACCAAACACAGAATCTGAATGTTGAATCAGCCAGTCCATTTTGGCAAGACCAACCATCCAATGTGTACTGTATAATGGTGCTCAATGCTCATATTCTCCCCTAATAAAGGATGTCATGGAAGAAGGACACTTCCTGTAGAAAGATAAAGACTCACTTACACTTCCAGCAAAAAGATAGACTCACCTATACTTCCAGTAGAAAGATAAAGACCCATTCTCACTTCTTGTAAAAAGATAAAGACCCAACCTTACTTCCTGTAAAATAATAATAATATAATAATTATTTTTTATTTATATAGCGCCAATATATTCCGCAGCGCTTTACAAATTATAGAGGGGACTTGTACAGACAATAGACATTACAGCATAACAGAAATACAGTTCAAAACAGATACCAGGAGGAATGAGGGCCCTGCTCGCAAGCTTACAAACTATGAGGAAAAGGGGAGACACGAGAGGTGGATGGTAACAATTGCTTTAGTTATTCGGACCGGCCATAGTGTAAGGCTCAGGTGTTCCTGTAAAGCTGCATGAACCAGTTAACTGCCTAAGTATGTAAAAAGAAAAGAGCCATCCCCACTTCCTGTGGAAAGGTAAAGGCAGGGTTGCCATCTTGACTTTTTTATGGGCAGCTTATCATAAAACTACAGGCAGACAATATGCTTTACAGACACATTTTAAAACCATAGTAAATCATTATGATTAAAAGTGATACATGTCTACAGCCCATCATTCAGACATGAAGACTGCAGTCATTGGAAAATGTAAACTGATGATAATTACAGTCAAAATAGCCTGAATACATTTCTTCATTATCAAAAACATCATGACTGCCTTAAATATTTTTTAATAACAGGGAAAAAAGTGCCCTATTTTTATGGACAGTCCTGGAATTTCCAAATGGTTGACAACCCAGGATAAAGGTAGTAGATAGATAAAGTAGATAGATAAATTAGATCCAGTAGATAGATAAAGACCCACCCCCTCTTTCTGTAAAAAGTTAAAGACCTGCAGTCACTTTCTGTGAAAAGATAAAGACTAAGGATGAGCAAACGTGCTCGGAGATGCTCGGTAATTACTCGAGTAATCATTACTTGGTGATCAATGGGCGGTGCTCATTTGTAAAGTTCAAATCCTGGCTCTGCATCTTTTCGCCTGTTAACCAACCAATAAGCATGTGTGGATTGCCTGAGACTCACTGTAATGCTGTAGCCATCTTGATTGTGGCATTACTGCGATTGGCTGGCCATGTGACATTGTCAGGGATTATAAATGGGCAGGTGCCTCCCAACTCGGCATACTGAAGCCATTACACAGTTCTGTAACACTTCATATTGGAGGGAAAGAGTGCTTGTCTAGGCCTGTGTCAACAGTATAATGAATCAGAGGCCTGTAGCCTTGATACTGGTGCTGAAGCTGAGTCATCATACTAATAGCCCTTCTAAGGGCTAATCTTTTGTATCACATACAATCTGCATTTAGCCTAGGGAGGGAGAGAGAGTTGCAGGAGCAAGAAGAGTGACATAATTCAGTCTGTAGACAGGGAATAGGTCTGTGCAGTCCATTGGCAAATATATAGCTGCAGCTTTTTTGTGGGGCTGAAAAAATTGAATATATTTTGATCCATCAAGTATTACATGCTTTAAGGTCCTTTTTGTGTTATAGCACATCCAAAAATCGTTGAAACATTTTGCTGGGCTACATTTCTCAGCCAAACACTTTTTCATAGTGTGGAGTACATTTCTGTGACCCCTAAAACTGAAAAAGCGTTGAAACATTTTTCCGGATTGAAATTGATTGTTGTCATCCACATAGTTTTAAGTTTTTTTACATTACGGTGGAGTAAACTCCCAAAAATCGCTTTGGTTGCTTCAGATGATCAATTTTTTTCTTTTGTTAAAACTAAACTTGGTTTCAAGAAACCTAGCAATTACAAAGTGAGTATGGCATGGGTTAAGGGATGGGGAAGTGAAAGTTCTGATGATGGTGCAAGCAGATTCCAGGTACGACTAGGGTGTTGCTGGAGCACAAGAAAAACACTCATCTATGACACATACGTTCCTATCTCACTTTGTAGGGAGGCATGGTACATCACGTCTCAAGCCAAAGCAGCGCAAACATGTGGTCGGTTAGATACCAGATAATGTTTCCAGCAGGCTTGGCAGCACCACATAGTCTTCCACACTTGGCCAGTCTCACCAGCCTAAAGTCTGGATCACTTAATCTTAACCTAGATCATCCTTCCTCCCACAATTTTGAGTTCCCAGGATACTAGGGATCCCACACTAGGACATTCCGAGAAGCTCTTTACCACAACATTTTCTGATTATGGCCTGTCAATCTGCATGCTCCAAGAGGGGACAAGGGGAATATGCTGTTTAATGAGGCACAAAACGTAGAACAGCCAAGGCCACAAGAACATGACGGTGATGATGAGATGCAATTGCTGCTAAGTCTTGTTGTTATTAAATCACAAAGTTAGGAGGACCAGGGTACAGTGCTGGATGATGATGTCACCGACCCAACCTGGGAAGCTGACATGCAGAGAGACGCCAGTAGCACTGAGGAGGAGAAATCGGCAGCACCGAAACAAACAGGAAGAGGCAGTGGGGTGACCAGAGGGAGAAGGCAGGCAACTATTCTGCAGAGCACCGACACTCCTGAATTTTTCCATCAAAGAGTTAGATGTTCCCAGTCTGGGCCTTTTTGTAAAGAGAGACAAACAAAATGGTAATTTCCAAATGTACCATGCCAAGATCAGCAGGGGTCTTACCACTAAGAACCTAACCACCTCCAACATGACCAGGCATTTGTCATCTAAACATCGGATTTGGTGGGCCAAATGCCTATCGGGTGACACCTTTACCCAGATTTGCCAGACCTTCTGGTCAAAGTACACCATGTCAGTGCCCATTTCCCCAAGTAGGCTAATGCTGCAGCCACTATGGCAGTGCTGTAGCAACACATGCAAGTTCCAGCTCACTGACTGTTGTGCGACGTCACCACACATTAGAACTCCACACTGCACATGCTGGCAAGGCTTTGTGAGCAGAAAAGGCTAATGGTTGAGAGCCAGCTCCAACACGCATGTTGGTATTCTGATAAGCCTCCGCACATAACAACTGAAGAGTGGGCATGGATATCTGACATTTTTGTGGTTCTCCAAAACTTTGAGGACTCCACAAAGATGATGCCATAGTCAGTGCAACAATCTTGCTTCTGTGACTACTTAAACAGTCACTGCTCACAATTAAACATGAAGCTTTGCATGCAAACTAGATGGGCATGGAGGAATACATAACACAGGGAGATTGTAGCCAGCCCAGCCTCATCTCATCTGCTCAGGGCATATTGGGTACCAATGAAGAGGTGGATGCTGAGGTGAAGGAGGAGGAAGAACAGGAGCAGGTGGTCTAGTGAAACAAAGGCTAATAAGTCTCACAACCTTCAGCTCGTCTCTCCTACATGGATGGGCTGAGGATGGGAATGAGGAGGAAGAGAGGAAAGAGGAGAGTCATCATCGAGGTAGTGACAGCGAAGTGTTGGTTGTATGGAGCTTTGCACATATGGCTGAATTTATGTATAGCTACCTCTCCCATGACACTCTCGTTACATTCATCTTTGCCAGATAAAGAGTACTGGTTGTTCGCCCTGCTAGACCCATGCTACAAAGAGAAATTTGCATCTTTGCTTCCTGAGTTGAAGAAGTCTTCTGAAATGGTACTGGATTGCCCCCCCCCTTGTGTAGGGCAATGGGGCACTTGGAGCCGGGCCCTTCGGTTCTCGTCAGGGATGTCACTGTGGCTGACCTGGTCCGTGGCCCTAGGGGACATCAATTGTAAATTGGGGGAAAGGTCTTTAAAGGGATAGTGTTTTTGACGTCACCTGTGGTATCCGGTCAGGGTGACCGACGCTGCTTAGGGGTCCACTGGGGTGATGTTATGGCAGCTAGATGGTATACCTTCCCACAGGTGAGGTATGTCCCCAGGGCTTCCCAGAGTGTAGATGATGGATGGTGTGAGGCGCAGTGAAGAACGAGGACACAAGGTTGCAGTCTCTTTACCATTACTGAAGGCTTCAGCGTCCACAGTCTAGAGCACCAGGTAGGTAGAGTCCGGCCGGTCTGAAGGCAAATCCAGAGTCCCCCTTATCCAGGTGTAAATCAGTAGCCTTCCTCTAGCGCCTGAGTGTTGTAGTCCCTCCCTGCTGAGCTTCTCGGTGAGGACCTCACAACTGATGTTGGTGTTCTAGATGTTATGTCTCTTTCTCTCTGTCCCCCAGATGGTATGGATAGGACAAACCTGTATGACTGATGGCCCGAGGATTTTTACAGGGACCCTATGATGCCTCAGTCCCCACAAGTTGCCACCATGCCTCCTGGGTATAAGGTCGGGCAGCCAATGTGGAATTAACTGTCCTGCCAGTCTCTGAAGTAAAGCATAGAGCTCCTCACTCCCTCGGTGTTCTGGCTACCAGCTTCTGCGCCTCAGAGGGAGGCAGCCTATTGCAGGGCAGAACTCTCTCTGGATTCCTCTCCTTGTGCTATGACTTCGTTTCTCACTCTCAGCAACGCAATTCCCTTTGTGTCCTTCCTTAGGATGCTGCCGCACGTGGGGCAGGCACAGCTCCGTGGCCTTCTATCTAGGCCTCTGACAGGATCCCACCCCTGTCAGGGACCTCTCTGTCTGCAACTGTTTGATGTTCCTCCTTTCCCCTGTCTGCCTGACAGGTGCTGCCTGGGTGAAGCCCAGTCCGCTTCTGCCTAGGTCAATCCCCAGTCGGCTTCTGCCTGGGTGAAGCCCAGTCAGCTTCTGCCTTTGTGAAGCCCAGTAAACTTCTGCCTAACTTCCTATCCAAGCCACCAGTTTTACCTAATTGTGAGGAGTGCCCTAATAGATAGAAGCATAGCTCCCCCTGGTGGACTGGAGTGTGAAGTGTGTTGTGTGGTTTGTGATACCTGGTAAGGTGATCTCCTTTATTGCCCTCAGACATAATAAGACTCCCCCTGGTGGAAGAATGACATTACTGCAATGACCAGGACTCTGGGGCGCTGCACTCCCCCCCATCCCCCGTTAAATCCAGTACTCCCGGACTGGGAAAAGAAAACAACAATACATTAGCAAAAGACATGCAAATTTTTGAAATGCTATAAAACAAGTTAATTTAACTGTGCTTCTTCTTATGGGGGGTGAGGACACTTGAACGTTGCAAACAATAACATATTTACATTGTGCGTGCGACTTTTAAGGCAAGTCGAAAACAATTACTATCTATCTATGAAACACAATTACCCATAGAGGTATACTATCTACTAAGTGCAAGTACCCTCTAAGGGTATACTATCATTAAGCCTCAAAGTGCAAGTCAACATTTTCTTTATTTTTCTACACATGCAGGACTATCTATCTACCCCCACAGGCTCACTGCATTTTCTTTTAATTTACTCGCAAGTACATCAAACATCTGATTCAAATTAATTCTCAGTTCTTTCTTTCAACTAGGAGCTAGAGATTCTCACACCTGTTCAGCTATTCTCCTTACCTACCAGCTCCGTCTAGCTGATGTTCCATGACAAGCTCCTTTTAATTTATTCAACAGTGTATTATCAAGCATTTTACCATTTTTAACTTTCTGACTACATTCTATCAACTATGTAAACTTTATTACTATCTAACTACTCAACACTTTCAAACATTATCACTCTTTTGATAAAGTGCAACAAATAAACATTCCCTTTAAGGGCAAAGTCAAGTCTTTTCAATTAGGTAGTGCAAAGCATTAATCACATCATCAACATTCAAGTCAGTTTTAGCAACAAAGGTGACGTGATGCGATGGACCCGTGATGAACCCCCAAACGTTGGTCTTGGGTGGGCTACAAGACGTGTAATCCTGACCCGGAACTCTGCCACACCAACGGGTTTCTATTCAGGTCTGTAGAGTAAAGCAATTATTACAGCAAGATTTGTCAGCAGTTTCTGTTAAGAGGCAGTCTCTGTAAAAGCCTCCTTTGTAAAACCAGTAGGAAGCACCTTTAAGAAGGTGCTAACTATGTACAGGCAGTTCAGGAATCATTAACCGTCCATGATCCTACAGTCTTTAAGGCAAAAGGAAAAGGCAACTTTGTAAACAAAGGATACCTTTAAGCAGGGGACCCCTTTAAGAGTTAACCCTAGATGGGTTCAAAGGCAGGAAAGGAAATGTTTTTGGAACTATTTACATGCTTGTCAGTGTTTCGAGGCTTATTTGGATGGCTTCCAGGGATTCACTTGGCACATAACCGTTCTTGGCCGGGGAAGGGCAGAATTTAGGGCTACACCCGGTGCTGGATAGACACCATTAGTCTGTCTTTCATGGATTGTCATATCATGCGCAGCAATGGAGGTCTGCATCGCTTGATGATGGGCATTTACTGCAGCAGAGGTAGCGGCTGCTGTAAGATCAGTCACCGGAACGGAGTCAGTAGCGGCGGCACGAGCAGTCGCTGGAGTGGTGTCGGTCATCAGGGCAGGGTCATTCTTCATACCTGCTTCGGATGCGGTCCCTCCAGTGCCGGTCAGTTCCACTGGCGGTGGCGTCTCAGCGGTGTTGGCAGCGTAGCCGGTGGGTCCTCTGCAGGCGGTGCCCGGTACTGGGCCTTGGTCTTCAGGAGTCGGTCAATCAGCTCTTCCATCCCGATCTGCAGGGAATCAGCGGTGGAGGCCTGGTTGCGGTGCCTCTCTGGGTAGCTGGGGGAGTCCTCTGCTCCGACCCCATGCTCTGGCTCCGGGCGGCTGGCCATGGCGTCCTCCACGGCGTCATCCACATGGCTGGCTCCTTCCTCGTCCTTTTCCCGCTCTCTCCTTCGTGGGCGGTTTCTGTTTCTTTGTCTCCACCAACCATTGAGGATCAGGAGGCGGATCTCGGCTGCTGACGGACACGTCCTCAAGGTACAGAGATATTTAGACTGAGCGGCCATTATTTTTCGCACTTCTCAGTTCGTTCATGCACACAACGCCACGCCCTTCTTCTTCTCCTGCGCTCCTTGTGGCGCGGTAATGGCGGCAATTTTGGCGGGAATTTTTGGCTGTCTTTTGGCAATACACAGTCTTTAGCAAATCACAGTTCAAATACGATTCTGGCACAGTTCTTAGGCGCACATGACACGATTTTTCAGGCTTAAGTAGATCCTGTTGGTGATGCCAAAGTTGGATCGCCCCCCTCGTGTTGGGCAATGGGGTACTCAGAGCCGGGCCCTTCAGTTCTCGTCAGGGATATCACGGTGGCTGACCCGGTCCGTGGCCCTAGGGGACGTCAATTGTAAATTGGGGGAAAGGTTTTTAAAGGGATAGTGTTCGTTATGCCATCTGTGGTATCCGGTCAGGGTGACCAACGCTGCTTAGGGGTCCACTGGGGTGATGTTATGGCAGCTAGATGGTATACCTTCCCACAGGTGAAGTATGTCCCCAGGGCTTCCCAGAGCGTAGATGATGGATGGTGTGAGGCGCAGTGAAGAACGAGGACACAAGGTTGCAGTCTCTTTACCATTACTGAAGGCTTCAGCGTCCACAGTCTAGAGCACCAGATCACAGGGTAGGTAGACTCTGGCCGGTCTGAAGGCAAATCCAGAGTCCCTCTTATCCAGGTGTAAATCAGTAGCCTTCCTCTAGCGCCTGAGTGTTGTAGTCCCTCCCTGCTGAGCTTCTCGGCGAGGTTCTCACAACTGATGTTGGTGTTCTAGATGTTATGTCTCTTTCTCTCTGTCCCCCAGATGGTATGGATAGGACAAACCCATATGAATGATGTCCTGAGGCATTTTACAGGGACCCTACGACGCCCCAGCCCCCACAAGTTGCCACCATGCTTCCTGGGTATAAGGTTGGGCAGCCAACATGGAATTAACTGTGCTGCCAGTCTCTGAAGTAAAGCATATAGCTCCTTACTCCCTCGGTGTTCTGGCTACTGGCTTCTGCGCCTCAGAGGGAGGCAGCCTATTGCAGGGCAGAACTCCCTCTGGATTCCTCTCCTTGTGCTATGACTTCGTTTCTCACTCTCAGCAACGCAATTCCCTTTGTGCCCTTCCTTAGGATGCTGCCGCACGTGGGGCAGGCGCAGCTCCGTGGCCTTCAATCTATGTCTCTGACAGGATCTCACCCCTGTCAGGAACCTCTCTGTCTGCAACTGTTTGATGTTCCTCCTTTCCCTTGTCTGCCTGACAGGTTCTGCCTGGGTGAAGCGCAGTCCGCTTCTGCCTAGGTCAATCCCCAGTCAGCTTCTGCCTGGGTGAAGCCCAGTCAGCTTCTGCCTAACTTCCTATCCAAGCCACCAGTTTTACCTAATTGTGAGGAGTGCCCTAATAGATAGGAGCATAGCTCCCCCTGGTGGACTGGAGTGTGAAGTGTGTTGTGTGGTTTGTGATACCTGGTAAGGTGATCTCCTTTATTGCCTTCAGACGAAACATCACTCCCCCTGGTGGAAGAACGACATTACTGCAACGACCAGGACTCTGGGGCACTGCAGTACTATACCAGAAGGTCATTGTGGAAAATCTGTTAAAAAATATCCCATCAGACAATGCTAGTGGCAGGGGGCAAGCTTCCTTGCCCAACCAAGAAGGAGAGGCCAAGGAGACACACAGCAGAGGAAGAGGTACACTTTGAAAGATGTGGGCCAATTTCATGACACCAGCCCAGCGCCCAGGGCCTAATGACCGATATTTTTGACAAGTAGGGAAAAGTTTTTAAAGATGGCCAAGCCTGGCCAAATAAACAAACTCCCTAATTCTTCTGCGACTTTCAACTATTGGGTCTCAAAGCTGGACATCTGGCATGAGCTGTCCCTCTTTGCTTTGGAGGTGTTATGCTACCGTGCCACTTGCATCTTGTCTGAGCGGGTTTTTAGTGGCGCCGGGGGGGTCATAACAGACATGTGCTTTCAAGTGTCAACAGAGAATGCAAAAAGAGTCAAACTCATAAAAATGAACAAACTCTGGATTAGACCACATTTTTCCACACCAACAGATGACAGTAACACAAAGTCTTTAATTCAATATTTTAATAAGGCCCCTGAGTTGTTGCCTTTTAGGGTTATATGGATGACCCTCCTCATAATTTCTGTCTGGCTTTGCACTTTCTGCAAAGTCTTTATCACTGTATTAGTACATAAACTACACTTTCAAAATATTTTAGCTCAAAAATTTTTGTGGATTCAGTAGAAAAAAGCATTTGAAAACTTTACTTGTTTGTTGACATTTCTTACCCTTACACTATTCCGTGATCTGGGCACATTTTTGTGATATGTAACACTGAAAAAAATGTTTAAAAATGTTGTTGGTTTACATTTCTCAGCCGTAGAGATTGTTGCTATGTAAGTCTCAAAAAATGTGTTAAAAATGTATCGGTATTATATTGCTCACCCACAGGGTATTACATCTTCTTGGGTACATTTCATTGGTATATAAATCACAAAAACTTGTTCAATATTTTATCATTATAATATTTATCACCCATAGACTATTCCAAGGCCTGGAGTACATTTCATTGGTGTACTGTATATACAGTATAACCCTCAAACAAATCATGTGCAAAAGTATATTGGTATTATATTGCTCACCCATAGACTATGCTGTGGTCTGGAATACATTTCCTTTGTATATTACCCTCAAAAGTGCTTAGCCTTTATGAGCCTAGGAGTACCAATGCATGACAATTTGAACAGAATGTGTATGACGCCCTCCTTTATGTCTAATACAAAGAGAATCTGAGTCCTTTATTTTTGACAGTTCTTGATCCCTTCATAAATTACACTGAAATTTCCTATTTTTCAATAAAAAAAAAACAATTTTAGGGTATTTAAATTATATATATTTGTTTTAATTCTTTGTAAATGTGGCCTTATATACAAGTCATTATAGAGGAAAAAATGTTTCTTACCTTTTTTCCTGTGAAATACAATTTCTCGTCAGTTTGGAATTATTTTTTTTGTCACTCATTAAAATGGAGTAAAAGTGTGACACCCTCGTTCTCAGCAGCGATCTGGAAGAGATGGTTTCAGGGGTCTTCCCCATGCTATTCGCCTTCTATTCAGAACTTTTCCCATCTATTTGAACAATTTCACTGCCCCCTGACCTTTTTGTTGGGTCTGCTGGAAAAAAGCTTGGCTTTCCCAATGACTCCCATTATACTCGTTATTTGAAACGAGCATTAGGAACTGCTCAGTTCGAGCAACGAGCACCCGTGCATTTTAGTGCCCACTCATCCGTAATAAAGACCCATCCCCTCTTCCTGTAAAAAAAAAGACCCTCCCGTATCTCCTGTAAAAAATAAAGACCTATGCCTGCTTTCTATAGAGAGACAAATACCCGCCTCAAGTTCCTGTAAAAAGATAAAGACACATCCCCACTTTCTGTAAAAAGATAAAGACTTGTCCCTATTTCCTGAAGAAAGATAAGGACCTGCTCCCACTTCCTGTAGAAAAATAAAGACTGGCTGCCCACTTCCTCTAGAAAGATAAAGGCCCACCCCCACTTCCTGTAGAAAGATAAAGGCCCACCCCCACTTCCTGTAGAAAGATAAAGGCCCACCTCCACTTCCTGTAGAAAGATAAAGGCCCACCCCCACTTCTTGTAGAAAGATAAAGGCCCACCCCCACTTCCTGTAGAAAGATAAAGTCCCACCCCCACTTCCTGTAGAAAGATAAAGGCCCACTTCCTGTAGAAAGATAAAGGCCCACCCCCCCTTCTTGTAGAAAGATAAAGGCCCACCCCCCCTTCTTGTAGAAAGATAAAGACCCGCCTCCACTTCCCATAGCAACATAACAACCTGCCCTTTCTTCCTGTAGAACGATAACGACCAACCCAACCTCCTGCAGAAAGATAAGCACCCACCAACTTGGTATAAATTTTGGAAGGTAAGAAAACATAACTGAAAATTAAAGCGAATTGCAGTTTATTTATAACACCATCAATCAAATTAGTTCCAGTTGTCTGAAAGCACAAGGATGATTTAATTGAGGGTCAATTAAACCAAAGTCTTGCTATATTTTAGTAAAATTGCTTATGTATGATGAATAAAACGCATTTCACAAACGTTAGCCAACAGATTTTCACGAAGACACAATATGGCAATCTCTGTATAGTATTTAGGTGACAAATTAAGGCAGCAGAGAATAAAGCCTTCCTGTTTATGGAAGGACAAAATCTAAGCAGTCATAACACGATTTATGCTGTACTCAGACCCATGGACCCCCACAACCCTAAGGAAAAAGACAATGACTGATACAGTAATGTACAGAGAAAAAACACAGTTTGTGTTAAGGCAATGAATACAGAGCTACTTTCAACTGAATGAATCTGACAGAGTTCACATTTCCAATCTTCCCAGTGAGTCACAAAATATAAATGCACTTAAAATTATATTTCAGAAAATCACAATGTATTCTCCTTTTCCTTTCTTTCAGACCCAAAACCAAATGATTGGCGCAATTCAATGAGACATATGCTGTAGGAACAATAATTGGAATTACCATTTTTTAGCCAGCTGCTATTTGTATTTCATTTTTATTCATGCCATTGGGCTGAAAATCTGTTCCAGCCTTCTGGATTCCATTATTAGAGCACAAGAGGTTTCCTTTTATACACGTCCTCCAGGGTTACTGTATAATACATGTAAGACCAAGTCTTGTTGGCTCCTCTGAATGAAGGTTGAAATATTTATTTTCTTTTGTAACTAAAAGATATTCTAATTCTATGCGAGGTCGGATCTTTACATCAGGATAATAAGCCATGTAATATTACATTACTCCATGATATGCTGAGCAAGAAGTTGCATAACTCGAACCTACCAGGCTCCAAATCAAAATGTGTAACAAGCCCGCCTCTATCCATGCGCCACGTGTAACGCTGATGTTACTGAAATCCTTAATATTGACTTTAAGCAGCAAGAAATGATGAGGGATTTCATTTCTGAAGCCTGCAGATAATTAGTGAATGCAGCTTTGAAATACAATATAGAGTGAAACTTAGTACTGGAGATGAGCGAACCGTTCAAGGTTCAGTCCTGTTCTGTTCGGTTAGCCGAACATTTCAATGTTCGACGAATGGTTTGACGAACCTACCCGAACCGCATTAGATTCAATAGAAGCCAAATCAAACGTATACACAACACTTTAAGGGGTGACAAAAAACTTCCCAAACAGCTAAAATTAGGAGCAGACACCATGAACAGTGGTATCAATTGACCCACAGTAGAAATTTGCTAATGGCACAGCAGCAGTCAGCCATAAGCCATGTGTAGAAGGGAGGACTGGGCTGCTGAAGTATTGGGTCTGGAACTGCTGGGGCCGCACCTCCTGCTGCTGGAGGGAATGCAATTGCAGCCGGAGTGAGCCGGAAAACTACGTGAATGAAGTAGGTATGGCTAGAGGGAGTAAGACAAAAGGTGCTGTGTGGGAACAGAGCAGGGCTTCCCGCCGAACGCTGAGGCGGTGCAGATCACAGCCACAATGAGGGGTACATTAGGCCACAGCGTGCAGAGATGGGACAGCTATGTGAGAGACTTACTGATATCGGTGGGCGCGCCCCAGGCAACATGCAGAGTACTACAGCGTCGACGTCGGGGTGATGGCTGACAAAAAGAGGAGCACACACTGAGCTAAGCTGTGCAGTGCAGCCATCCAGGTGTCGGCAGCTGCCCAGAGAGACACATGCCGAGCTGAGCTTTGCGGCGAGCTTGATCCTTTTGCTCTGCAGTTACAGTATATGGACTAGGGGCTGAGCGGGCAAAAACCGGAGACCGCCCGCTGCCGCCAGAAGCAGGATCGTATGCAGGGCGGGAACGCCTGAAGCCTCCAGCGTTCTACCATCCTTGGGACCTCCAGCAAGTGACAAGCTGTGAATCCGCAATAAGTGAAACTCTTAACAAAAAACTGTCTACTTAACCACTTGTTATAACATTTCACTGTTGCATTCCCTTTGTTTTGCCTGTTATCTCCCTGCGAAGAAATCCTTACTTTTAATGGATTAAATATAGTTAACTTCTGTTCTGCAGCATTTGTGTTACTGCATCCCAGTACCTGCTTATTACACTTGGCGTAGTCAGCAGGATGCAGTCTGTGGACACAGATGCTGCAGACCAGTCCATTATGGGTACCTCCAGGTCCAGTTTGCCATTAGGTGCAGTGGTCAGTAACCTTCCAAAGTTCATGGGGATAATATGATGCTCTAGGATTGGACTGAACTGGTCAAGAGCATGCTGCGAATTCACACCATGGCCTCTGCTTTACAGGCGGAGATAGCATTAATGGCCCTGGATGTTGAGACTTGGTGTGTTCCGTGATGTTCCGCCCTCCACATGAGCGAAGGTGCTGCAGGTTTTGGAGGAGATGCATGGTGACCCCACTAACGTTGGAGAGTTGCGCATGCATTTATTTGGTTGCATTCAGCGAGAGGGAGAGACAGTGACGCAATATATAAAAGAAAATAGAAAAAAATTACCGCACACAATACTGGTATGATGCGAAAAAAGGTATATGCCAGGTTTTATTTAAACAAAGAATTTCAAAGTTGCCACAGATTTTGTAGACAGAAATATATACAGACAGAGACCCAACGTTTCGACCCTCCTGGGTCTTATTCATGGGGTTTTACTGGGGAGACAAGGAGACAACATTAGTGGCTGTTTGTCATATAACATAATAATCATAAAAGAAAAAAACACACTGGATAAATAACTGATAAGTACTACCTAAAAAGAAAACAAACCAAAAAACATGCAAAGGAAACAATATATACAGTGGTACAACAAATTTAAAAGCCGCCAATAATGGTGGAGGGCTGGCGGTAAGGAGCAGCGTCCGCTACTATGATTACATTAGGTAAGCAATGGCAAGGAAAACATAAGTATTTTACCTCTGATCCTATGATACAAATAGACAAGAGTGGCAATAGTAGAAGGTAGGTGACCAATTCCTCTAAAGCATAACCTGTCGTCATGATAAAGCATAAAATGTATAGGTAGCTGAACAGTATACAGTGAGGAGTAATACTACACTAGTATGTGGGAGAAGGGGGTCCGGGGATCCCTAACAAGTAACGTCTAACCCAGGGGATAAATATGAACAAGGTGGTATCTATAAATCTAATGGTAGAGTCCCCATACTAATGAATCTAGTGGTAAATGGAGGGATGCAAGTGAAGGTCCCAGAGCGGCCTCGTAATAGTTAAAAAGTTATGATAACAATGGTAAAAGGAGGGCCGTGGTTGTAATGAAAAACACCCCCTAATATAATAAACACGGTGGGAGTAAAAGCGCTGTGAGATACCTTGTAGTAGGGCCAGTATAAGGCCTATGTGTCCAGGGTGGAGGAAGGTTGGTAACAGGAGCCGTCACACTTAAGGATGGTCTGTAATGTAAAGGTACCCATAGGTCAGTGTGCGGTAATGCCTGGAAGGGAGATGAGGGGACAAGCGCCGTAATACCTGTAAGTCCTGTATATAGGTGTGTGATCAGCGGCGCTCCCGCGCCCTGCTGCAGCGATGAACAGGAGAGGAAGTGAGGGTAGACAGCGGTGTCTCCCTGAAATACCGCCGGACCAGAAGTGAGCGCTCCCGGACCGGAAATGATGCGGCGTCATGTTACAGAGGGAGCCGCGCATGCGCAGATGGCGCTGCAGGCTAGTAAGGGCATGGAGATGCCCAGATGTGGGAGTGTGTAGAGGTTAGCCGCCCTATGAGTACTGAGAGGAGGTGTAGTGGGTGCGGCATAGTAATCTGCATAGTGTGAGGCTAATGAATGGCATGGGAGGAGTAGGTTGATGGAAACAAAGGGTGGAACAGAAAACAAGCATGTAAAAGAGGGGGGGAAGGGGAATGGAAACAAAAAGTGGTAGAAAAAATATAATATATAAACAGAACCTGTATAAGCAAATAATGGCAAAAAATAGAAAAAACTAAAAAGCAAAAATAAAAATAGAAATAAATATAAATATAAAAATAAAAATGAAAAAATAGAAAAATATATATAGATAATCAAAAAAAAAAAAATGGAGGATATTATGCAAAATAAAGAACAAAAAAAGAAGAATAGGGGAAATAAAAAATAAAAATTCAAATAAAAATCGGTAATATGGAAGATGAAGGGGACTCACCTAAAAGATAGTGGATTCAACGTGTCTGGAAAGCAAAAAGGTACAAAGGTTAATATGATGTTACAGCAGCCAGTCCATTTCCCTGTTGAGGCCTTTAGGAGTTAGGGTCTCAAGTTTGTGGATCCAAAATGCTTCTCTCAATTTTAATTGTTTAATATGGTTACCCCCTCGTCTCGGTCTGGGTACCTGTTCAATCACCTGGTACTGTAGTTGTGCTACCGTATGTCTACACTTAGCAAAATGTTCAGGAATTGGTAGCCATGTTTTATTACAACGGATGGTAGATTTGTGACTCGCTATTCGGTCCTTAATGTGTTGGGTTGTTTCCCCTACATACAGGAGGCCGCATGGACACTTTATGACGTAAACCACGAAGTTCGTGTTACATGTGTAATAACCCCGGATGGGGTATGTTTTACCCGTTCTGGGATGTGTCACGCTATCGGATTTAATTATGTTTGAGCAGGAGGCACAACTCAGACAAGGAAATGTCCCCTGGCGGCGTGGAGTCAATACACTTTGGCTATTGGGGGGGCGTGTGCTGCCAATGTCAGCCCGAACAAGTTTGTCTTTAATGTTGGTGGCTCTCCTATTGCACATAAGGGGTGGTTTTGTGAAACTCGGAATATTGGGATAAGCCCTAGCCAAAAGGGGCCAGTGTTTTTTAATGGCGGTCTCTATCTTGGGCATGAGAGGGTGGAAGGTGTGGACGAACGGTACTCTATCTTCATTGGTAGGTCTCAGTGATGGTGATTGTGGTTGAAGAACCCGTGATTTCTCCTGGTCTAGAAGACGCTGGGGATAATTTCTTTCACGAAATTTTTCGGACATGTTGTCTAAGCGTGTAGGGAGTATGTCCCGATCCGATACAATCCTGGCTACTCTGGTGAACTGGGAACGTGGGAGGCTATTGCGTGTAGCTTTAGGGTGGCTACTCGAGTAGTGCAGAAGACTGTTGCAGTCTGTAGGTTTGGAAAAAATGTCAGTCGAGAGGTGACCCTGATCGTCCCTCTGTACAAGGGTATCCAAAAAGGAGATCCGGGCCGAGTCATACTGCATTGTGAAATGAAGCTCTGGATAGACAGAATTGAGGGTCTGATGAAATGCTTGTAGTATGTCCGTGGGCCCTGTCCAAATAAAGAAAACATCATCTATATAACGGAGATAACAATCTACCTACTGCTTAAATCTATCATCCGTGTAGACAAAGGTCTCCTCAAATGAGTCCATATAGGCGTTAGCATACGCCGGCGCGACGTTGGAGCCCATCGCGGTCCCTTGGCGCTGTACATAGTAGGTGTACCCATAGAGAAAAAAGTTTTCATATAAGACTAGTCTTAATAGGTCCAGACAAAGTTGTGTGGAATTACTGGATCTATCAGACTTTTCCAATAGCCGTTTTGATGCTGCAATGCCCTTCTCGTGTGTAATGGACGTGTAGAGGCTAGATACGTCCATGGTGACCAGGAGGCTGTCTGGGGGTATGTTACCATGCTGCCTGATGATACTGGGGAAATGACCTGTATCATCAGGGCTCCAACGTTGCGCCGGCGTATGCTAACGCCTATATGGACTCATTTGAGGAGACCTTTGTCTACACGGATGATAGATTTAAGCAGTAGGTAGAATGTTATCTCCGTTATATAGATGATATTTTCTTGGTTTGGACAGGGCCCACGGACATACTACAAGCATTTCATCAGACCCTCAATTCTGTCTATCCAGAGCTTCATTTCATAATGCAGTATGACTCGGCCCGGATCTCCTTTTTGGATACCCTTGTACAGAGGGGCGATCAGGGTCACCTCTCGACTGACATTTTTTCCAAACCTACAGACTGCAACAGTCTTCTGCACTACTCGAGTAGCCACCCTAAAGCTACACGCAATAGCCTCCCATGTTCCCAGTTCACCAGAGTAGCCAGGATTGTATCGGATCGGGACATACTCCCTACACGCTTAGACAACATGTCCGAAAAATTTCGGGAAAGAAATTATCCCCAGCGTCTTCTAGACCAGTAGAAATCACGGGTTCTTCAACCACAATCACCATCACTGAGACCTACCAATGAAGATAGAGTACCGTTCGTCCACACCTTCCACCCTCTCATGCCCAAGATAGAGACCGCCATTAAAAAACACTGGCCCCTTTTGGCTAGGGCTTATCCCAATATTCCGAGTTTCACAAAACCACCCCTTATGTGCAATAGGAGAGCCACCAACATTAAAGACAAACTTGTTCGGGCTGACATTGGCAGCACACGCCCCCCCAATAGCCAAAGTGTATTGACTCCACGCCGCCAGGGGACATTTCCTTGTCTGAGTTGTGCCTCCTGCTCAAACATAATTAAATCCGATAGCGTGACACATCCCAGAACGGGTAAAATATACCCCATCCGGGGTTATTACACATGTAACGCGAACTTCGTGGTTTACATCATAAAGTGTCCATGCGGCCTCCTGTATGTAGGGGAAACAACCCAACACATTAAGGACCGAATAGCGAGTCACAAATCTACCATCCGTTGTAATAAAACATGGCTACCAATTCCTGAACATTTTGCTAAGTGTAGACATACGGTAGCACAACTACAGTACCAGGTGATTGAACAGGTACCCAGACCGAGACGAGGGGGTAACCATATTAAACAATTAAAATTGAGAGAAGCATTTTGGATCCACAAACTTGAGACCCTAACTCCTAAAGGCCTCAACAGGGAAATGGACTGGCTGCTGTAACATCATATTAACCTTTGTACCATTTTGCTTTCCAGACACGTTGAATCCACTATCTTTTAGGTGACTCCCCTTCATCTTCCATATTACCGATTTTTATTTGAATTTTTATTTTTTATTTTTTATTTCCCCTATTCTTCTTTTTTTGTTCTTTATTTTGCATAATATCCTCCATTTTTTTTTTTATTATCTATATATATTTTTCTATTTTTTCATTTTTATTTTTATATTTATTTCTATTTTTATTTTTGCTTTTTAGTTTTTTCTATTTTTTGCCATTATTTGCTTATACAGGTTCTGTTTATATATTATATTTTTTCTACCACTTTTTGTTTCCATTCCTTCCCCCCCTCTTTTACATGCTTGTTTTCTGTTCCACCCTTTGTTTCCATCAACCTACTCCTCCCATGCCATTCTTTAGCCTCACACTATGCAGATTACTATGCCGCACCCACTACACCTCCTCTCAGTACTCATAGGGCGGCTAACCTCTACACACTCCCACATCTGGGCATCTCCATGCCCTTACTAGCCTGCAGCGCCATCTGCGTATGCGCGGCTCCCTCTGTAACATGACGCCGCGTCATTTCCGGTCCGGGAGCGCTCACTTCCGGTCCGGCGGTATTTCAGGGAGACACCGCTGTCTACCCTCACTTCCTCTCCTGTTCATCGCTGCAGCAGGGCGCGGGAGCGCCGCTGATCACACACCTATATACAGGACTTACAGGTATTACGGCGCTTGTCCCCTCATCTCCCTTCCAGGCATTACCGCACACTGACCTATGGGTACCTTGACATTACAGGCCATCCTTAAGTGTGACGGCTCCTGTTACCAACCTTCCTCCACCCTGGACACATAGGCCTTATACTGGCCCTACTACAAGGTATCTCACAGCGCTTTTACTCCCACCGTGCTTATTATATTAGGGGGTGTTTTTCATTACAACCACGGCCCTCCTTTTACCATTGTTATCATAACTTTTTAACTATTACGAGGCCGCTCTGGGACCTTCACTTGCATCCCTCCATTTACCACTAGATTCATTAGTATGGGGACTCTACCATTAGATTTATAGATACCACCTTGTTCATATTTATCCCCTGGGTTAGACGTTACTTGTTAGGGATCCCCGGACCCCCTTCTCCCACATACTAGTGTAGTATTACTCCTCACTGTATACTGTCCAGCTACCTATACATTTTATGCTTTATCATGACGACAGGTTATGCTTTAGAGGAATTGGTCGCCTACCTTCTACTATTGCCACTCTTGTCTATTTGTATCATAGGATCAGAGGTAAAATACTTATGTTTTCCTTGCCATTGCTTACCTAATGTAATCATAGTAGCGGACGCTGCTCCTTACCGCCAGCCCTCCACCATTATTGGAGGCTTTTAAATTTGTTGTACCACTGTATATATTGTTTCCTTTGCATGTTTTTTGGTTTGTTTTCTTTTTAGGTAGTACTTATCAGTTATTTATCCAGTGTGTTTTTTTCTTTTATGATTATTATGTTATATGACAAACAGCCACTTATGTTGTCTCCTTGTCTCCCCAGTAAAACCCCATGAATAAGACCCAGGAGGGTCGAAACGTTGGGTCTCTGTCTGTATATATTTCTGTCTACAAAATCTGTGGCAACTTTGAAATTCTTTGTTTAAATAAAACCTGGCATATACCTTTTTTCGCATCATACCAGTATTGTGTGCGGTAATTTTTTTCTATTTACACCGTTCTAGTTACACCGATGCCTCTACCTTGTGCCAGTCATTACACTGGTTATCCATCCACTCAAGAATCCAGTACAAAACTACTACCCTCATCCACAAAGCACTCCATGGCTCAGCACCACCCTACATCTCCTCTCTGGTCTCAGTCTACCACCCTACCCGTGCCCTCCGCTCCGCTAATGACCTCAGGTTAGCATCCTCAATAATCAGAACCTCCCACTCCCGTCTCCAAGACTTTACACGTGCTGCGCCGATTCTTTGGAATGCACTACCTAGGATAATACGATTAATCCCCAATCCCCACAGTTTTAAGCGTGCCCTAAAAACTCATTTGTTCAGACTGGCCTACCGCCTCAATGCATTAACCTAACGATCCCTGTGTGGCCTATATTAAAAAAAAAAAAAAAAAAATTAATTAACTGGTTCATGCAGCTTTACATGAACACCCAAGCCTTACACTATGGCTGGTCCGAATAACTATAGCAATTGTTACCATCCACCTCTCGTGTCTCCCCTTTTCCTCATAGTTTGTAAGCTTACGAGCAGGGCCCTCACTCCTCTTGGTATCTGTTTTGAACTGTATTTCTGTTATGCTGTAATGTCTATTGTATGTACAAGTCCCCTCTATAATTTGTAAAGCGCTGCGGAATATGTTGGCGCTATATAAATAAAAATTATTATTATTATTATTATTATTATTCTATTTGGATTAACTGGACCACACGGTCCGTTTTACCAGCACCTGCTTGTCCCTGACCTGAGTGCACACCGTTATCCCTTTATATGCAATATATAAAAGCATTGCAAGAGGTGCATGCGAACATTACCAAAAGGGAAGTTGTGGGAGTGGCACCTTCTGACAGAATTTTGAGGGATCAATTTGTGTCGGGTCTTAGGGATGCACTGCTAAACAGACATTGCGAGAATGCTTGCACGCTAGCCCACATAGGACCTTCTTAGAGGGGGGGCAGAGGTGCACGTAAGAGAGCAGGAGCAAGGGGTGAAAGCCCTAGTGGGGATGGTCCGTAGCAATGGAGTACCTACCCCACCTGCAGCAGAGCCGGAGTGGGCTCGAGAGATCCAGAAAGAGATACAAGAGATGTGAAGAGAATGGTCCAGTCTCAGGAGAGACCCTGTTCTGGTTCAAGAGCCACAGACAGAAGTCCCCTTAATCAGAGACTGAAGTGATATGAGATCCCGCCTTACTACTGGGCCCTGTCAGGGAGTGAGAGATCGTGATGCCGAAGGAGGACTGATATGTTTCAATTGTGGAAAGACAGGAAATTACGCTCGAGGGTGTGTGAGTTGGTGACAGCCCCCACCAAGGCAGACGTTAAACTAGTGGGCTCCGTGGCTGGGGGACACAGTCTGAAGCTGTAGAGACAGAAGAAGGAGGAAGGAAGTCCCAAAAATATAGTTTCTGCGAGCCCTACACTCTGGGTCGAGGTGAATGGGCGGACTGTTCACTGTCTGATCAACACCGGGTCACAAGTGACTACTCTGCTGGAAGGCCAGAGTGGGGACCCATAATAAGATTAACAGTGGCCAACCAGTTGCCCATTCCAGTTGCAGGAGTGGTCTGGATAGAGATTAAAGTATGCGGGAAGGATGTAGGCCGTAACGGAATTGTGTTGGTCACAGGAGACCCATAATGACCCTGGGAATGAATGTGTTGAAGGAAATGGTACAACTTTTGATCATTGAGCCACAGGAACCTTCCTTGAACCAAAGGAGTCCATGAACCCCTCATCAGAAGGTGTTTCAGAAGCTAATCCGAGCAGCTCAAGCCCAGGAAACGTCGGGAGACGGAAAAGTCTTGGGGAAAGAGATGGTACCGGCGGCTGCAAGAATTACCTTACCGCCCTGCCAGACAGCGCTCATATTGCCAGTGCAAGCATTTACCCCTCTAGAGAGAGTGGAAGTGCAAATCGAGCCAACAGCAATGGATCAAATACCTCCTGGATTGCTCTTCGCTTGGACCCTAGCTATAGTTCGAGACTGCAACTTTGTGGTGCGATGTGTAAATCTGGGGACCAAAGGTCTCACCCTTCTAACTAAGGGCGAAGTTGCCCAAATCCTGAGCATGCCGGAATAGCTAATGCCACCCAAAGTAGTTCAACTGGCCGTTGTGCAAGGGGATCCCTGGACCCTAGCAGTTACAGCCACATTGGAGTCTCCATCTGGTAGCAAAAGAGAGGGTCGTAGAATCTTAGAGCATATGCGGGTGGAACTGACAGGACTATCATCTCAACAAGTACAGAAAATAGAGAAGGTACTGGAGCGCTATCAGGAGGTCTTTGCCCGCCATGAAGATGACTTTGATTGTACTCAGACCGTCACTCATGAAATTCCTACCGGGAATGCTGCACCAGCCCAACAGAGATATCGGCAAATACCTCCCCAGATGTATAAAGAGGTGAAAGAAATATTGGCTCATATGCTGCAAAGTGGAGTGATACGAGAAAGTCAGAGCCCGTGGGCAGCCCCCATTGTGCAGGTCCGAAAAAAAGATGGGACTCTGCGGTTCTGTGTCTATTATAGGCAGCTGAACACTTGCACAGTGCGAGACTCTTATTTGTTGCCCCAAATTGAGAAATCCCTCTCTGCCCTGGGAAGGGCGAAGTATTATTCTACCCTTGATCTGGCTAGTGGCTACTTGCAGGTGACAATGGCAGAACATGACCAGCCAAAAACAGCGTTTGTATTGCCCATGGGTCTGTTTGAGTTCAATCATATGCCCTTTGGTCTGACTAATGCTCCAGGGACATTCCAGTGCTTAATGGAGAGGTGTCTGGGAAATTTGAATTTTGAAGCTACCTTGATCTATCTCGATGACATCATTGTATATGCGCCCATCTTTGAGGAGCACCTACATTGAACAAGTGCTGAGTCTGTTACAGAGTCATGGCCTGAAAGTCTGGTGGCCTGAGTTTGTGGTGGAGCCGGTGTGCGTGTACAACGTCTGAGGGCACAGCACAACAGGATTAATGCCATACACCTTGTTGTTAGGGCAAAAAGGACGAGAGATTACAGAGCTGGAGCTGGACCTGGAGGAGAACTACCCATGGACAGGGGTATCCTCTTTGGTCAAGGAAAACTGACATCAATTGCAGACTCTGCTTTGACTGGTGCAGATGAAGTTTCAGGAACTTAAGCACCAAGAAGTGTCACCTATTCGCTAGACAGCTTTGAAACCCGAGGACCGAGTCTTGGTCCGGAATAAGCAGCCACGAGGAAAATTGGAAAGTCGGTGGGAGCGGATTCCCCACCGAGGGACATGACGGGTAGGCCCCGATGGGCGGTGTATGAAGTTCAGCGTGAACAGGAGAAGGGAGCACCCACTAGAGTAGTCCATCGTAACATGTTGCTGCCCTGCTTGTCCAAAGAACCCAAAATAACACCAATCCAAGCAGAACCAAGGACCAAGGATAAGAAATAACTAAAAAATACACAACTATGAGGACAAAAGGAAGTATATAAATGATGCCTTTATTAAAATATATATGGCAATGGCACCAACACTGTGCCTGTACTTGGAAGCAAGAAATGTATAAATAAAATACTAAAATTTATATAAAACAAATATATATACAGTGGGGCAAAAAAGTATTTAGTCAGTCAGCAATAGTGCAAGTTCCACCACTTAAAAAGATGAGAGGCGTCGGTAATTTACATCATAGGTAGACCTCAACTATGGGAGACAAACTGAGAAAAAAAAATCCAGAAAATCACATTGTCTGTTTTTTTATCATTTTTTTGGCATATTATGGTGGAAAATAAGTATTTGGTCAGAAACAAACAATCAAGATTTCTGTCTCTCACAGACCTGTAACTTCTTCTTTAAGAGTCTCCTCTTTCCTCCACTCATTACCTGTAGTAATGGCACCTGTTTAAACTTGTTATCAGTATAAAAAGACACCTGTGCACACCCTCAAACAGTCTGACTCCAAACTCCACTATGGTGAAGACCAAAGAGCTGTCAAAGGACACCAGAAACAAAATTGTAGCCCTGCACCAGGCTGGGAAGACTGAATCTGCAATAGCCAACCAGCTTGGAGTGAAGAAATCAACAGTGGGAGCAAAAATTAGAAAATGGAAGACATACAAGACCACTGATAATCTCCCTCGATCTGGGGCTCCACGCAAAATCCCACCCCGTGGGGTCAGAATGATCACAAGAACGGTGAGCAAAAATCCCAGAACCACGTGGGGGGACCTAGTGAATGAACTGCAGAGAGCTGGGACCAATGTAACAAGGCCTACCATAAGTAACACACTACGCCACCATGGACTCAGATCCTGCAGTGCCAGACGTGTCCCACTGCTTAAGCCAGTACATGTCCGGGCCCGTCTGAAGATTGCTAGAGAGCATTTGGATGATCCAGAGGAGTTTTGGGAGAATGTCCTATGGTCTGATGAAACCAAACTGGAACTGTTTGGTAGAAACACAACTTGTCGTGTTTGGAGGAAAAAGAATACTGAGTTGCATCCATCAAACACCATACCTACTGTAAAGCATGGTGGTGGAAACATCATGCTTTGGGGCTGTTTCTCTGCAAAGGGGCCAGGACGACTGATCCGGGTACATGAAAGAATGAATGGGGCCATGTATCGTGAGATTTTGAGTGCAAACCTCCTTCCATCAGCAAGGGCATTGAAGATGAAACGTGGCTGGGTCTTTCAACATGACAATGATCCAAAGCACACTGCCAGGACAACGAAGGAGTGGCTTCGTAAGAAGCATTTCAAGGTCCTGGAGTGGCCTAGCCAGTCTCCAGATCTCAACCCTATAGAAAACCGTTGGAGGGAGTTGAAAGTCCGTGTTGCCAAGCGAAAAGCCAAAAACATCACTGCTCTAGAGGAGATTTGCATGGAGGAATGGGCCAACATACCAACAACAGTGTGTGGCAACCTTGTGAAGACTTACAGAAAACGTTTGACCTCTGTCATTGCCAACAAAGGATATATTACAAAGTATTGAGATGAAATTTTGTTTCTGACCAAATACTTATTTTCCACCATAATGTGCAAATAAAATGTTAAAAATACAGACAATGTGATTTTCTGGATTTTTTTTTCTCAGTTTGTCTCCCATAGTTGAGGTCTACCTATGATGTAAATTACAGACGCCTCTCATCTTTTTAAGTGGTGGAACTTGCACTATTGCTGACTGACTAAATACTTTTTTGCCCCACTGTATATATATATATACATGTATTTACTTAAGGACGGACTAGTTAAATAGGAATTAAAACACTAAGGCACACAAAAAGCCCAAGAGAAAAAAGTTCAGGAGAAAAAAGTTATCCAACAGATCACCAATATATAGGCTAAATACCGGCCAGTAGTAGTAGTTCACTATGCAAGAAAAAAAGTGCATAGTGCATATGAAATAATAAACATGTCCCCATCATAAAATCAAGACACGAAAAAAGCGAGCAAAAAATATACAAAGATTATACCATGCAAGCGCAATATATGCAGCTGTGCTAAAAAAACAGTAAAAACAGTGATGGTGAAATAACAAAAAAAAATCACTCAAAAAATTATTATATTATGTGTAATACAATGTTTGAATAATGTTGTAAGGCGGTAACTAAACAATGAGAAAAATAGGAAGACACAAAAGAATATAATACTAGTGGGAGGTATAAAACATCAGAGTATAGAATGATGGGATCTGCCTATATTAAAGGTGGGACAACACTAGAGACCTATATGCGGTATCTAAAGGCTGTGTGCCAGAGAAAGGTGAGGCTGAAAATCGCCGTATATAATACACAATAAGTACCTTAGCACGTCCGTCCACTCCAAGATACAGGACACCCCGACGCGCGTTTCGGACGTTAGTGGATATATATTGGTGATCTGTTGGATAACTTTTTTCTCCTGAACTTTTTTCTCTTGGGCTTTTTGTGTGCCTTAGTCTATGATTTAATTCCTATTTAACTAGTCCGTCCTTAAGTAAATACATGTATATCTATATATCTATTTATATATATATATATATATATATATATATATATATATATATATATATATTTGTTTTATATAAATTTTAGTATTTTATTTATACATTTCTTGCTTCCAAGTACAAGCACAGTGTTGGTGCCATTGCCATATATATTTTAATAAAGGCATCATTTATATACTCCTTTTTTTCATCATAGTTGTGTATTTTTTATTTATTTCTTATCCTTGGTCCTTGGTTCTGCTTGGATTGGTGCTATTTTCCACTTCCGAGTGGTTTGCCACTCACCTCTCTGTGTATAGACCATTCTCCACTTAGTTACATATTACTACATGCTATGATGTATATACATACATTTTCCTTGTTTTAGGGATCTGTGGATTGGTACTGTACACTTTTTTCAAAGAACCCAAAAGTGGAGAAAAGTTGACAAAAACCGGGGAGATGCCCCCAGATCCTGTTCCTGACTTTGATGGAGAGGAAGTAGTGTTAGCTCTGTGCTCAACCCCCAATGTTGTACTACCTACCCCTTCTAAGGAGGTGAACACTGAGTCACCAATGCTGGAAGTCTCTGGAAAGGCAGACTCTCCAAGCCAGAGCATTCTCTTACTGCCCAAGAGGTAGCCTGAATTACGCCGGTCAGAGCAAACCACAGCTGGTGTGCCTCCCACCCGCTACAAGCAAGATCAGTTTATTTTGCAGAAAATTATCCAAGATGTTGAGAACTGTGAACGACTAGTGAAGGAGCTCTCGCCCATGGAATGGCGAGCTAAAGAAAGACGGGGGTGTAGAAGGGAGGACTGGGCTGCTGAAGTATCGGGTACAGAACTGCTGGGGCCGCACCTCCTGTTGCTGGAGGGACTGCAATTCACCTAGGTGAAGTAGGTGTGGCCAGAGGGAATAAGACTAAAGGTACTGCGTAGGAACAGACCAGGGCTTCCTGCCAGAACGCTGAGTTGGTGCGGATCGTAGCCATGGTGAGGGGTACGTTAGGCCGCAATATGCAGAGATGGGGAGCTTGATCCTTTTGACACGCAGTTATATGGACAAGGGGCTGAGCGGGCAAAACCGGAAACTGCCTGCTGCCACCAGAAGCAGGATCGTGCATAGGGCAGGAACGCCTGAAGATAACACGTCGACCACCGCCGGTGTTCTACCATCCTTGGGACCTCCAGCAAGTGACAAGCTGTGAAGCCACGATAAGTGAAAACGGTTAACAAAAGACTGTCTACTTAACCACTTGTTATAATGTTTAACTGTTGCATTCCCTTTGTTTTGGAGATCCTTACTGTTAAGAGATTAACTATAGTTAAATTCTGTTCTTCAGCATTTGTGTTACTGCATCCCAGTACCTGCTTACTACACATGCATGAGGTATCAGGGTCTGGGCTTGAATTTACAGCTTTGAATTGAAGTTTCAATGAGGACCTGGTGGTTAAGGGAGTGGTGTAAGCCTTCTTTGCTGCGAGACCTTATGCCTCATGAAACAATTCCAATACATTTTCCCACCCACACTCACATGGCAAAAACATCAGTTTTGTAGAGTACTATTGGTAGAAAAATGTAAGGATAGTAACACAGGTAGTTGAGTGAAAGTCAGTGCGGGGCCGCCTGTCTGGGAGCCCTACTTCTACCATACAGGAAACACACATGAAGGAGACCCAACTTGGATTCTCCACATTTCAAAAAATTATTGTCACACCACTAAAGTGGCAACAATTTCCACAGAGTAGAAAGAGTATAATGGGTCTCTCTTACACACCTTCCACTACAAGCAACCCACCAGCTGAAGACCCAAAATAGAGTCTCCACATTTTAAAAAATAGCTTGCAACATTAACAGCAGTTGCAACAGCAGGCACAGAAGCTGCAACAAAGGTGGCACAGATGGCAATAACGCAAGATCGATGCATGACACTAAAACCGACACCAGCATCTAGTCTGCACAGTCTGTGACTGGGGTGCAAAAGTCATTGGAGATCCATGACTTGTTCATTTTGACGAAAGTAAGGTGGTCTACACTTTCAGGGGACAACTGGATGCGTTTATATGTCAGGACACCACCAACACTGCTGAAGACACGTTCTGAGAGAACGCTGGCTACCGGGCAAGACAAAACCTTTAAAGTGTGATAGGCAAGCTCAGACCACTATCCCATTTTTGAAGACCAAAATGCAAAAGGGTCTAAACTCCCCCTGATGGCATTGATATTGAACTCCAGATGCTCTTGCACCATCCTCTACAGTTGTTCACAATGTGTCAGACTTGTACTCTTTTCTGCTGGTGCATGGGCTGGTCTAAAAGAATGTGTGAAACGACCATGCCACTTACACTCCTGCTGCTAATGTTTTTATGATGAAGCCTTGAGTTCCTGGGGTTGGAAGTCTAGAACTGTGATGCACACTGTGGGCCTCACTGCTGTCTTGGGGAAAGCCACTCATAAGATTGTATACAAGAGTATTTTGACACTCCAGCATGCGCGTGTCCATTTCTAGGGGGGAGAAGCATCTGGAAAAATTAGCTCTTGTACTGTGGATCTAACAGAGTGGCAACCCAGCAGTCAGCGCTATTTCTAATCCTAAGAAAACGAGCATCATATTGAAGATAGTGCAGTAAGAAGGCACTCATGTGTCGGGTGCTTCCATGAAGTTCAAGTCCAGTGTAAATTGGTGGCTGGGTAACCCTCAAGGTTTCTTCCCCCATCCCCTCTCGCCAACCACAAACAACAGAGAGGGGATCATTATCCTTTTCATCTCCTGTTGCCTGTCCATCACCTCTTCATCCTCAATCTCCTCAATTTGTTCCTCGGCTCCTGCACCTTAACTAACAGTTTGTCTGGTACCATGAGCTCCCCTCAATCTCTGTAATCTACCCTCGCATGGCACTCACCTTTGCGAGGACAGTCCAGAACATACAGATATTATTATCCCTTCCGCTTCCTCCTCTATTTCCACTTCTTGCTCTGGGACCACTACCTCCTCACGCAGACTTTTCAAAGTGTGCTCCAGCATGTAGCTGCCTTGAATAGTGATGCTGATGACAGAGGTTTGTCAGCACTAATCATCTTAGTAACCATTTAGAAACTATGCAGAAGGGTGCATTATACCTTCGTCTTTGCCCACTCCACAAGCGTGTTTTGCACCACGTTCAGACTGCGTTGACTCCGGCTATGCAAAGGACATACTGCACCAGTGCTTGTTGCTGCTGCAACATATGCAGAGTGGAATGCCATAGCAAATCAAACGGTTAACCAGTAGGCCAAAAGACTTCTGTAACGATTCAAGATGACGTGCGGTCATCGGAAGTGAGCACACAGCAACCATGCTTTCAGCAGCACTGCATCCAGGTTAAGATAGTGGCAGAGATATTGCTGTACCACCGGGTTGAGGTAATAAGCCATGCAAGGCATGTGTGTGAGGTTGTCCCGACATAAGGCTGCCACCAGGTTCGCACCGTTATAGCACACGGCCTTCCCTGGCTCCAGGTTTAGTGGAATCAGCTATTGCTCTAACTCAGCCTGGATAGCTGTCCACAAGCTGTGTGACTATATTATCCAAGACACATACATTTTAACACTGCCAGATTGCGGTGAGCCCTGGATGTGCAGTAGAGAGGTAGGGGGACGCCTGTCTGCACTGTTGGAACATGTGTCTGATTAAATGGGAGGTTGAAGGCACAGGTTGAGTCCCAAGAGGAGGTGGAGGATCCAGAAGCAGTGAAGGAAGTGTTTGATACAGAGGTTTGTCCAGCAAGCCTTGGGGATTCAAAGACTTGTGGAACTGACCCCTGACTGCCTGCCCCCACAGACACCAGAATCACCCAGTACTCAGGCAGCGAGATGTAATGCACCTGTCCATGTTTGCTCATACAGGTGTCAATAGTGAAATGCACACTGGCAGGCATAGACTTTTTTCAATCAATGGGTGAAGTTGTCTGTGATATGCTGGTGTAGCGCAGGCACAACTTTCTTAGAGAAGTAATGGCAACTGGGACCGCGATGGCCATAAACTTTCGGAAGCCGTCTGTATCCACCAGGCGGAAAGGCAGCATTTCCGTGGCCAGCAGAATGGAGATGGTGGAGTTCAACCTCTTAGCTTTGGTATGTGTAGGAGAGAGTATTATTTTATGTGACTACAACTGCAGGACTGAGAGCTGGCTGCCCTGCAGAGAGGGTGCAGTAGGTTGAACAGGACAAACTGCTGGACTGTGAGTGAGGTGCAGGCGGAGATGTTATGGTGGATTTGGAAAGATGTATTGTCCTCAGTGAAACAAAAACAGCAGCAATCTCCTCTTCCATAACAGCTAATGGGCTCTGTAGTGGATGTGACAGAGTCACTGGCTTTGTAGAGGAAGGGAGGTACGTGTCACTGTGCATGCAGCAGTCAGTGATGTGAAACCAGAGTGTTTTGGTGCTTCCAGAACACTAGGAGCTGAGAGGCTGTGTACGGAGTTTAATGGGCCTGGTTCATGTGAGCACCCGCAATGCAGGAGGGAGGGTGCTCATCATATCCTTTTCCATATAGGACCTGCAGCTCTTTGAGGACCTGCAGTGATGTCATGATCACGTGATTAACACATGTGATGATATACCTGGACCTGTGGTTCAGTCTGTGTGTGGTGCTGTGGGGAGAAGCTGTACTTCCCACAGAAGTTGAGGAGTGAGAGTTGTTTTCCCTAACAGTGTGCGGGAGGACGCCACACAAAGGAGGACTGAATTATATGCTATTATTTTTGTTTTGTTTATCTGTCATGCCCAGAGGGCTGTGTTTTGTTTTCAACACTGTGGCTTATGCATCATATAATAAACCCACAGGTGTTTTATGTGTACTTGCTCCTGAATCTACCTGAAGGCTTCTACCAAGCGTGACAACCCCTCACACGTGGTGTTTCGAGTGTGGGCAGCGATCCAGGAACCCGGATAGAGGCTGCCGACAACTACATGTCCTGGGTGAAATCCGCATTCCAGCATGAGACGTCCGGCAACAAGGAGGAGCTGGTGAAACATCTCATGCAGGCGCATCAACAACATCAACTTGCTAGTTAGCAGGCACAGCTAGCACAACAGGAGACGAATAAGCTGTTGATACAGCAGTTTCAGCAATCTCAACAGCAGCAGTGCCAGCAGCAGTAGGCGCTACTGTATCAAATGGAGCTCCTCGCAGGCCAGCGGTCTCCTACTCATCGCCGGAAGGTGATGCATGTGCATGGAAAACGGTAAGGCGAGCTAAGCAGAAAATGACTAGGGGGATGATGTGGAAGCCTTTTTGACAGTTTTTGAGCAGGTGGCTGAATGGGAGAGACACCCGCCGGAGCAGTGGGCAAACAAACTGGCACCATATCTGATGGGGGAGCCCCAGAAGTCATATGATGACTTAGCCCTCCAGAATGCCAAAGAGTATGGAAAGTTAAAAACTGAGATACTGGCACGTCTGGGGGTGACAATGTCTGTAAGAGCTCAAGGAGTCCACGGTTGGACATATGTTGGCGATATACCACTTCACCCACAGATGTTTGACTTGCTACACCTGGTCCACAAGTGTTTAGATTCTTCCACTCCGGTCCAGATGGTCGAGCGTGTGGTGATGGAAAGATTCACCCATTCCCTACCCAGGTCAATAGATACCTGGGTTGCCCAGGGTGTCCCCCAGAATGCAGACAATTTGGTTGGATTGGTTGAGAGGTACCAGGTGGTGGAGAACTCCCTGGGGAGACAAGACGTTACTACATCCCTGTACTGGGATATCTAAAATGGGGCGGGCTCACCAAAGAGGGTGGCGAGGCCCACAATTGGGGACAACCCAATCCTGCTGAGGGGACCTCTAAGACTGGGATGAAAGACGTAGTCTATTGGCGGTGTCACAATCCCAGGCACTTAGCCGCCCAGTGTAATATGCCCCCTGAATCTATGGACTGCAGTCTCGGTACCAACTCAAGTTATGCTCAATTTTTGTGTTTTTTTCTTTGCATTGTTGCATTCTGTGCAAGCTGGGGTGTGGCCTCCCTGTTTCTGAGCTAGAGATTGTATATAAGTCTTCCCCAGTCTGGTGTTCCCTGGTTGGGCCCAGTCATTTTGTCTGCCCTTATTCACACTGAGGTCAACATTGACACATGGTAAGGTTTTAATATTAGACAGTGTAGTGTAGGACTGTCCCGATCAGAGTTACCTTGATGCGGTGGGATGGCTTTTGTGCTATTTTTTGATTAAAAAAAAAACAGTATTGCTAAAAACTCTGTGTTATTTAAATGCACTTTTGCTTTTTTACTTAATTACATCAGGGTTTTTGCTTACTTTTTCTCTTGCAGGTTTTAATGTTTTGTGGCCAATGTGAACATGCGCTTAACTTCTGCATGTGTACCAACTCAAGTTAAGCTAAATTTTTGTGTTTTTTTTCTTTGGGATGAAAGACATAGTCTATTGGTGGTGTCACAATCCCAGGCACTTAACTGCCCAGTGTAATATGCCCCCTGAATCTATGGACTGCAGTCTTGGCAGACGGTGCTCGTATTATGCTTACCCGGCCTGCATTGTGGACTGTAAACCCCAGTCTTGTGCCGTCTCCATCAAAGGGTTGAGGGTCCTCAGGCTGCTGGACTCTGGAAGTCTCGTGACACTAATCAGCGCTGCACTGCCCCACCAGTTAATCCCCAATAAGTTGGTGGGTGTCCGCTGCATACATGGAGATGCCAAGGACTACCCCATCACCAGAATACCCATGGGGACAGACTGTGGTGATAAGACCCATGAGGTTGGGGTAGTGAGAGACTTGATCCATCCCGTCATACTGGGTCATGATTTTTCTCTATTCTGGAACTTTTGGCAGAAGGGCGCTGCACCGAGTGTCCCAATTCAAAGCCAGGCCCCACTGAAGGTAACTCTGTCAGGAGCAGAGGTGAAGGAGTTTCCCCTTTGTGTTCTTGCTGGAGGGGAGAATGAGACTGTACCTGAGGAGCCTAGCTTCCCTGACTTGGAGGTGCCCGGAGAGAACTTTGGGACTGCTCAGCTTTGAGACCTCATGTTGAAATATGCCTTTGAAAATGTCACTGTAAGTTGGTTGCTCAAGAGTCGGGGATGACACCAGTTTCACTCATTTTGCAGTGACTAGCGAGCTCTGAAGTTTATGCGGCTGGAGATCTGTGTAAAAACACATGGCATGGTGATGGAGGAGAAGAAGCAGCAGATGTGGTTGATGGGATGGCCGGTGGTTGGCAAGGCCTGCTAGTCCGCATTTTAGCGCAGTGACATTCACAGACTAAGTCATGTTGATCACACATGTACCGGTTCAGGCATATAGTAGTCAAATGATTGCAATTTTTTGCCTCTACTGAGTCTTGTTTTGCAAATTTGGCAGATAAGGTGGGTTATCCTTTGTGGTCTCAAAAAAAAAAACCCAGGCTAGGCAACAATTGCCGCCCTGCGAACTGCAGACTCGAGACCGGTGCTGGACAAAGCCACATTTGTGGCTCAGGATGCAGTGCATGTCGTGGTTGCATCACTCCATTTCTGTCTGTGTGGCAATCCGCAAGGTAACCTACTTGTCTTCCTCCTCCTTTGATGAGCTTCTCAACTGTGTGCTTCTGGGTTCACACCAACCGGGATCTACAACCTCATCATCATCCTTTCTGTTCTCCCTGTCCTCACCCTGAGAGTCCCCCTGATCCTCTTCCAGGAGTGGTCCCACACTGCTCCCGGCATTTTACCCCTAAAATGCTGCGAATGAAAGCGATTGTAGTATTCTGGGAGCTGGCAGAGGGATGACAGCCCCGCTGCCTTTGGATCAGAGACCCCGTGGCGAGATGTAGGGTCTAGATCATTGCCATGGTGACCCAATGTCGTCATGATGACATCCGGGTCACAAGAGCTAGGAAAGTTGCTTGATCATGCGCAAAACATGATCAGCAACTTTCTCTGTCAGTGCAGAGCTGACAGTTTACACAGCATAGGGAAGCTGCTGCATCCCCATGCTTAACAAGGGATCAGTCTGCAAAAAAAGTAAAACAATTTATTTAAACAATTGTAAAAATATTAAAAAATCAAATGATATTGTACCTATAAATATTTGTATGAAAAAAATATAAATAATAAAAGTACACATATTTGATATCCCCTCATCTGCAATGACCCAACCTATAAAACTGTCCCATTAGTTAACCCCTTTAGTGAACATAAAAAACAAGGCAAAAAAAACAATTCTTTATCATCATACCGCCGAACAAAAAGTGGAATAAAACAAAATAAAAAAGACAAATATATTTAAACATGGTACCGCAGAAAACATCATCTAGTCCCGCAAAAAACAATCTACCATACAGCTCCATTAGCTGAAAAATAAAAAAGTTCTATCTCTCAGAATAAAGCGATGCAAAAATAATAATTTTTTTCTATAAACAGTTTTTATTGTGTAAAAGTGCCAAAACATTAAAGAAAAATATATAAATGAGGTGTCACTGTAATTGTATTGACCTAAATAATAAAACTGCCTTATCAATTTTAGCACACACGGAATGGCATAAACTGCCCCCCCAAAAAAAAATAAAATAAACTGAAATTCCTAAATTGTTGCTTTTTGCTCATTCTGCCACCAAAAAATTGGAATTGAAAGCAGTCAAAAAAGTCATGTGCCTGAATGGTATCAATAAAAACGCCAACTTGTCCCTCAAAAAACAAGCCCTCACATGACTCTGAACCAACGAAAAAAAAAAGTAGAGCAGCACAGCTGTGTAACCTGGAGTCGGCCTTAACCCGTGTGTGGTGAAGCAGAGAGCCTGACAGCATAACAGGGGTGCTCGCATGGAAAAAAATGAAATGAAACAAGCACTAAAACAAAGAAAAAAGTGCGGCAGCACTCACCAGTCCTAGAGTGGTCTGAGTCCTTTATTGAAACATGTAAAACAACATCTTCATGGCTCGGGGGTGTGTAGATGAAAAGGACGTGTGCAGACCTGCACACCTCCTTTTCATCTACACACCCCCGAGCCATGAAGATGTTGCTTTACATGTTTCAATAAGGGACTCAGACCACACCAGGAATGGTGAGTGCAGTTGCAATTTTTCTTTGTTTTAGTCCTCACATGACTCTGTGGGCCGATATATGGAAAAATTATAGCTCTCAAAATATGGTGATGCAAGAATTATCTGGTATCGCTGTAATCGCACTGACTTGAAAAATAAAGTCACCTAATCACTTAAACGACATGAGGAAGGGCATAAAAGATAAATAAAACCAATTCTTCACCGGCTGTTGATTTTTTCATTCTACCACTCAAAGATCGCAATAAGGCTCGATGCACATTTATCCTACACTCTGCACTGAGCGCTTACACCGGGGTTTCTGTGTAAATCTCTGAAATACAGGATTCAGAAGGCACCTCTGGCGGAAGATTCCCTATAATGAGGCAGAAGGAGGATTTCATAGAACTGCCTTCGGCCACAGTTTTGTGCACTCCTGAAAAGAAGGACACCGCTGAACAGAGCGCAGACGGAGTCCAGGGTAATTCTGCTGCCTCATTATAATAAATGGATCCCTCGGGTGTTTCACCTGAATCTCGTCACTCATAGATTTAGATGGAAAATGCCAAAGTAAGTGGTCAGCGGATAAATGTAATCCCAAACGTTATGTAAAATATTCCCAATAAAAGCTTCAACTTAATCCACAAAAAAAAGCAAGTCATCTTTTAATGGAAATATAGGGCTTCCACATTACTAGTAGTACAAAGGCTCTGGAAAAGCTAAATTGTTCCTCGCTAGTGTTGAGTGATACCTTCCGATATTTGAAAGTATCGGTATGGATGCTATCGGCCGATACCGGCAAAATATCGTATCTCGCCGATACCGATACCCGATACCAATACAAGTCAATGGGACACAAATATCGGAAGGTATGCTCGATGGTTCCCAGGGTCTGAAGGAGAGGAAACTCTCCTTCAGGCCCTGGGATTCATATTGATGTAAAAAATAAAAAATAAAAATAAAAAATATGGCTATACTTACCCCTCCGAAGAACCCTGGCTGTCACCGCTGCAAGCGTCTGCCTCCGTTCCTGAGAATTGCAGAGAGTGAAGGACCTTCGATGACATCGCGGTCAGGTGACCGGTCACCTGACCGCGACGTCATCGAAGGTCCTTCACTCACTACATTCTCAGGAACGGAGGCGGACGCTTGCAGCGGTGACAGCCAGGGTTCTTCGGAGGTGTGAGTATAGCCATATTTTTTATTTTTATTTTTTATTTATTACATTAATATGGATCCCAGGGTCTGAAGGAGAGTTTCCTCTCCTCTAGACCCTTGGAACCATACACACCGCACACTCCGATACCGATTTCCGATATCACAAAAATATCGGAACTCAGTATCGGAATTCTGATACAGCAAGGATCGGCCGATACCCGATACTTGCAGTATCGAAATGCTCAACAGTCAACACTATTCCTCGCACCTCCAAAGAAATTCAGCAAATTCTTCTTTCCCAAATCCAAAAGCCCTCTTTCTTTTGAGCCAGAAAGTGTACCTAAACCACATATTGTGTCCACGTTTGCCATTTCTGAAGCGATGAGAGCCTGCCTAACTTACGGGTGCATGCCTCCAGAAGCACGGGCTGGGCATAACGTACTGGTGACTGCAACGTAATGGTCATCACAGCGTACTGGTGAAGACTACAGCATACTGGTCACTACAACGGCAGTTTTCAATTTTCACTCGGCAATATTCATTGCTGCTTTTTTCTGGAAAACACCCATGGAGTCAAAATCGTCACTACACCTGTAGATAAATTCCCAAAGATTTATAATTTCCAAAATGGAGTCACTTGAGGGGGATTCTGCTCTTCTAGCAATTAGGGGCTCTGTATATGAAGTCCACAAACTGTTCTAGGAAAATCTGCGCTCCAGGAGGCAAATCGCACTCCATCCCTCCAGACTCTCTCCATATGGATAAGTAGTACTGTGTACTGTGCAGCCACATATCGGATATTGCCATGTTTAGTAGAAATTGTGGGACAAATTTTGGTGCCATTTTTACCCACTTCTTATGTGAAAATGTTAAATCTGGGGTTAAAACAAAATTTGGGTGGTAACAATGTAGTTATTTTTTCTTCACTGTCCAATAGTATAAAATTCTGTGACATAACCGTGGTGTCAATATCACTGCACCCCTAGATGAATTCACTGAGAGGTGTAGTTTGTAAAATAGGGTCACTTATTGGCAGTTCTGCCATTCTGGCACCTCGTGGGCTCTCCCAGTGGGTTATGGCACCTGTAAACCATAACAGTAAAATCTGGTGCTCTTTGCCTTCTGAGCTTTGCACTGTGCCTGAAAAATATTCCCCCATTACATGTAGGGTATTGGCACAATCCGGAAACAAATGGACATCAGTTTGAGTAAAAAAAAACTATTAGCCTTTAGAAAAATTAAAAAGAAGGAGGTTAAAACAAAATTTTAGTGGTAAAAATATCATTTATTCTTCCTTCACTGCTCAATGGTATAAAATTCTGTGAGGCACATGTGGTGTCAATATGATCACTGCACTCAAGATGGATTAATTAGGGAGTGTAGTTTGTAAAATAAGTTCACATATAGGAGGTTTCTGTTGTTCTGGCACTTCAGGGGCTCTGCCAATGTGACATGGCACTCTCAAACCATTCAATCAAAATCTCAAATCCAACATAGCTTCTCTTCCCTTCTGAGCTTTATACTGTGCCTCAAAAGTAGTATTCCCCCACACATGGGGTATTGTCGTACTCAGGAGAAATTGTACAAAAAATTGTATTGTGCAATTTCTCCTGTTACCCTTATGAAAATGCAATATTTGGGGCTAAAATAACATTTTTGTGAGGAAAATGGGATTTTATCATTTTCACAGCTTAATGTTATAAACTTCTGTGAAGCACCTGGGGGGGTTCAAGGTGCTCACCACGCATCTAAATACATTCCATGAGGGGTCTAGATTCCAAAATGGGGTCTTTTTGGGGGATTTCCACTGTTTAAGCATATCAAGGGCTCTCCAAATGGGACATGATGTCTGCTAATGATTCCGGGAAATTTTGCATTCAAAAAGTCAAATGACGCCCCTTCCCTTCCGAGCCCTGCTGTGCGTCCAAACATTAGTTTTCTCCCATATATTGGGTATCATGTACTCAGGAGAAATTGCACAACAAATTGTTTTCTCCTTTTACCCTTACGAAAATGCAATATTTTGCGCTAGAAACATATTTGTAGGGAAAATTAGATTTTTTTTAATTCTTACAGCTCAATGTTATAAACTTCTGTGAAGCACCTGAGGGTTCAATGTGCTCACCACACAACTAGGTCAGTTCCCTAAGGGGTCTAGTTTCCAAAATGGTGTGGCTTGTGGGAGATTTCAGTGTTTAGGCACATCAAAAGCTCTCTACATGCGATATGGCATCCGCCTACAACCAGGCACAGCACCTATCTCTGATGTGTCTTCAGCACACGGATTCTGACTTACCCATACGCCTCCTGAGGAACCATATCATGGGGGGGAAACGCGTAGAGGCGAGACCTGAACACAGATAAGTGTATCTGGTCTTTTATTGTTATTCTTTTTGGTATTTCACCATTTGTACGTTTACAATTGGGGCACCGCATTAATGTTAATATATCAGTTGTGTTGTGCCCTTGGTAACATGAGATCTTCATATCTGAGCTAGTGTTGTAGCTATGAGCATCTATGATTTATAGTACTTTACCTGGGGGAGGTTATTGTTATACCCATATAATATGTGCTATTATCTGCTGTATACTCTGGTGGGCTTTATCAAGGTTAGCATTCTAGATCATTGTGTGCTTGTATTATTGGGTGTCTGATTGTTATCTGACCGAGCAATAGGGGTAATCTGGCAAGGCACACCAGTGTAGCCCCTTAGACACCTATTTATAGGTTTCCTGTTTGATAGGGATTGTCCAGGGGTCAGTAGGGACAGCCGCCGAGGAGCGGGGGCGCCAATTTGCGTTCAAGAGGGTGCCAACCTCCGCCGGTAGGCAGGTATTACCAGGTAGGGTCTCTAAGGGTGCAATAGCCACTAAGTAGGAGAGCCTTATATCAATATATCTTTAGGGCGTTGTACGGTCAGATTGAGCCTTCCTAACTTCTAATTCTTTATTGGTGATTTACCGTCTGGTGTTTTTGGTGGTATATGTGGTTTGGTGTGTCTGGGAGCCAGTTAGCAGGCATTTAGAGGCATTTGGCATCCCCACACTACTATAGGGATTTGTAGGGTTTATAGGTGTAGCCGTCGAGGAGCGGGGGCGCCATATTGCGTCCAAGAGGGTGCCAACCTCCGCTGACAGGCAGGGAGTAATCAGGGACATATAGGGTTTCTTTATCCTGCTCCCACCCGTCTGCCCTATAACCATCAGGCCAGATTTTTTATCTACCCAATCCCTAACGTTAGGGATTTTGGGCGTTGTGCTAAGTTTTTAATCCCATCTTTTGGTTGTTGAAATAAAGTTATTGTATATATTAGTTTTTGGAATATATTTTCATCCGCCGATTGTTCCAGCAAATTTTGCATTCACAAAAGTCAAATGGCTCTCCTTCCCTTCTGTGCTCTGCTGTGCGCCCAAACAGTGGTTTTCTCCCTCATAAAGGGTATTACCATGCTCAGGAAAAGTAACACAACAAATTTTGGGGTCCATTTTTTCCTGTTACCCTTGTCAAAATAAAAAAAAATTGGATCTGAAGTAAATTTTTTTAAAATAAGTTAAATGTTCACTTTTTCTTCCACATTCCAAAAATTCCTGTGAAGCACCTGAAGGGATAATAAACTTCTTAAATGATGTTTTAAGAACCTTGAGGGGTGAAATGTTTATAATTTTGTCACTTTTGGGTATTTTCTGTCTTATAGACCCCTCAAAGTGAATTCAAATGTGATGCGGTCCCTAAAAAAATGGTTTTATAAATTTTGTTGGAAAAATGAAAAAAAATCGCTGGTCAACTTTTAACCATTCCTAGCAAAAAAAATTTGGTTCCAAAATTGTGCTGATGTAAAGTAGACATGTGTGAAATGTTACTTATTAAGTATTTTGTGTGACATATCTCTGTGATTTAAGGGCATGAAGATTCAAAGTTGTAAAATTGCAAAATTTTCAAAATTTCCGCCAAATTTCAATTTTTTTCACAAATAAACGCAATTCAGGCTAAATAAATTATTCCATTATCATGAATTACAATATGTCACAAAAAAACTCAGAATCAGTGGGATCTGTTGAATTTTTCCAGAGCTATAACCTCATAAAGTAACAGTGGTCAGAATTGTAAAAATTGACCTGGTCATTAATGTGCAAACAACCTTTGGGGTAAAGAGGTTAACAAAAAAATAAAAAAAATTAAAAAAGTACACTGCACAACTAGAAACACTGCCTCCCCTCATAAAACATGTCGCCCCATTCATCATACAGCCCCACTATCCTAGACAAAGTAAAAACAGAGGCATTAGTGGAAACGCCAAGATTTGACCCCATCCCATCCCACGTCCTCCCCAACTTCACCACCACACTAATCCCATCTCTAACCCATCTCTTCAATCTTTCAATAACTTCTGGTACCTTCCCCTCTGCTTTTAAACATTCCACAATCACACCTATCCTCAAAAAGCCTTTACTTGACCCGAGCGCTATGTCCAGCTATCGCCCCATATCTTTGCTCCCATTTGCTTCCAAACTACTTGAGCAGCCCTTGACTCGATCCTGTCCTTCAAACCGCACATCCAAGCTCTCACCATCTCCTGTCGCCTCCAGCGCAAAAATATCTCCAGAATCCGTCCTTTCCTCAACCCTCACTCTACCAAAATGCTTGTGCATGCCCTCATCATCTCCCGCCTCGACTACTGCAACATTCTCCTTTGTGGCCTACCTTCTAACACTCTCTAACACTCTAACACTCTCGCACTCCTTAACTCTGCTGCAGCTGAATATTCCTCTTTCTGTATGTAATATGGAGGCATGTTACTATATATTGTATTCATGTCCTAAATTGAGGACGTATTATTTTAACATTCGCCTTGTGGAGCTTTTGTTCTCAATATTTGCAGACAAATCATTTCCGATGTACAATTGTATAACATTTCCAGGGATACAATTCTTTAAATTATTTCTGCATCCAGTGGTCACGTCATGGCTGCAGTCGGAGGGTGAGATATTGTCAGGGGGTATTGAATGTGTGAAACAATGGATAATCTAGAAATGTTGGATGCGTTAATGCCAAGCTACTACACTAAGTAACTATGGAAACTGGATCTTGTGCCGTCTTTATTTATCTCTTTTTTGGTTTGTTTATGAAACAATCTCTGATTACAGTAATAATGTAACAATTTGTGATATCAACACTTTGTCTCCTGTGCACTTTACGTTTTTGCTTTGACCCCCTTGAAGCTTAGTGAATGCAGAAAATGTGCGGTCAAGGAAGTTCTGTAAGATCCGGCACAATTTAGGGATTTTTATTTTTTCAGCATTATGTGTCTGTGTTCAACCTTCAAACATTTATAGACCCCCCATCATACAACCACAGAATATGGACCCCTTGCTCTACTAAACCTCATGATAGAGTGACCCCTTCTGTGTAAGTGATGATCTACTACTAATTGGAAGACAAAAAATGATTTAGCCCGGTCTCTTCCAAGTGATCTAAGACAGTTCCCCCTCTCCCTGACTTTATACTTGGGATGAGAGTCCATTCATAAACATTTAAAATTGCTATCAGTTCCTCAAAAATTTGAAATTCACAAGAATCTAATATTTTGGTGTTTCGATTTGTACGAATTTAGCAAAATGTAGATAATCAAGAAGGGGTTAAAAACTATGAAGGGTGTGTCTAGGATAGGTGCCTATAAGCTCTTATTATCTTTTTCTATTTATCAACCGAAATTATTCTGCCGACCAATTAGGTTGAATCTGCCTAAAATAAATTTTGGGAGATTCGCTTATCTCTAATATAGAGCCTTATGTAATTGTACAGATGGCGCATATGATGTTTCCTCACCCTTTTCTACGTGCAGGGTGGAACACATCTCCCTATACATATCATGCATACGCACACATACAGTGGGGAAAATAAGTATTTGATACACCGCATATTTTGCAAGTTTTCCCACCCACAAAGAATGGAGAGGTCTGTCATTTTTATCGTAGGTACACTTCACCTGTGAGAGACAGAATCCAAAAATAAAATCCAGAAAATCACATTGTATGATTTTACATGATTAACCCCTTAGTGACAGAGCCAATTTGGTACTTAATGTCCGAGCCAATTTTTGCAATTCTGACCACTGTCACTTTATGAGGTTATAACTCTGGAATGCTTCAACGGATCCCGCTAATTCTGAGACTGTTTTTTCGTGACATATTGTACTTCATGATAGTGGTAACATTTCTTCGATATTACTTGCGATTATTTATGAAAAAACGGAAATATGGCGAAAATTTTTAAAATTTTGCAATTTTCAAAATTTGTATTTTTATGCCCTTAAATCAGAGAGATATGTGACGAAAAATAGTTAATAAATAACATTTCCCACATGTCTACTTTACATCAGCACAATTTTGGAAACAAATTTTTTTTTTGTTAGGGAGTTATAAGGGTTAAAAGTTGACCAGCAATTTCTCATTTTTACAACACCATTTTTTTTTAGGGACCACATCACATTTGAAGTCATTTTGAGGGGTCTATATGATAGAAAATAATGAAGTGTGACACCATTCTAAAAACTACACCCCTCAAGGTTCTCAAAACCACATTCAAGAAGTTTATTAACCCTTTACTTGCTTCACAGGAACTGAAACAATGTGGAAGGAAAAAATGAACATTTAACTTTTTTTTGCAAACATCTTAATTCAGAACCATTTTTTTTATATTCACAAGTGTAAAAACAGAAATGTAACCATAAATTTTGTTATGCAATTTCTCCTGAATACGCCAATACCCCATATGTGGGGGTAAACCACTGTTAGGGCGCAACGCAGAACTTAGAAGTGAAGGAGCGCCGTTTGACTTTTTCAATGCAGAATTGGCTGGAATTGAGATCGGACGCCATGTCACGTTTAGAGAGCCCCTGATGTGCCTAAACAGTGGAAACTCCCCACAAGTGACACCATTTTGGAAACTAGACCCCTTAAGGAACTTATCTAGATGTGTGGTGAGCACTTTGAACCCCAAAGTGCTTCACAGAAGTTTATAACGTAGAGCCGTGAAAATAAAAAATCGCTTTTGTTTACACAAAAATGATCTTTTCGCCCACAAATTCTTATTTTCACAAGGGTAACAGGAGAAATTAGACCACAAAAGTTGTTGTGCGATTTCTCCTGAATACGTCGATACCCCATATGTGAGGGTAAACCACTGTTTGGGCGCACCGCAGAGCTTGGAAGTGAAGGAGCGCCGTTTTACTTTTTCAATGTAGAATTGGCTGGAATTGAGATTGGACGCCATGTCGCGTTTGGAGAGCCCCTGATGTGCCTAAACAGTGGAAACCCCCCACAAGTGACACCATTTTGGAAACTAGACCCCTTAAGGAACTTATCTAGATGTGTGGTGAGCACTTTGAACCCCCATGTGCTTCACAGAAGTTTATAACGTAGAGCCGTGAAAAAAAAAAATCGCATTTTTTCTACAAAAATGATCTTTTTGCCCACAAATTTTTATTTTCACACGGGTAACAGGAGAAATTAGACCACAAAAGTTGTTGTGCAATTTCTCCTGAGTACGCTGATACCCAATATGTGGGGGTAAACCACTGTTAGGGCGCACCGCAGAGCTTGGAAGAGAAGGAGTGTCGTTTTACTTTTTCAATGTAGAATTGGCTGGAATTGAGATTGGACGCCATGTCGCGTTTGGAGAGCCCCTGATGTGCCTAAACAGTAGAAATCCCCCACAAGTGACCCCATTTTGGAAACTAGACCCCTTAAGGAACTTATCTAGATGTGTGGCGAGCACTTTGAACCCCCATGTACTTCACAGAAGTATATAACGTAGAGCCGTGAAAAAAAAAATTTGCATTTTTTCTACAAAAATGATCTTTTTGCCCACAAATTTTTATTTTCACAAGGGTAACAGGAGAAATTAGACCACTAAAGTTGTTGTTCGATTTCTCCTGAGTACGTCGATACCCAATATGTGGGGGTAAACCACTGTTTGGGCGCACGGCAGAGCTCGGAAGGAAGGAGCGCCGTTTTGGAATGCAGACTTTGATAGAATGGTCTGCGGGTATTATGTTGCGTTTGCAGAGCCCCTGATGTACCTAACCAGTAGAAACCCTCCACAAGTGACCCCATTTTGGAAACTAGACCCCCCAAGGAACTTATCTAGATGTGTGGTGAGAACTTTCAATGCCCAAGTGCTTCACAGAAGTTTAGAATGCAGAGTCGTGAAAATAAAAAATATTTTTTTTTCCACAAAAAAGATATTGTAGCACCCAAGTTTTTATTTTCACAAGGGTAACAGGAGAAATTGGACTGCAATAGTTGTTGTCCAATTTATCCCGAGTACGCTGATGCGCCATATGTGGGGGTAAACCACTGTTTGGGCGCACGGCAGAGCTCGGAAGGGAAGGAGCGCCTTTTTGGAATGCAGACTTTGATAGAATGGTCTGTGGGCATTATGTTGCGATTGCAGAGCCCCTGATGTACCTAAACTGTAGTAACCCCCCACAAGTGACCCCATTTTGGAAACTAGACCCCCCAAGGAACTTATCTAGATGTGTGGTGAGAACTTTGAATGCCCAAGTGCTTCACAGAAGTTTAGAATGCAGAGTCGTGAAAATAAAAAATATTTTTTTTTTCACAAAAAAGATTTTGTAGCCCCCAAGTTTTTATTTTCACAAGGGTAACAAGAGAAATTGGACCCCAGAAGTTGTTGTCCAATTTATCCCGAGTACACTGATGCCCCATATGTGGGGGTAACCCACTGTTTGGGCGCACGGCAGAGCTCAGAAGGGAGGGAGCACCATTTGACTTTTTGAGCGCAAAATTGGCTGTCGTGTTTGGAGACCCCCTGATGTACCTAAACAGTGGAAACCCCCCAATTCTAGCTCCAACCCTAACCCCAACACACCCCTAACCCTAATCCCAACCTGATCCATAATCCTAATCACTAACCCTAACCATAATCACAACCCTTACCCCAAAACAACCCTAATGTCAACCCTAACCATAACCCTAATCAAAACCCTAAATCCAACACACCCCTAATCCTAATCTCAACCCTAGCCTCAAACCTAACCTTAATCCCAATACACCCCTAATCACAACCCTAACCTTAACCCTAATCCCAAACCTAACCCTAATCCCAAGCGTAACCCTAATGCCAACCCTAACCCTAATACCAACCCTAATCCAAACCCTAACCCTAATCCCAGCTCTAACCCTAACTTTAGCCCCAACCCTAGCCCTAACTTTAGCCCCAACCCTAACCCTAGCCCTAAGGCTACTTTCACACTTGCGTCGTTTGGCATTCCGTCGCAATCCGTCGTTTTGGACAAGAAACGGATCCTGCAAATGTGCCCGCAGGATGCGTTTTTTGCCCATAGACTTGTATTGCCGACGGATCGTGACGGATGGCCACACGTCGCGTGCGTCGTGCACTGGATCAGTTGTGTTTTGGCGGAGCGTCGGCACAAAAAAAGTTCAATGAAACGTTTTTTTGTACGTCGCATCCGCCATTTCTGACCGCGCATGCGTGGCCGTAACTCCGCTCCCTCCTCCCCAGAACATAGATTGGGCAGCGGATGCGTTGAAAAACTACAGCTGCTGCCCACGTTGTGCACAATTTTCACAACGTGCGTCGGTATGTCGGGCCGACACATTGCGACGGCCCCGTACCGACGTAAGTGTGAAAGAAGCCTAACCCTAAATTTAGCCCCAACCCTAACCCTAAATTTAGCCCCAACCCTAACCCTAAATTTAGCCCCAACCCTAGCCCTACCCCTACCCCTAACCCTAGCCCTATCCCTAACCCTACCCCTAACCCTACCCCTACCCCTAACCCTAACCCTACCCCTACCCCTACCCCTAACCCTAACCCTACCCCTAACCCTAACCCTACCCCTAACCCTAACCCTAACCCTACCCCTAACCCTAACCCTACCCCTAACCCTAACCCAGCCCTAACCCTAACCCTAACTGCTGTTCTCCTGCCGGCCGGCAGATGGAGACAGATGGCGGGCGCACTGGGCATGCGTCCGCCATGTTCTTCTGCCGGCGGCCAGGAGGAGCAGCAAGAGGATCCAGGGACCTAGGTGAGTATGCTAGGGTCCCCGAATCCCCCTATTTCTCTGTCCTCTGATGTGCGATCACATCAGAGGACAGAGAATTACACTTTACTTTTTTTTTTTTTTTGCGGTCGCCGGTAAACAGTTAATTACCGGCGATCGCAAAACAGGGGTCGGTAATACCGACCCCGATCATGCTCTTTGGGGTCTCGGCTACCCCCGGCAGCCGAGACCCCAAAGATTCTCCCGGTGCCGGCCGGCGGGCGCACTGCGCATACGCCCGCCATTTTGAAGATGGCGGCGCCCACCGGGAGACACGAGGAGCATCGGGGGAGCTAGGTGAGTATTGGGGGGCCACCTGGGACCCCTTTTCTCTGTCCTCCGATGTGCGATCACATCGGAGGACAGAGAAATTAAAAAGAGATCGCTTTTTTTTTTTTTTGCGATCGCCGGTAAACGGTTAATTACCGGCGATCGCAAATGCGGGGTGGGTTAAAAAAAACCCGAATCATGTTCTCTGGGGTCTCGGCTACCCCCGGCAGCCGAGACCCCGGAGAAAATCGGCCTCTGGGGGGCGCTATGGACTTTTTCCACAGCGCCGTTAATTAACGGCGCTGTGGTTTAAGTACCCTTAGCGGCCGCCGTTAAAAGGCGTATCGGCGGTCGCTAAGGGGTTAATTTGCATTTTATTGCATGAAATAAGTATTTGAAAACAGAACTTGATATTTGGTACAGAAACCTTTGTTTGCAATTTTTGTTTGGACTACCTGCACTCTGGAGACCCAGCTAACTCTACTGGGGCACGGAGAAAAAGCAGATCAAGTTGTGCATCTCCCTCTATTACCAGTCTACGTTACCGGAACCCGGAGCCAAGCTAGGAGGCAACTGTCCTGCCGGCACTCTTGAGAACCACCTAACAGAGGAAACGGTGCAGGGCAACAGCGGGTGGTGCTGAGGCCCAGTGGTACAGGATTCATTGTAGGTGGACAGCAGAATTTGAATTGCCAGTAGCCCAGCCAGAGTCCAGCTTGCTTTTCTCAACCCCGACAACACGGCAGCGGGTGTTCAATGTGCTACGTGCACTTCCAAGCAACAGCTAGCAGTGCTGAGGCCCAGGCAGACAGGATTCATTGTAGGTGGACAGGAGAATTTGAATTGCCAATAGCACAGCCAGAGTCCAGCTTCCGTTGCTGAACCCAGACAACACGGCAGCGGGTGTTCACTGTGCTACTGACACTTCCGAGCAACAGCTGACGGTGCTGAAGCCCAGGTAGACTGGAGTATTTATAGGTGGACTGGAGTATTTGTAGGTGAACTGGAGTATCTGATTTGCCAGTGGCACAGCCAGAGTAAAGCTTGCGGTGCTGAACACTGTAAACAAAGCAGCGGTTGCTCACTATGCGACTGACACTTCGGAGCAACAGCTGATGGTGCTGAAGCCCAGGTGGGCTGATCAATCTAGTGGTGCCAGAGGGTTAAGTGTGGACCTGGGGACTGTTGCCAGACATGTGTTTATTCAGTCTCATCTGTGCGGCTTGCAAAGTCTGGTGCGATCCAGGCCTGGTTCACCTTTATAAAAGTTAGGCAGTCAACGTTATCGGCGGATATGAGTGTGTGTTGGTCTGTTAGGACTCCACAAGCAGTGTTAAAAACACACTCCGATAACACACTGGCAGCGGGGCAGGCCAGCACCTCCAAGGCATACTGGCTAAGCTCTGGCCATATATCAACCTTGGAGACCCAAAACTTAAAGGGGGCAGAACCATCCTGGGACACACTGACATGGTTGGACATGTAGTCTGCCACCATCTGACAGTAATGCTGCGTCCTGCTGAATGGAACCGTATGGGATGGTGCATGATGTGGTTGCGGGCACACAAAACTTTGCCACATTTTGGCAAGACTGAACTGGCCTTCTCTCAGGTGGAAATGAGGACATTATCGAATGTACCAGTGTGTCTTGGAACTCTTGCATTTTACGATCCCGGTTCAACGGTGTTATCAGGGTTTGTAGGTTGTCCCGGTAGTGAGGATCCAGGAGGCTGGCCACCCAGTAATCATCAGTGTTGAGAATGCGAGCGATACGGCGGTCGTTTCGAAGGCACTGCAGCATGAAATCACTCATGTGTTGCAGACTGCTGACTGGCCACGCCCCACTGTCCCCTGCTTGAGGTGTGCTCTCTGTCTCCTCTGCATCCCCCCATCCTCGCCGTAAATGATGACTACCAGTGTGTGGTGTACCATCCTCCTCCGGCCATACTACTTCCTCATCCAATTCTTCCTCCTCCTCTTCATCAAAAAGTGTCCCCTGTCTGGACCTTTGTGAGTTGCCGTGTTGCCTGGCTAACAATCCACCCGTAGAGCTGTGGGTAGACTGTCCGGATACAGAAGGCATTGTCAGCATTTGTTCCTCCTCCTTGTCTAAAACTGCATCCCTGATCCCTAGCATAGTTTTTTCAAGGAGGCATATGAGGGGTACAGTGATGCAGACTATGGCATCATCCACGCTCGACATGAGAGTGGAATCATGTGGACAGCAGATGTCCTTTATGTAAGCCCACTCGGCACATGTGAAGTGTGCCCTGTGAGCTGTGCGACTCGTTTGTGCCTGATGCAGCTGGAATCCCATTACTGCCTGCTGCTGCTCACACAACCTCTCCAGCATATGCAACGTGGAATTCCACCTAGTGTGGATGTCACATATGAGGCAGTGTTCAGGCAGGTTAAATCTTCATTGCAGAGCTGCAATGCGCTGCAATGCGCGAATTGTTTACGCTCGAACGGTGCAAGTGAGCGCACTCGCCACGGACCTTGTGCAGAAGATCTTCAAGATCCGGATACCTTTTAAGAAAACTCTGCATGACCAAATTTAACACATGTGCCCGGCACAGGATGTGAGTCAGATTGGCTAGACCCAGAGCTGCCACCAGGTTTCACCCATTATCACACACCACCATACCTGGCTGGAGGTTGAGCGACCCTAACCACTGGTCGCTCTGCTGCTTGATGGCATTCCACAGCTGCTCTGTAGTGTGGCTTGTATCCCCCATACTAATCAATTTCAACACGGCCTGTTGACGTTTGCCACGGCATTGCTCAACTTGGTCGTGTCAGTGGACGGTTCACCAATCCTTGTGGATGTAGATGGTGCCAACTGCTGTGTGGAGGAATCTGACGAAGTGGAGTAGGGGGAAGAGGCAATGCGAACGGACAAAAGTCCTGCAATCCTTGGCGTTGGCAGGACCTGCGCAGTGCCACTATCCACTTCTGTACCCAGCTCCACCACATTTACCCAATGGGCAGTGAGGGAAATGTAGCGTCCCTGACCGTGCTTACTGGTCCACGCATCAGTGATCAGGTGGACCTTTCTGCTGATGGCGTTAAGTAGCGCACGCTTAATTTTTTTCTCCACGTGCTGTTGCAGGGCAGGGACGGCTTTTCGACTAAAATAGTGGCTGCTAGGAACACAGTATTGTGGGACTGCCAATGCCATGAGGTTGCGAAAGGCGTCCGTGTCCACCAGCCTGAATGATAGCATTTCAAGGGCCAGCAGTTTTGGTGGGGGTGGCTTGCCGGGAATTTCCTTTTTCGAGCCCCTAACTTTGGGACAGATGGCTGCAGGCTAGACTGGAACTGTGAGGATAACCGGGATTGTGAGGTCGGTGGCGGTGTGACAGTGACGATGGCTGTCTGTACACTACTAGAGGAGGACATTCCCTCTCTCTCCTGGGAGGAACAAGCTACAACGTTAGCGGAAGAGGTGGCACATGGAGCTGCAGGTTGGGCAAGATTTTTTATGTGACTTGTCCACTCCGCAACGTGCTTGTTCCTCAAATGCCTCAACATATTGGTGGTATTGAGGTTGTGGACGTTTTTCCCTCACTTCAGAGTTAGATGACACAGATTGCATCTGACTGTTGTAATGTCATTGGCAACTTGGTAAAAAAAGGCTCAGGCACCACATCTCTTTGGAGCACCCCTTGCACTAGTTTTTGTGTGGGTCCTGCTCCTTCCGGGTGCCGAAGTGGAGGCTACAGGCAACCAACTCTTGCCCCTCACTCTACTCCCTTTTTTGGCCCTCTGCTGCTGTACTGTTGTGGGAATCTCTTCCTCTGAGCTGCTACCACCACTTTGCTGTCCCTCACACAATGATGGATCAAGGACCTCATCATCTGTTGGACCCTCTTCCAACACCTCAGACGATTGCTCCTCCCGGGTCATTTCTATACTGCAGGACGCACCAGCTAATGCCACCTCAGTTTCATCATCATCTGATGCGTACTGTGGTTGGCTGACTGTGTGCACAGGGCTACCCGCCTCTTCTTCTTCTGAGAGAAATAAGTTGGGCATCACTGCGTAAAAACACTTCTTCCTGTTTTCGAATACTGCCTGACTGACCCCCTAATCCACAGCCAACAGATTCTTCAAACAGAAGTAAAGATGGCTCCTGCACTGGTCCCTCTAACTGCCTGGGTAATTTGGCAGGTGGCGGTGAAGAAGCAGAGCGGTGCTCTACACTGACATGAGCGGACTCTGTGCTCTGTATCTGGGAGGATGAGGAACGAATTGAAGTTGATGCTGCAGCTGCCATCCCTCCAACAACGGTTTCAATTTGTTCCTCCCCCAGCAATGGGATACCACGACCTCCAACAAAACTGCACATGAAGGACCACTTGACGATTGGTGGAGCAGCTTAGTATACATTTTTTGCAAAAAAATGTATCAACTAAATACCCTGTTTTTTTCCATCTTTTGACTAGCACTTGCTTATTACTGTGATTTTGTTACAACAGAGTATTTTTGACCTCACTGTGCTCTTTTGTGTCTTCAAGTTTCTTGGTGGTGTGTGACCAGGTTCCAACAGACTTGTTCAATGTGCAAGTAGCCCATGTGTTTCTGGTTCTATAATTGTTCTCTTGTTTCTACAAGATTGGGGAGTCCACCACTCCTTATGGGTCATTTGCATCAAAGCTGTTCCATCGAGCATGTTCACATGGATATTCTCTCTCTGAACCCTGCTTATACAAGTACTATACAGATGATCAGGTTTTTAAATACACCAGATAGGGATTATAAACATTATTTAGGACTGCTCTATATGGGTATGCCTTGACGATTGGTGGAGCAGCTTAGTATACATGTTTTTGCAAAAAAAAGGTATCAACTAAATACCCTGTTTTTTCCATCTTTTGACTAGCACTTGCTTATTACTGTGATTTTTTTTTTACAACAGAGTATTTTTGACCTCACTGTGCTCTTTTTTGTCTTCAAGTTTCTTGGAGGTGTGTGAATAGGTTCCTACAGACTTGTTCAATGTGCAAGTAGCCCATGTGTTTCTGGTTCTATAATTGTTCTCTTGTTTCTACAAGATTGGGGAGTCCACCACTCCTTATGGGTCATTTGCATCAAAGCTGTTCCATCCAGCATGTCCACATGGATATTCCCTCTCTGAACCCTGCTTATACAGGTACTATACAGATGATCAGGTTTTTAAATACATCAGATAGGGATGACGATTAGTGGAGCAGCTTAGTATACATTTTTTTGCAAAAAAAGGATCAACTAAATACCCTGTTTTTGTCCATCTTCCATCCTGGCCACATGGACCGATTGGACCATGTGGCCAGGATGGGAGGATGTAGCATGCAAAAGCATGTTTGTGGCCATCGGTTTACAGAAGATATCCATCTGTATCTCTCCATGTGCATCACGTCGGAGTGTGACGTCCAGGAACTCCACGGCATCAACATCATATTTAAAAGTAACATAGATATTCAACATGTTATCATTAAGTGACGCCATGAAGTTCCTGAGGTCCGCCTCAGACCCCTGCCAGATCAGTAATATGTCGTCGATGTACCGCATCCAGGAAAGGACGCGGCACATCGGCGACGACTGATCCGGCAGGGAGAGGCCCCTCTCCCATAGCCCCAGGAACAGATTGGCATATGCCGGGGCAAAGGCTGCCCCCATGGCTGTTCCTTGGAGCTGTAGGAAGAAGGACCCCTTAAACACGAAGAAATTGTGCGTCAACATAAAGCCAAGCAACTGAATCACCAGTTCAATAATGTCCTTTGGCAGATTTGATGTACCCAAATAGAATGTAGCTGCCCTTAGTCCATCCTCGTGCCTGATGCTGGTATATAGGGACTCGATGTCCCCCGTAACCAGCATCGTATCATCATCCAGACATATACCGTCTACCTGCCTCAACAGATCACCAGTGTCCTTCAAAAATGATGGTAGGCCCTCGACCAACGGTTGTAGCTTTGAGTCGATCCATTTATTGATGTTTTCTAAAAATCCTCCCCTACCTGACACAATAGGGTGACCCGGGGGCGTCCGCACGTCCTTGTGGATTTTGGGTAACAAATAGAAGGTGGGGACCGTCGGCTCCGTCACCACAAGTGCCGCTGCCAACTCCTTAGTAATTGTCCCCACCTCCCTAGCATTATTAATGATAGATGTTAATTGTGCAGAATAGGCAGACAAGGGGTTAAACGTGAGTTTTTTGTAACATGTGTTATTATGTAGTTGGCGAAAGGCCTCTTTCTCATAGAGAGCCTTAGGCCATACCACAATGTTACCCCCCTTGTCCGCCGGTTTAAATTCTACATCCAGTAGCTCCTGAATGACGCGCAGACGCTCCCTCTCACCCTTGGACAGGTTGTCACAATGGATATACCGTGGAATCTCTCTAAACTCCTTAGTTACAATTTGGACAAAGAGATCCACATTCAGACACAATGTCAGGGGAGGAAATTTCTTGGATTTAGGGCGAATTGTCGATGGCACCTTACCTCCCTCTGGAGTGTTGTGTTCAATAGCCAGCTCCTCTAAGGTGCGTAGCGCTATTTGTTCTTCCTCTGTCGGAAACAATTCGACAATTTAACCATCAAAAAAATATTTTTTGAAAATTAAACAACACGCAAATAATTGCAGGTCTTTTACAGCCGTGAAAACATCAAACGGCGCTGCTGGTGAAAAGGATAAACCCTTTGCTAAAAGGGCTCGATCTATTTCCGTAAATCTATGTTCACTTAGATTAATTACCTTGTTATCCTGTCGCTGATAGTCAGGTGAACGGTATTCATGTCATCTTCTATATGGATGGAAATTACGGTCCCTCTGTCTCCTCAAGGATACTCCTGACCTAGTGGTCATAGATGGACCTGACACGTCCGATTGATCACTAACTGACGAGACTGAGGATTGTGAAGGTGTTAGTCTGATCTGCTGACCTCGTGGAACTGCTTTTCTCCACAAGTACACGCGATTACTTTCATAGTCGCGTAGATCACGATTTAATTTTTTTAATTGAGTCTCATTGATCTTTTTCACAACACCCTCCAGTACTTTCTCCATCTGGGTATTAAAATTCGATAATTTTTCAGGTGTACCACCCCCCTTAAGTTCCTCCTCAGCCACTTTAATTGTCGCATCCAGTTGCATAATCTTTGTATTATTTAAATCACATAAAAGGCGCATCAATGTACTGGAACAGCCACTACATGCCTCCTCCCATGTGGCCACAAAATCCACATCTTCCACCGGAAAAGTATGTACCACACGGACCCGCAGGCCCCTTGGAATAATTTTCTTGGAGAGATATTTCTCCAAAAATGTGCGGTTCCACCACAATTTAGTACGCTTTATCACCATGCTCTGTAGATCTGATGCCTGATAATCCCATCTGCGATCGGTAGCCATCTAAGTGCTTGGCCCATCTCCCCCAAATACTTTATCAATTTGTGTAAGCCAGGTTCTCTCCTTAGCTTTAAAGTCCATGTTCAGAGGTACTCCTGTGCAAAACACAGCATAAATTAGATACACACTTCCTAGCGAACAAAGCCACATAATACCACAGTGGATCCCAATAACCATTAAAGGGTCCCTGTGTATGCAATACGGACTACTGCCCCTATCATCAAAAAATATATATGAATCCACACAACACAATGATTACAGGGTCAAACGAAAGTATATAGAAAGATTTATAATTTATTTATTAAAATGACCACACATAAGGTCAAACAACAAATCAATTAGGTAAAAAGCTGTGTGAGAGAAATACGCAAAGAAATAGAACATGCATTGTGGGATGTTACAAATGTCAGGACACACCGGGACACTGGGAAATGATAGAGGCTAGGAAAACTATAACCTCACATATGGGCAGGATACAATTACACCATATAAACCCCTGCAAAGTAGAGGGTTACCACTCTTACTGCCCCACTGCGCCTATGCTCAATCTCATAGTGACTCACCCCAGCATATTGCTTATTTTAAGGTGACCGCCTCGCAATCCAAACATAGCCACAATTACTTGTAGATCGGCGACACCCGGCACCACAACTCCCAATGACCCGGTCCATCCGCCTCGACGCGCGTTTCGGACCTTCCTTCTTCCAAGGGGGCCTGCTATTTCATACCTTGTCCCATCTTATATACCCGCACTGCCAAAATGCCAGCCGGCCCAGCGTAGCCGGAAAACCGGAAGTTGCGGACCCGACCGGAAGTTATGCGCGTATCTCCCTAGCAACCCGCGACGCCGGACGGCGTCGGCGTCATGTGACGGCAGGTCCTAACAGGACACCGCCCACCACCAGAGACGCCGAAAGCCGTCCAGAGGCGCAGAGCCAGAGAGACAGGCGCGTACAGGTACAGGAGCGCAACATATCCGGCCGCACGGCAATAGATGTAAACACCTCGTGCAGTCAGCAATAGGCATAAGCACCCCGTGCAGACTCTCTAAACCATATGTACGGATGTAAAACATATTAACCGGGGAACAAAATGAAAGCACATAAACAATCAAAAACAAGAAAAAACAACAATGTGAAACACTATTCATATAAGGCTGAATCACCAATGGCACAATCAATGCAAAGACGATAGGACATTGTAACATTAAATAATATCCGTTGATTTTCATAATGTCCTTCTTATGGTAATCCTCGTCACATGTCCATCAGTATCTTTGTACCAGATATTCAGTCAAATCAAGACATAAAGGAGACACGCAGGAACTAAAATGAAGATATACATAGAAGAAACAACTATTAAAAACAAAACGCAGAGTAACAATTGTAACAACCACAGGGCCAGCGGCACCAATAGATGAACCAATAGATGAACCAATCGATGATAATTAAGGGATAGGCTATCATAAAAATGGAGCAAAACTAATATTTTCATTGAGTCCAGATGGATTGACCGTGTTCAAGGTCCAAATCCATCTGGACTCTAATTGGGACAAACGTTTGGAAATCCCCCCACCCCGGATACCGGCATCAATCTTATCAATCCCACGAAATCTTAGGAATCTCTGAACCCTGCTTATACAGGTACTACACAGATGATCAGGTTTTTAAATACACCAGATAGGGATTATATACATTAGTTAGGACTGATCTATATGGGTATACCTTGACGATTGGTGGAGCAGCTTAGTATACATGTCTTTGCAAAAAACGTATCAACTAAATACCCTGTTTTTTTCCATCTTTTGACTAGCACTTGCTTATTACTGTGATTTTTTTACAACAGAGTATTTTTGACCTCACTGTGCTCTTTTGTGTCTTCAAGTTTCTTGGTGGTGTGTGAACAGGTTCCTACAGACTTGTTCAATGTGCAAGTAGCCCATGTGTTTCTGGTTCTATAATTGTTCTCTTGTTTCTACAAGATTGGGGAGTCCACCACTCCTTATGGGTCATTTGCATCAAAGCTGTTCCATCCAGCATGTCCACATGGATATTCCTTCTCTGAACCCTGCTTATACAGGTACTATACAGATGATCAGGTTTTTAAATACACCAGATAGGGATTATATACATTAGTTAGGACTGCTCTATATGGGTATACCTTGACGATTGGTGGAGCAGCTTAGTATACATTTTTTTGCAAAAAAACATATCAACTAAATACCTTGTTTTTTCCATCTTTTGACTAGCACTTGCTTATTACTGCAATTTTTTTTTACAACAGAGTATTTTTTACCTCACTGTGCTCTTTTGTGTCTTCAAGTTTCTTGGTGGTGTGTGAACAGGTTCCCACAGACATGTTCAATGTGCAGGTAGCCCATGTGTTTCTGGTTGCATGAAGGACTGTTCCCAGGAATAGCTAGTGGCTGAGTCAATTGTGCTAGCAGCAGGCAAAGATTCTCCACGTCCTCTCCCTGCAACACCTCCACGACCACGGCCGCGACCACGTCCCTTACTCCCTGCCTTCCTCATCTCTCTACACTTAGATGGGCAGAAGGGCAGAAGAGTTCTCCTATTTAGTGTGCCTAAACCTGTAAAGCTGCAGACTGGTGTAAGAAACACTAATTGGATCTAGTTTGGCGTAAACTTCAATAGAAACTGGTGTGGCCTAAACGAATATGAACTGGTGTTGTGTGAACTGTATTTATCAAAATCTGAAAGTATCAGAGTTTTTGTAGCAGTTGCACTATGGGGGCGTAATCTACGGTGCAAAAGTGGAATCTACAAATATTCTGCGAATACTAGGTGAGAATGTGCAAGGCGGCACAATCCCACAACAAAAATACGATAGTGTGATTACTAGTGTTGAGCATTCCGATACTGCAAATATCGGGTATCGGACGATATTCGCTCTATCAGAATTCCGATACCGAGTCCCGATATTTTTGTGATATCGGAAATCGGAATCGAAAGTTCCTATAAGTTCCCAATCATCTTCGGCGTGTGCGGTGCGTATGCTTCCCAGGGTCTGGAGGAGAGGAGACTCTCCTTCAGGCCCTGGGATCCATATTCATGTAAACAATAAAGAATACAAATAAAAAATATGGATATACTCACCCCTCCGACGAACCCTGGCTGTCACTGCTGCAAGCGTCTGCCTCCGTTCCTAAGAATGCAGAGAGTGAAGGACCTTCGATGACGTTGCGGTCAGGTGACCGCTCACCTGACCGCTCACGTGACCGCGACGTCATCGAAGATCCTTCACTCTCTGCATTCTTAGGAACGGAGGCAGACGCTTGCAGCAGTGACAGCCAGGGTACGTCGGAGGGGTGAGTATATCCATATTTTTTATTTTTATTCTTTATTTTTTACATGAATATGGATCCCAGGACCTGAAGGAGAGTTTCCTCTCCTTCAGACCCTGGGAACCATTCAGGATACATTCCGATATTTGTGTCCCATTGACTTGCATTGGTATCGGGTATCGGTATCAGCGATATCCGATATTTTTTGGATATCGGCCGATCCAATCCGATACTGATACTTTTGAATATCGGAAGGTATCGCTCAACACTAGTGATTGCACCTCGACTGCTGCACAGAGGTGTAAACCGACACTAATTGGAAGTATTGTGGTGATTCCAATTAGAGTGCAATCACACACAAAATGCAGGTGAAAGAATTAGAAATTTTTTGTAGCAGTTGCACCATGGGGGCGTAATCTACAGTGCAAAAGTGGAAGCTACAAAAATTCTGCTAATACTAGGTAAGAATATTTCCCAATTCCCACACGGCTCCCCTCCCCAGTCCTCACTAAGAGGTATAGAATCACACAACTAAATAACTTTTGTTCCCTCTATCTATCCAATTCTCAACGGCTGCAGTCCGAACAAAATAAAAGAATGGTGGATGGTGTGCTGAAACAGCAAAAATACAGGAGCTGCAATCTGCAGAGAATGCAGTAAGCAGACCAGTGTATGCTGCACAGTGCTTGCTTCACAGAACTCTGTGCAGGTCTTAAGAAAAAAGCACAGGGTAGTGAAGCACAGTCAGTGAAGGTACTTTAACACAGGAGGTGTTAAAATAGATAGGACAAAAACGCTAATAGAGACACAATATTTTCACTCTCTCTCTATCTCTAATGACAGAGACAAGCTCTCCCTAACTGAATTCACAGTAGAGTGAACACAAAATGGCGGCACCAGCCTTTTATAGTGCCTGACAGGGCTGCCACTAGAAATTTCGGGGTCCCATACTGGCAAAATTTTCGGGGCCCCCTTGAGACTCCGCCCAGGCTCCACCCCAGCCACGCCTCCACGTTCCACCCCTCGAACTGTCCACAGTCCCACCGCTCTCTCTTGGAAAAACTCCACTTCTCACCTATCACACATTAACAGTTCCCATCACCAGATCACATACATAGCTGGCAGCTTTTGTTTTGGCCAAAAGATTTTTTAAGCTGCCACCATAACACGGTAGACACTTTTGGCCGGGCCCTACTCTACCTATTAAATATTTGTTAAAATATGCAATACAATTTAGGTATATTTTTATTTATTTTTCAATTTTTAAAATGACCAATAATATCACATACAAGGAACAAATACCGCTACACCATGACCAGATGACATATTACCACCACAGTGATCGAATAATATCACATACAAAGAACAAATACCACTACACCATGACCAGACCACATATTACCACCACTGTGATCGAATAATATCACATACAAGGAACAAATACCGCAACACCATGTCCAGACCACATATTACCACCACATAGTGATTGAATACTACAATTCTGATCAGTAATTTAAAAAAAAGCACCATACTATCACCATAAGTGCCATTATACACAGGAGATCTGTACTTAGTATGCAGTGTCTGTGTACAGATAATACAGTGATCACTAGTGAAATTATACACAGGAGCTCTGTATACAGTATACAGTGTATAGTGTCAGTGTATAGGTATCACACTGACTCACCAGTGCCGTCTCTAGGTGAAGTCCTTCATCTTTCATCCAGCACAGACCGCCATCATTTCATCCAGCCAGGACTTCTCTCTGCAGGAAATAACACAGTTATCTCGAGCTCCGCTTGTAGAATACATTACTTAATTTTTCCCACCTTCTACATTACACCACATGAAGAAAAAGAGGCGACATAGTGTCACTCTACGCAGTAACAGGACCACCCCCCCATTTAAAACCGTGTCCTCAAAAAATAAAATAAATACATCACTGCAGTAATAATATCCCTAAATTAGCCCCTATGGTAATAATATTCCCCATCCTGGCCACCGTGTGTCTCATTCCTGGCGTCAGCCACATGTTCTCCCATCCTGCCCTCATGACTATCCATTCTGCCCCATATGATCTCCCCATCCTGCCCCATATGATCACCCCATGTGATTTCTCCATCCTGCCCCATCTGTCTCCATCATATCCATCCTGCCCCATGATCCTGCACGATCTGTCTCCAATCATGCCCCATGTCTCCATTCTGCCCCCTATGTCTCCAACCATGCCCCCATGTCTGCAATCCTGACACTTGTCTCCAATCATGCCCCCTGTGTCTCCTTTCTGCCCCATCTGTCTCCAATCCTCCCCCATCTGTCTCCAGTCATGCCCCCATGTCTTTAATCCTGCCTCGTGTCTCCAATCATGCCCTGTATCTCCATTCTGCCCCGTGTCTCGCATTCTGCCGCAATTTCCAGCATTCTGCCCCAATGACCAGCATTCTGCCCCCGGGTCTCACATTCTGCCCCTGTCACTGTGTCCAGCATTCTGCCTCTGTCACTGTGTCCAGCATTCTGCCCCTGTCACTGTGTCCAGCATTCTGCCCCATTGTGTCCAGCATTCTGCCCCAGTGTGTCCAGCATTCTGCCCCAGTGTGTCCATAGCATTCTGCCCCACTGTCTATAGCATTCTGCCCTGTCACTGTGTCCAGCATTCTGCCCCAGTGTGTCCAGCATTTCTGCCCCAGTGTCTATAGCATTCTGCCCCACTGTCTATAGCATTCTGCCCCACTGTGTCCATAGCATTCTACCCCACTGTGTCTATAGCATTCTGCCCCACTATGTCCATAGCATTGTGCCCCACTGTGTCCATAGCATTTCTGCCCCAGTGTGTCCAGCATTTCTGCCCCACTGTGTCCAGCATTTCTGCCCCACTGTGTCCAGCATTTCTGCCCCACTGTGTCCAGCATTTCTGCCCCACTGTGTCCAGCATTTCTGCCCCACTGTGTCCAGCATTTCTGCCCCACTGTGTCCAGCATTTCTGCCCCACTGTGTCCAGCATTTCTGCCCCACTGTGTCCAGCATTTTTGCCCCACTGTGTCCAGCATTTCTGCCCCACTGTGTCCAGCATTTCTGCCCCACTGTGTCCAGCATTTCTGCCCCACTGTGTCAAGCATTTCTGCCAACCCGGGCCCCCCTGGATCGCAGCTCGCAAAGAAAAAAAAAACCAAGAGTTCTTACCTGGCCATGCTCCTGCGCTGGGTGAAGCTCCCTCCAGGCTCCACACAGATGCACTCGCCTGGCCCGACGGCTGACAATGACGTCAGACGCCGGCGACGCCGGCGAGTGCGCACTGCGGCCCTATTCAGCTGCCAGCCTCAGACTGGCTGGCGGCTGTTAACTATTGACATGCGGGCGCGGGCCCGCACGTCAATAGTGTGCCGCAGCGCCTGCAGGGGGGGCCCGGTGAGCAGATGAGACGGGGCCCGATGCGGGCCCCCTCTGCTCACCAGGCCCCATACGCCAGTCACGGCTGTAATGCCCTGATGGCGGCCCTGGTGCCTGATCACAGCCAATCACAGTCATGCCAGTAGTTAAAATGCCTACTAGCATTTCAGGATGTGCCCACACTTCACAGGCTTTTCTTTGGGTGGTTCATGTGTCAATAACAAGCATTGTGCAAAAAAAAATAACGCACTTCCAATTTCCGATCACATTCAAAGATCGGAATCGGGATTCGGAATTCAGATCATAGTGAAAATCGGTATCATTCTGATTTTACATGATCAGATCGAGCAATCCTAATTGTGTTCTCTGCCACTCTGACCCGGTCAGACTGATCAAAAATAAGTCTTAAAGCCTCAAAGAATCTGTCCACAGACAAACGTTCAGGGGCAGAAGTAGGTAAAGAGAAATCCCATGACTGAGGTCCTTCCTGCAGTAAGGAAATGATTATCCACACGCACTGACTCTCATTTCCAGAAGATCGGGGTCTAAGAGAAAACAATAGCTTGCAACTCTCCTTAAATGTATGGAACCTCTCCTTTTCCCCGGGGAAGGTATCTGGGAGCCTGACCGTAGGTTCAGGAGAGTGCAATGAGACATCAACAGTGTTAGGCCGGCTTCACACTCAGCGTATGAAAATACGGTCCGTATATTACGGCCGTAATACGTTGAAATGTCCCGAAAATAGTGGTCCGTAGCTCCTCCGTAGGCAGGGTGTGTCAGCGTTTTTTGCGCATGGCATCCTCCGTATGTAATCCGTATGGCATCCGTACTGCGTGGTTTTCTCGCAGGCTTGCAAAACCAACATACCGCTATAGAAATGATCCATGTGTCCCAAAAAGAAAAAAATATATATATATACTGTCTATATATATATATATATATATATATATATATATGTCAGTAGACACATATATGTATATATATTACTATTTTTTCCAGCGCTATACAGCTTGAAAGCCGGTAATTCAATTACCGGCTTTTTCTTTCTCCTTCCTAAAACCCGACATGATTTGAGACATGGTTTACATACAGTAAACCATGTCTTCTCTCAATTTTTTTTGCAGATTCCACACTACTAATGTCAGTAGAGTGTATCTGCAAAATTTGGCCGTTCTAGCTCTTAAAATAAAGGGTTAAATGGCGGAAAAAATTGGCGTGGGCTCCCGCGCAATTTTCTCCGCCAGAGTAGTAAAGCCAGTGACTGAGGGCAGATATTAATAGCCTGGAGAGGGTCCATGGTTATTGGCCCCCCCCTGGCTAAAAATATCTGCCCCCAGCCACCCCAGAAAAGGCACATCTGGAAGATGCGCCTATTCTGGCACTTGGCCACTCTCTTCCCATTCCCATGTAGCGGTGGGATATGGGGTAATGAAGGGTTAATGCCACCTTGCTATTGTAAGGTGACATTAAGCCTAATTAATAATGGAGAGGCGTCAATTATGACACCTATCCATTATTAATCCAATTGTAGTAAAGGGTTAAATAAAACACAAACACATTATTTAAAATTATTTTAATGAAATAAAAACAATGGTTGTTGGAGTATTTTATTCTACGCCCAATCCAGTCACTGAAGACCCTCGTTCTGTGAAAGAAAAAACATAATAAACCAACAATATACTTACCCTCCGCAGATCTGTAACGTCCAACGATGTAAATCCTTCTGAAGGGGTTAAAACATTTTGCAGCAAGGAGCTTTGCTAATGCAATGCTGCTCCTTGCTGCAAAACCCCGGGGAATGAGTCTAAATATAGATCAATGAGCTATATTTAGCTTCATTTGCGGTGAGGCGCCCTCTGCTGGATGTTCATAGATCGTGGGAACTTTCCTAGAAACCCTGGGAAAAAGCCGGTAATTGAATTACCGGCTTTCAAGCTGTATAGCGCTGGAATAAATATTAATATATATACAGTTAGGGCCAGAAATATTTGGACAGTGACACAATTTTCGCGAGTTGGGCTCTGCATGCCACCACATTGGATTTGAAATGAAACCTCTACAACAGAATTCAAGTGCAGATTGTAACGCTTAATTTGAAGGGTTGAACAAAAATATCTGATAGAAAATGTAGGAATTGTACACATTTCTTTACAAACACTCCACATTTTAGGAGGTCAAAAGTAATTGGACAAATAAACATAACCCAAACAAAATATTTTTATTTTCAATATTTTGTTGCAAATCCTTTGGAGGCAATCACTGCCTTAAGTCTGGAACCCATGGACATCACCAAACGCTGGGTTTCCTCCTTCTTAATGCTTTGCCAGGCCTTTACAGCCGCAGCCTTCAGGTCTTGCTTGTTTGTGGGTCTTTCCGTCTTAAGTCTGGATTTGAGCAAGTGAAATGCATGCTCAATTGGGTTTAGATCTGGAGATTGACTTGGCCATTGCAGAATGTTCCACTTTTTGGCACTCATGAACTCCTGGGTAGCTTTGGATGTATGCTTGGGGTCATTGTCCATCTGTACTATGAAGCGCCGTCCAATCAACTTTGCAGCATTTGGCTGAATCTGGGCTGAAAGTATATCCCGGTACACTTCAGAATTCATCCGGCTACTCTTGTCTGCTCTTATGTCATCAATAAACACAAGTGACCCAGTGCCATTGAAAGCCATGCATGCCCATGCCATCACGTTGCTTCCACCATGAGGATGTGGTGTGCCTTGGATCATGTGCCGTTCCGTTTCTTCTCCAAACTTTTTTCTTCCCATCATTCTGGTACAGGTTGATCTTTGTCTCATCTGTCCATAGAATACTTTTCCAGAACTGAGCTGGCTTCTTGAGGTGTTTTTCTGCAAATTTAACTCTGGCCTGTCTATTTTTGGTATTGATGAATGGTTTGCATCTAGATGTGAACCCTTTGTATTTACTGTCATGGAGTCTTCTCTTTACTGTTGACTTAGAGACAGATACACCTACTTCACTGAGAGTGTTCTGGACTTCAGTTGATGTTGTGAACGGGTTCTTCTTCACCAAATTAAGTATGCGGCGATCATCCACCACTGTTGTCATCCGTGGACGCCCAGGCCTTTTTGAGTTCCCAAGCTCACCAGTCAATTCCTTTTTTCTCAGAATGTACCCAACTGTTGATTTTGCTACTCCAAGCATGTCTGCTATCTCTCTGATGGATTTTTTCTTTTTTTTCAGCCTCAGGATGTTCTGCTTCACCTCAATTGAGAGTTCCTTTGACCGCATGTTGTCTGCTCACAGCAACAGCTTCCAAATGCAAAACCACACACCTGGAATCCACCCCTGACCTTTTAACTACTTCATTGATTACAGGTTAACGAGGGAGACGCCTTCAGAGTTAATTGCAGCCCTTAGAGTCCATTGTCCAATTACTTTTGGTCCCTTGAAAAAGAGGACGCTATGCATTACAGAGCTATGATTCCTAAACCCTTTCTCCGATTTGGATGTGGAAACTATCATATTGCAGCTGGGAGTGTGCACTTTCAGCCCATATTATATATATAATTGTATTTCTGAACATGTTTTTGTAAACAGCTAAAATAACAAAACTTGTGTCACTGTCCAAATATTTCTGGCTCTAACTGTACATATATGTGTCTCACTGACATATATATATATATATATATATATATACCTATTCTATGTGTACACATTTATTCTACCTATTCTACTGTAAGCTGTCAGTGTGATTTTACTGTACACCGCACTGAATTGCCGGCTTTTCTCTCTAACAGCGCTGCGTATTTCTCGCAAGTCACACTGCTTGTCCGTGTGTAATCCGTATTTTTCACGCTTCCATAGACTTTCATTGGTGTATTTCTTGCGCAGTACGGTGACAAACGCAGCATGCTGCGATTTTGTACGGCCGTAGAAAGCCGTATAATACTGATCAGTAAAATACGGCAGATAGGAGCAGAGGCATAGAGAATAATTGTGCCATATTTTTTGCGAGTTTTACGGACGTAGTTTCTGCGCTCTTACGTCCGTAAAACTCGCAAGTGTGAAGCCGGCCTTAGAGTGCTTACAGTCAGTCTGCAAAGATTTTTGTTATGATCAGGTGACCTTGGAGCAGCATGAAAACTTTCACTGGAGTAGGTGGTAACTATACTGACCGCAAACCCTGATCTTAACACCGCAACTAGAAGTAGCCGTGGGGTGTGCCTAACAAAATCTAGACACCTCGACACAGCCGGAGGACTAAATACCCCTATAGATGGAAATAGGAATTCTACCTTGCCTCAGAGCAGAACCCCAAAGAATAGGCAGCCCCCCACAAATAATGACTGTGAGTAGTAGAGGAAAAGACACACGCAGGCAGGAAACAGGATTTAGCAAAAGAGGCCACACTAGCTAAAATAGGAAAGGATAGGACAGGATACTAAGTGGTCAGTATTAAAATCCTTCCAAAAATATCCACAGCAGAAAATACAAAAACTCCACCATCTAACTAAAGATGTGGAGCGTATATCTGCAGCTCCAGAGAATCCAATAAGACTGAGAAAACACTGACGCAGTATAAGCTGGACAAGAGAAAACAAATGAATAGCACAGAATATAAGCACACTGCATGTGTGCCACAGAAAAAGAAACCGACACTTATCTTTTGCTGAATTGGCAGCTAAGCAGGAGAAGCCAAAAAGGGATCCAACACTTCCCAAGAAACATTGACAACTGGCAAGGACTAATGAATCCTGCACACCTAAATATCCCAGTGAGAACTGCAATCAGCAGATACACCTGGCCAGGACTGCGACTCAGAGACAACAGCATTCCCACCTACAACCACTGGAGGGAACCCAAAAGCAGAATTCACAACAGTACCCCCCCCTTGAGGAGGGGTCACCTGTTGTGAATTCTGTTGTTGAACTCCCTCCTGTGGTCGTGAATGGTACTTCGGCGAGTTCTGTCCATGGACTCCCTCTGGTGGCTGTGAGTGAAGCTGCTGCTTCTGAGGTTCCTTACACAGGTGATGTGGTTTATCCTTTGGTTGGCTGCTCTATTTAAATCCACTCAGATTGTTACTCCTTGCCAGCTGTCAATGTTCCTGTGCTGGTTCAGTTCGCTCTTGGATCTTTCTGGAGACCTGTCTCTTCCTGCAAGAAGCTAAGTCCCCGTTTGTTATTTTCTGTTCATGGTTTTCTAGTCCAGCTTGCTTTCATGATTTTGTCTTGCTAGCTGGAAGCTCTGGGATGCAGGGTGGCGCCTCCGCACCGTGAGTCGGTGCGGGGGTCTTTTTGCACACTCTATTTAGTTAGTCTGGCCTCCCTTTGATAAACCTGTTTCATTTCTGTGTTTGTGACTTTCATCTTAACTCACAGTTAATATTTGTGGGGGGCTGCCTTTTCCTTTGGGGAAATTTATCTGAGGCAAGGTAGGCTTTATTTTCTATCTCTAGGGCTAGCTAATTCTTAGGCTGTGCCGAGGCGTCTAGGCCTGTTAGGTATGCTCCACGGCTATTTCTAGTGTGTGTGATAGGATTAGGGATTGCGGTCCGCAAAGTTCCCACTTCCCAGAGCTTGTCCTGTGAGTTTAACCATCAGGTCATTCCTGGTGCTCCTAACCACCAGGTCATAACAGTCACCGAACCCTCACCAGGGCCCCCAGGACGATCAGGATGAGCCAGATGAAAGGCACGGACCAAATCAGCAGCATGGACATCAGAGGCAAAAACCCAAGAATTATCCTCCTGGCCATAACCCTTCCATTTGACAAGGTACTGAAGCCTCTGCCTCAAAAAACGAGAATCCAAAATCTTCTCAACCACATACTCCAACTCTTCATCAACCAACACAGGGGCTGGAGGATCATTAGAGGGAACAACGGGCACCACATATTTCCACAATAAAGATCTATGGAAGACATTATGGATAGCAAAAGAGGCCGGCAGCGCCAAACGAAAAGACACCGGATTAATAATCTCAGAAATCTTATAAGGACCAATAAACCGAGGCTTAAACTTAGGGAAAGAAACCTTCATAGGAACATGACAGGAAGACAACCAGACCAGATCCCCAACCCGAAGCCGGGAACCAACACACCGATGACGGTTAGCAAAATGTTGAGCCTCCTCCTGAGACAACACCAAATTGTCCACCACATGAGCCCAAATCTGCTGCAACCTGTCAACCACAGAATCCACACCAGGACAGTCAGAAGGCTCAACCTGTCCAGAAGAAAAACGAGGATGAAAAAAAAATTACAAAAGAAAGGCGAAACCAAAGTAGCCGAACTAGCCCGATTATTAAGGGCAAACTCGACCAATGGCAAGAAAGCCACCCAATCATCCTGATCAGCAGACACAAAGCATCTCAAATAAGTCTCCAAAGTCTGATTAGTTCGCTCGGTCTGGCCATTTGTCTGAGGATGAAATGCAGAAGAAAAAGACAAATCAATGCCCAGCCTAGCACAAAAGGCCCGCAAAAACCTAGAAACAAACTGGGAACCTCTGTCGGACACAATATTCTCCGGAATACCATGCAAACGAACCACATGTTGAAAAAACAATGGAACCAAATCTGAAGAGGAAGGCAATTTAGGCAAAGGCACCAAATGAACCATCTTAGAGAACCGGTCACAAACAACCCAGATAACAGACATCTTCTGGGAGACCGAAAGATCAGAAATAAAATCCATTGAAATATGCGTCCAGGGCCTCTCAGGGACTGGCAATGGCAAAAGCAACCCACTAGCACGGGAACAACAAGGCTTGGCCCGCGCACAAGTCCCACAGGACTGCACAAAAGAACGCACATCACGCGACAAAGAAGGCCACCAAAAGGACCTACCAACCAAGTCTCTGGTACCAAAAATGCCAGGATGACCAGCCAACACAGAACAGTGAACCTCAGAAATCAGTCTACTAGTCCATCTGTCAGGAACAAACAGTTTTCTCACAGGACAGCGGTCAGGTTTGTCAGCCTGAAATTCCTGAAGAACCCGTCATAAATCAGGGAAAATGGCAGAAAGGACCACCCCTTCTTTCAGAATACCGACCGGTTCTAAGACCTCAGGAGAATCAGGCAAAAAACTCCTAGAGAGGGCATCAGCCTTAATATTCTTAGAACCCGGAAGGTACGAGACCACGAAATCAAAACGGGAAAAAAACAAGGACCATCGAGCCTGTCTAGGATTCAGCCGTTTGGCAGACTCGAGGTAAATCAAATTCTTATGATCGGTCAAGACCACAATACGGTGCTTAGCTCCCTCAAGCCAATGTCGCCACTCCTCAAACGCCCACTTCATAGCCAACAACTCCCGATTGCCGACATCATAATTGCGTTCAGCAGGCGTAAACTTACAGGAAAAGAAGGCACACGGTTTCATTAAGGAACCAACAGGATCCCTCTGAGACAAAACGGCCCCTGCCCCAATCTCAGAAGCGTCAATCTCAACCTGAAACGGAAGAGAAACATCCAGTTGGCGCAACACCAGAGCAGAAGTAAATCGACGTTTAAGCTCCTGAAAGGCAGAGACAGCCGTAGAGGACCAATTCGACACATCAGCGCCTTTCTTTGTCAAATCGGTCAAGGGTTTAACCACGCTGGAAAAATTAGCAATGAAACGGCAATAAAAATTTGCAAAACCCAAAAATTTCTAAAGGCTCTTCACGGATGTGGGCTGAATCCAATCATGAATGGCCTGAACCTTAACCAGATCCATCTCTATAGACGAGGGAGAAAAAATAAAGCCAAAAAAAGAAACCTTCTGCACTTAGACCCTTTCACAAACAAAGCATTGTAACGAAGGATCTGAAATACCATCCTGACCTGTTTCACATGAGACTCCCAATCATCGGAAAAAATCAAAATATCGTCCAAATATACAATCAAGAATTTATCAAGATAAGTCCGGAAGATATCATGCATGAAGGACTGAAAAACAGATGGAGCATTAGAGAGTCCGAATGGCATCGCAAGGTATTCAAAATGGCCTTCGGGCGTGTTAAACCCAGTTTTCCATTCATCACCCTGCTTAATACGAACAAGATTATATGCCCCCGAAGGTCAATCTTCGTAAACCAACTAGCTCCCTTAATCCTAGCAAACAAATCGGAAAGCAAAGGTAAAGGGTATTGAAACTTGACCATGATCTTATTCAAGAGACGATAATCAATACAGGGTCTCAAGGAACCATCTTTTTTAGCAACAAAAAAGAACCCCGCTCCCAACGGTGAAGAAGATGGTCGAATATGCCCTTTCTCCAAAGACTCCTTAATATAGCTTCGCATGGCGGTATGTTCAGGCACAGACAGGTTGAAATGTCGACCCTTAGGAAACTTACAGCCTGGAATCAAGTCAATAGCACAATCGCAGTCCCTGTGCGGTAGAAGGAAACTGGACTTGGGCTCATCGAATACATCCTGAAAATCAGACAAAAACTCTGGAATTTCAGAAGAGGAAGAAGAGGAGATTGACATCAAAGGAACATCATTATGAACCCCCTGACAACCCCACCTAGTCACAGACATGGACTTCCAATCCAACACAGGATTATGTACCTGCAACCACGGAAAACCCAGCACGATAGCATTATGCAAATTATGCAACACCAGAAATCGACAATCTTCCTGATGGGCTGGCGCCATGCGCATGGTCACCTGTGTCCAAAACTGGGGCTTATTTTTAGCCAAGGGTGTAGCATCAATGCCCCTTAAAGGAATAGGGTTCTGCAAAGGCTGCAAGGGAAAACCACAACGCTTGGCAAACTCAAAGTCCATTAAGTTCAAGGCGGCGCCTGAATCCACAAACGCCATGACAGAAAATGATGACAATGAGCAGATCAAGGACACAGATAACAAAAATTTAGGTTGTACAATACTGATGGTAATTGAACTGGCGATCCTCTTTGTCCGCTTAGTGCAGACAGAAATGTCATGAGAAGCGTCGCCACAATAATAACACAACCTATTCTGACGTCTGAAACCTTGTCGTTCCGTTCTAGACAGAATCCTATCACACTGCATTGGCTCAGGAATTTGCTCTGAGGATAACGCCACAGCGCGCACAGTTCTGCGCTCCTGCAAGCGCCGGTCAATCTGAATGGCCAAAGACATAGAATCACTCAGACCGGAAGGCGTGGGAAACCCCACCATAACATCTTTAACGGATTCAGAAAGACCCTTTCTGAAAATTGCCACCAAAGCATCATTATTCCATTTAGTCAACACAGACCATTTTCTGAATTTCTGACAATACAATTCTGCCGCCTCTTGACCCTGAGACAGGGCCAACAAGGTCTTCTCAGCTTGATCCACAGAATTAGGTTCATCATATAATAATCCTAAAGCCAGAAAAAAGGAGTCTACATTAAGCAAAGCCGGATTCCCTGATTCCAGGGAAAATGCCCAATCCTGTGGATCGCCACGCAGCAGGGAGATGACGATTTTAACCTGCTGAATGGAATCACCGGAGGATCGAGGTCTCAAAGCAAAAAATAGTTTACAGTTGTTTTTAAAACTCAAAAATTTGGACCTGTCACCAAAAAACAAATCAGGAGTAGGAATCTTCGGTTCTAAAACAGTAGTCTGAACAATATAATCAGAAATACCCTGTACCCTAGCAGCAAGCTGGTCTACCCGAGAAGCTAATTCCTGAACATTCATGCTAGCACAAGGCTCTTCAGCCACCCAGAGATAAAGAGGGAGGAGAAGTGTTGTGAATTCTGCTCTTGGGCTCCCTCCGGTGGTTATGAGTGGTAGTGCTGCTGTCTTTGGATCACAGCATTTATCAGGTGTATCCACTTTTTGCAATTTGGGCTGGGCTATTTAGTCCTGCTTTATCCTTTAGTCAGTGCCAGTTGTCCATTGTTTTTGGAGGATTCACATCCATACCTGGTCTCTCCTGTTTTGCTGTTCATTTCAACAAAGATAAGTTCTGGCTTTGTTTTTGCTGTCTACCTGCTGTGGACCTTATAGGTCTGTGCATTTTCATGTTTTGTCTTGTCCAGCTTTGTCTGTGAAGGATTTTTTGCAGCCAAGCTGTGTCTCTGGAGATGCAGATATACCCTCCATGTCTTTAGTCAGATGAGGAGATTTGTATTTTCTGCGGTGGATATTTTCTAGTGTTTTAATACTGACCGCATAGTACTCTGTCCTATTCTTTCTTTTTAGCTAGAATGGCCTGCTATGCTAAATCCTGATTTCATGTCTGCGTATGTTATTTCCCTCTCCTCTCACAGTCAATATATGTGGGGGGCTGTCTATCCTTTGGGGATTTTCTCTGAGGCAAGATAGTTTTCTCGTTTCTGTCTTTAGGGGAAGTTAGTTCTTAGGCTGTGTTGAGGGGTCTAGGGAGTGTTAGGTACTCCCCATGGCTACTTCTAGTTGCGGTGCTAAGTTCAGGGTTTGCAATCAGTACAGGTACCACCTTCTCCAGAGTACGTCACATGCTGCTCCTAGGCCACCAGATCATAACAGTACAACTGGCCAACAATGAGTTAATTGCATCTCAGGCTAAGGAAAAAAAAATGGCTCAAAACCTTTCCTCCCTTCTTCTGTTTTGTCTTTTCCTCCCTCTTAATCTCTGGGTGGCTACGGAACCTAGTTAGAACATGAATGTTCAGGAGTTAGTTTCTCGGGTGGATCAGCTTGCTGCTAGGGTACAGGGTATTTCTGATTATATTATTCAGACTCCTGCCTTAGAACCTAAGATTCCCACTCCTGATTTATTTTTTGGTGACAGATCCAAATTTTTGAGTTTCAAAAATAACTGTAAACTGTTTTTTGCATTGAAATCCCGGTCCTCTGGTGATCCCATTCAGCAGGTTAAAATCATCATATCCCTGCTGCGTGGTGACCCACAGGATGGGGCATTTTTCCTGGAATCTGGCAATCCTGCTTTTCTTAATGTTGATTCTTTCTTTCAAGCATTAGAGTTATTGTATGATGAGCCTAATTCTGTGGATCAAGCTGAGAGGATCTTGTTGGCCCTGTGTCAGGGTCAAGAGGCGGCAGAATCGTATTGCCAGAAATTTAGAAAATGGTCTGTACTGACTAAATGAAATGAGGATGCCTTGGCGGCAATTTTCAGAAAGGGTCTTTCTGAATCCGTTAAAGATGTTATGGTGGGGTTCCCCACGCCTGCTGGTCTGAGTGATTCTATGTCTCTGGCCATTCAGATTGATCGGCGCTTGCGTGAGCGCAGAGTTGTGCACACTGTGGCATTGTCCTCCGAGCGGAGCCCTGAGCCTATGCAGTGTGATAAGATTTTGTCTAGAGCTGAACGACAAGAATTCAGGCGTCAGAATAGGTTGTGTTTTTACTGCGGCGATTCTGCTCATGTTATTTCTGATTGCCCTAAGGGTACAAAGAGAATCCCTAGTTCTGTTACCATCAGTACTGTACAACCTAAATTTCTGTTATCTGTGACCTTGATCTGCTCATTATCGTCATTTTCTGCCATGGCATTTGTGGATTCAGGCGCCGCTCTGAACTTAATGGACTTAGAATTTGCCAGACGTTGTGGTTTCCCCTTGCAGCCTTTGCAGAACCCTATTCCTTTAAGGGGGATTGATGCTACACCGTTGGCTATAAATAAACCTCAGTTTTGGACACAGCTGACCATGCGCATGGCGCCAGCCCATCAGGAAGATTGTCATTTTCTGGTGTTGCATAATTTGCATGATGATATTGTGCTGGGTTTTCCATGGTTACAGCTACATAATCCGGTGTTAGATTGGAAATCTATGTCTGTGACTAGTTGGGGTTGTCAGGGGGTTCATGGTCACGTTCCTTTGATGTCAATTTCCTCTTCCCCCTCTTCTGAAATTCCTGAGTTTTTGTCAGATTTCCAGGATGTATTCGATGAGCCCAAATCCAGTTCCCTTCCACCACATCGGGACTGTGATTGTGCTATTGACTTGATTCCAGGTTGTAAGTTCCCTAAGGGCCGACTTTTCAACCTGTCTGTGCCAGAACATGCTGCCATGCGGAGTTATATTAAGGAGTCTTTGGAGAAGGGGCATATTCGGCCATCTTCTTCACCATTGGGAGCAGGGTTTTTTTATGTTGCCAAGAAGGATGGCTCCTTGAGACCGTGTATTGATTATCGCCTCTTGAATAAGATCACGGTCAATTTTCAATACCCTTTGCCTTTGCTTACTGATTTGTTTGCTAGGATTAAGCGGGCTAGCTGGTTTACTAAGATTGACCTTCGAGGGGCATATAATCTTATTCGTATTAAGCAGGGTGACGAATGGAAAACTGCATTTAATACGCCCGAAGGCCATTTTGAATACCTTGTGATGCCATTCGGACTCTCTAATGCCCCATCTGTGTTCCAATCCTTCATGTATGATATCTTTCGGAGTTATCTTGATAAATTCATGGTTGTATATTTGGATGATATTTTGATTTTTTCCGATGATTGGGAGTCTCATGTGAAACAGGTCAGGATGGTATTTCAGATCCTCCGTAATAATGCTTTATTTGTGAAGGGGTCGAAGTGCCTCTTTGGAGTGCAGAAGGTTTCTTTTTTGGGCTTCATTTTCTCTCCCTCATCTATAGAAATGGATCCGGTTAAGGTTCAGGCCATTCATGATTGGATTCAGCCCACATCTGTGAAGAGCCTTCAGAAATTCTTGGGCTTTGCTAATTTTTATCGTCGTTTCATTGCCAACTTCTCCAGTGTGGTTAAACCTCTGACCGGTTTGACGAAGAAAGGCGCTGAAGTGACGAATTGGTCCTCTGCGGCTGTTTCTGCCTTTCAGGAGCTTAAACGCCGATTTACTTCTGCCCCTGTGTTGCGTCAGCCAGATGTTTCTCTTCCATTACAGGTTGAGGTTGACGCGTCTGAGATTGGGGCAGGGGCCGTTTTGTCTCAGAGGAATTCTGATGGTTCCTTGATGAAACCGTGTGCCTTCTTTTCTCGGAAGTTTTCGCCTGCGGAACGCAATTATGATGTCGGCAATCGGGAGTTGTTGGCTATGAAGTGGGCATTTGAGGAGTGGCGACATTGGCTTGAGGGGGCCAAACACAGTATTGTGGTCCTGACCGATCATAAGAATCTGATTTACCTCAAGTCTGCCAAACGACTGAATCCTAGACAGGCTCAATGGTCCCTGTTTTTCTCCTGTTTTGATTTTGTGGTCTCGTACCTTCCTGGTACTAAGAATGTTAAGGCGGATTCCCGCTCTAGGAGTTTTTTTCCTGATTTCCCTGGGGTTCTTGAGCCGGTCGGCATTCTGAAGGAAGGGGTGATTCTTTCTGCCATCTCCCCTGATTTACAACGGGTTCTTCAGGAATTTCAGGCTAATAAACCTGACCGCTGTCCAGTAGGGAAACTGTTTGTTCCTGATAGATGGACTAGTAAAGTGATTTCTGAGGTTCATTGTTCTTTGTTGGCTGGCCATCCTGGGATTTTTGGTACCAGAGATTTGGTTGGTAGGTCCTTTTGGTGGCCTTCTTTGTCGCGTGATGTGCGTTCTTTTGTGCAGTCCTGTGGGACTTGTGCACGGGCTAAGCCTTGCTGTTCCCGCGCTAGTGGGTTGCTTCTGCCTTTGCCAGTCCCTGAGAGACCTTGGACGCATATTTCTATGGATTTTATTTCAGATCTTCCGGTTTCCCAGAGGATGTCGGTTATCTGGGTGGTTTGTGACCGGTTTTCTAAGATGGTTCATTTGGTACCTTTGCCTAAATTGCCTTCCTCTTCTGATTTGGTTCCATTGTTTTTTCAGCATGTGGTTCCTTTGCATGGCATTCCGGAGAATATTGTGTCCGATAGAGGTTGCCAGTTTGTTTCTAGGTTTTGGCGGGCCTTTTGTGCTAGGCTGGGCATTAATTTGTCTTTTTCTTCCGCATTTCATCCTCAGACAAATGGCCAAACCGAGCGAACTAATCAGACTTTGGAAACTTATTTGAGATGCTTTGTGTCTGCTGATCAGGATGATTGGGTGGCTTTCTTGCCATTGGCCGAGTTTGCCCTTAATAATCGGGCCAGTTCTGCTACCTTGGTTTCGCCTTTTTTTTGTAATTTTGGTTTTCATCCTCGTTTTTCTTCAGGGCAGGATGAGCCTTCTGATTGTCCTGGTGTGGATTGTGTGGTTGACAGGCTGCAGCAGATTTGGGCTCATGTGGTGGACAATTTGGTGTTGTCTCAGGAGGAGGCTCAGCGTTTTTCTAACCGTCGTCGGTGTGTTGGTTCCTGGCTTCGGGTTGGGGATTTGGTCTGGTTGTCTTCCCGTCATGTTCCTATGAAGGTTTCTTCCCCTAAGTTCAAGCCTCGGTTTATTGGTCCTTATAGGATTTCTGAGATTATCAATCCAGTGTCTTTTCGTTTGGCACTTCCAGCCTCTTTTTCCATCCATAATGTGTTCCATAGATCTTTGTTGCGGAAGTATGTGGTGCCCTCTGTTGATCCTCCGGCCCCGGTGTTGATTGATGGGGAGTTGGAGTATGTGGTTGAGAAGATTTTGGATTCTCGTTTTTCGAGGCGGAAGCTTCAGTATCTGGTCAAATGGAAGGGTTATGGCCAGGAGGATAATTCTTGGGTTGTTGCCTCCGATGTTCATGCTGACGATTTGGTTCGTGCCTTTCATTTGGCTCGTCCTGTGTTATGACCTGGTGGTCAGGACAATAATGGACCTGGTGGTTAAGAGCACAAGGAATGACCTGATAGTTACTGATAATTAAGGACGAGCTCTGGGACGTGGGAACTCTGCTGACCGCAATCCCTAATCCTATCAAACACACTAGAAATAGCCGTGGATTGCGCCTAACGCTCCCTATGCAACTCGGCACAGCCTAAGAAACTAGCTAGCCCTGAAGATAGAAAAATAAAGCCTACCTTGCCTCAGAGAAATTCCCCAAAGGAAAAGGCAGCCCCCCACATACAGTGGGGCAAAAAAGTATTTAGTCAGTCAGCAATAGTGCAAGTTCCACCACTTAAAAAGATGAGAGGCGTCTGTAATTTACATCATAGGTAGACCTCAACTATGGGAGACAAACTGAGAAAAAAAAATCCAGAAAATCACATTGTCTGTTTTTTTAACAATTTATTTGCATATTATGGTGGAAAATAAGTATTTGGTCAGAAACAAAATTTCATCTCAATACTTTGTAATATATCCTTTGTTGGCAATGACAGAGGTCAAACGTTTTCTGTAAGTCTTCATAAGGTTGCCACACACTGTTGTTGGTATGTTGGCCCATTCCTCCATGCAGATCTCCTCTAGAGCAGTGATGTTTTTGGCTTTTCGCTTGGCAACACGGACTTTCAACTCCCTCCAAAGGTTTTCTATAGGGTTGAGATCTGGACACTGGCTAGGCCACTCCAGGACCTTGAAATGCTTCTTACGAAGTCACTCCTTTGTTGCCCTGGCGGTGTGCTTTGGATCATTGTCATGTTGAAAGACCCAGCCACGTTTCATCTTCAATGCCCTTGCTGATGGAAGGAGGTTTGCACTCAAAATCTCACGATACATGGCCCAATACATTCTTTCATGTACCCGGATCAGTCGTCCTGGCCCCTTTGCAGAGAAACAGCCCCAAAGCATGATGTTTCCACCACCATGCTTTACAGTAGGTATGGTGTTTGATGGATGCAACTCAGTATTCTTTTTCCTCCAAACACGACAAGTTGTGTTTCTACCAAACAGTTCCAGTTTGGTTTCATCAGACCATGGGACATTCTCCCAAAACTCCTCTGGATCATCCAAATGCTCTCTAGCAAACTTCAGACGGGCCCGGACATGTACTGGCTTAAGCAGTGGGACACGTCTGGCACTGCAGGATCTGAGTCCATGGTGGCATAGTGTGTTACTTATGGTAGGCCTTGTTACATTGGTCCCAGCTCTCTGCAGTTCATTCACTAGGTCCCCCCGCGTGGTTCTGGGATTTTTGCTCACCGTTCTTGTGATCATTCTGACCCCACGGGGTGGGATTTTGCGTGGAGCCCCAGATCGAGGGAGATTATCAGTGGTCTTGTATGTCTTCCATTTTCTAATTATTGCTCCCACTGTTGATTTCTTCACTCCAAGCTGGTTGGCTATTGCAGATTCAGTCTTCCCAGCCTGGTGCAGGGCTACAATTTTGTTTCTGGTGTCCTTTGACAGCTCTTTGGTCTTCACCATAGTGGAGTTTGGAGTCAGACTGTTTGAGGGTGTGCACAGGTGTCTTTTTATACTGATAACAAGTTTAAACAGGTGCCATTACTACAGGTAATGAGTGGAGGAAAGAGGAGACTCTTAAAGAAGAAGTTACAGGTCTGTGAGAGCCAGAAATCTTGATTGTTTGTTTTTGACCAAATACTTATTTTCCACCATAATATGCAAATAAATTGTTAAAAAAACAGACAATGTGATTTTCTGGATTTTTTTTTCTCAGTTTGTCTCCCATAGTTGAAGTCTACCTATGATGTAAATTACAGATGCCTCTCATCTTTTTAATTGGTGGAACTTGCACTATTGCTGACTGACTAAATACTTTTTTGCCCCACTGTATAATGACTGTGAGTAAGATGAAAATACAAACACAGAGATGAAATAGATTTAGCAAAGTGAGGCCCGACTTACTGAACAGACCGAGGATAGGAAAGGTTACTTTGCGATCAGCACAAAAACATACAAAAACACCACGCAGAGGGCGCAAAAAGACCCTCCGCACCGACTCATGGTGCGGAGGCGCTCCCTCTGCGTCCCTGAGCTTCCAGCAAGCAAGACAACAATAAAAATTGCAAGCTGGACAGAAAAATAGCAAACCAAAGAAATACAAGCTGGAACTTAGCTTCTGTTGGGAAGACAGGTCACAAGAACGATCCAGGAGTGAACTAAACCAATACTGGAACATTGACAGGTGGCATGGAGCAAAGATCTAAGTGGAGTTAAATAGAGCAGCAGCTAACGAATTAACCTCATCACCTGTGGAAGGAAACTCAGAAACACCCACCAGAGGAAGTCCATGGACAAAACCAGCCGAAGTACCATTCATGACCACAGGAGGGAGCCCGACAACAGAATTCACAACAGTCCTGATCTGCCTGGGGGCTCTGGTGAGGGTTCGGTGACCCCTCCTCATGGGGGGCTACTGTTGTGAATTCTGCTTTTGGGCTCCCTCAGGTGGTTATGAGTGGTAGTACTGCTGTCTTTGGATTGCAGCATTTATCAGGTGTATCCACTTTTTGCAATTTGGGCTGGGCTATTTAGTCCTGCTTTATCCTTTAGTCAGTGCCAGTTGTCCATTGTTTTTGGAGGATTCACATCCATACCTGGTCTCTCCTGTTTTGCTGTTCATTTCAACAAAGATAAGTTCTGGCTTTGTTTTTGCTGTCCACCTGCTGTGGACCTTATAGTTCTGTGCATTTTCATGTTTTGTCTTGTCCAGCTTTGTCTGTGAAGGATTTATTGCAGCCAAGTTGTGTCTCTGGAGATGCAGATATACCAGGGATACAAGGGATATAAACCAGGGATTCAAGCTTGAGGAGGATAATTTGCATATTCCAGGTGCCTTTTAGGAAAAGCGAAGAGTCTCCCTAAGCAAGAAGATCGTTGGGTACAGCCGGGACCAGCTGCTTGGAAAGCTTCACCAAACCAGGGATTCAAGCTTGAGGAGGATAATTTGCATATTCCAGGTGCCTTCTGGGAAAAGCGAAGAGTCTCCCTAAGCAAGAAGATCGTTGGGTACAGCCGGGACCAGCTGCTTGGAAAGCATCACCAAACCAGGGATTCAAGCTTGAAGAGGATAATTTGCATATTCCAGGTGCCTTCTGGGAAAAGCTAAGAGTCTCCCTAAGCAAGAAGATCGTTGGGTACAGCCGGGACCAGCTGCTTGGAAAGCATCACCAAACCGCGCGCCTTACGGCACGCAAATTTTTGCCTGTAGGACATTATTGCAAGAAAGCTTGGCTGAGTAGATTACACAAGAAGGAAAACACACAGCAAGTCAGCAGGATCTAGGAGCAACATGGCAGATGTGACAACCTACATGGTCAGCTGCAGCATGTGCTACATGTTCGCAGATCGACCAGAAGAAGAATCCAATTTCACCTGTCAGAAGTGTAGACTTGTGGCCCTTTTAGAAGAAAAGGTGCGGGGTCTGGAAGAAAGAATAGCAACTTTGAAACTCATCAAAGAGAATGAAGACTTCCTAGACAGAACAGAAGTATCTCTACTGGTCACAGAAGGTGAAAAAAGTGTCAGAGAACCTCCAAAAGCAGATGAGTGGAAGCATGTGACCAAAAGAAGCAAGAAGACGATGGAGAAATCACCAACCACACAACTGAAGAACCGATATCAAATCTTTGTAGAGGATGAAGATGGCACACCTAAGGATGAAGCAATACCAGCAAGCAAAAAAGAAAAGGGCACACAGCAACAAGTGACAGCAAAAAGTACAGCCAAGAAGCAACGAAGAGTGGTGGTGGTGGGAGACTCACTACTGAGAGGCACAGAAGCAGCCATATACAGACCGGACATAACCGCAAGAGAAGTATGCTGCCTTCCAGGTGCGATGATCAAGGATGTGACCGATAGGATACAAAAGCTCTTCAGCTCCAAGGACATCCACCCATTTCTTCTGATACATGTTGGCACCAATGACACGGCAAGGAAGGACCTACCGACAATCTGCAAGGACTTTGAAGAGTTGGGGAAGAAAGTAAAGGAATTGGATGCACAGGTAGTTTTTTCTTCTATCCTTCCAGTAGACGGGCATGGCACCAGGAGATGGAACAGAATCCTTGATGCGAACAACTGGCTAAGACGATGGTGCAGACAACAAGGATTCGGATTCCTGGACCACAGTGTGAATTACTTGTACGATGGACTCCTCGCCAGAGACGGACTACACCTCAACAAACCTGGGAAACACACATTCGCCAGAAGTCTCGCTACACTCATCAGGAGGGCGTTAAACTAGGAGAAGAGGGGACGGGAAGAAAAACATTAGACTCGAACAAAGAAGAACCAGGAAAACATACTCAGAAGGGAGGTAAGAACATTTCTAAAACAATCCACAGCAAAGAGATTGGAACAAAACAAAATCCTCTAAACTGCATGCTCGCAAACGCCAGAAGCCTGACAAACAAGATGGAAGAACTAGAAGCAGAAATATCTAAAGGTAACTTTGACATAGTGGGAATAACCGAGACATGGTTAGATGAAAGCTATGACTGGGCAGTTAACTTACAGGGTTACAGTCTGTTTAGAAAGGATCGTAAAAATCAGAGAGGAGGAGGGGTTTGTCTCTATGTAAAGTCTTGTCTAAAGTCCACTTTAAGGGAGGATATTAGCGAAGGGAATGAGGATGTCGAGTCCATATGGGTCGAAATTCATGGAGGGAAAAATGGTAACAAAATTCTCATTGGGGTCTGTTACAAACCCCCAAATATAACAGAAATCATGGAAAGTCTACTTCTAAAGCAGGTAGATGAAGCTGCAGCCCATAATGAGGTCCTGGTTATGGGGGACTTTAACTACCCAGATATTAACTGGGAAACAGAAACCTGTGAAACCCATAAAGGCAACAGGTTTCTGCTAATAACCAAGAAAAATTATCTTTCACAATTGGTGCAGAATCCAACCAGAGGAGCAGCACTTTTAGACCTAATACTATCTAATAGACCTGACAGAATAACAAATCTGCAGGTGGTCGGGCATCTAGGAAATAGCGACCACAATATTGTACAGTTTCACCTGTCTTTCACTAGGGGGACTTGTCAGGGAGTCACAAAAACACTGAACTTTAGGAAGGCAAAGTTTGACCAGCTTAGAGATGCCCTTAATCTGGTAGACTGGGACAATATCCTCAGAAATAAGAATACAGATAATAAATGGAACATGTTTAAGAACATCCTAAATAGGCAGTGTATACCTTGTGGGAATAAAAGGACTAGAAATAGGAAAAACCCAATGTGGCTAAACAAAGAAGTAAGACAGGCAATTAACAGTAAAAAGAAAGCATTTGCACTACTAAAGCAGGATGGCACCATTGAAGCTCTAAAAAACTATAGGGAGAAAAATACTTTATCTAAAAAACTAATTAAAGCTGCCAAAAAGGAAACAGAGAAGCACATTGCTAAGGAGAGTAAAACTAATCCCAAACTGTTCTTCAACTATATCAATAGTAAAAGAATAAAAACTGAAAATGTAGGCCCCTTAAAAAATAGTGAGGAAAAAATGGTTGTAGATGACGAGGAAAAAGCTAACATATTAAACACCTTCTTCTCCACGGTATTCACGGTGGAAAATGAAATGCTAGGTGAAATCCCAAGAAACAATGAAAACCCTATATTAAGGGTCACAAATCTAACCCAAGAAGAGGTGCGAAACCGGCTAAATAAGATTAAAATAGATAAATAATAGATAAATAGATAAATCTCCGGGTCCGGATGGCATACACCCACGAGTACTAAGAGAACTAAGTAATGTAATAGATAAACCATTATTTCTTATTTTTAGGGACTCTATAGCGACGGGGTCTGTTCCGCAGGACTGGCGCATAGCAAATGTGGTGCCAATATTCAAAAAGGGCTCTAAAAGTGAACCTGGAAATTATAGGCCAGTAAGCCTAACCTCTATTGTTGGTAAAATATTTGAAGGGTTTCTGAGGGATGTTATTCTGGATTATCTCAATGAGAATAACTGTTTAACTCCATATCGGCATGGGTTTATGAGAAATCGCTCCTGTCAAACCAACCTAATCAGTATCTTATGAAGAGGTAAGCTATAGGCTGGACCACGGTGAGTCATTGGACGTGGTATATCTCGATTTTTCCAAAGCGTTTGATACCGTGCCGCACAAGAGGTTGTTACACAAAATGAGAATGCTTGGTCTGGGGGAAAATGTGTGTAAATGGGTTAGTAACTGGCTAGTGATAGAAAGCAGAGGGTGGTTATAAATGGTATAGTCTCTAACTGGGTCGCTGTGACCAGTGGGGTACCGCAGGGGTCGGTATTGGGACCTGTTCTCTTCAACATATTCATTAATGATCTGGTAGAAGGTTTACACAGTAAAATATCGATATTTGCAGATGATACAAAACTATGTAAAGCAGTTAATACAAGAGAAGATAGTATTCTGCTACAGATGGATCTGGATAAGTTGGAAACTTGGGCTGAAAGGTGGCAGATGAGGTTTAACAATGATAAATGTAAGGTTATACACATGGGAAGAAGGAATCAATATCACCATTACACACTGAACGGGAAACCACTGGGTAAATCTGACAGGGAGAAGGACTTGGGGATCCTAGTTAATGATAAACTTACCTGGAGCAGCCAGTGCCAGGCAGCAGCTGCCAAGGCAAACAGGATCATGGGGTGCATTAAGAGAGGTCTGGATACACATGATGAGAGCATTATACTGCCTCTGTACAAATCCCTAGTTAGACCACACATGGAGTACTGTGTCCAGTTTTGGGCACCGGTGCTCAGGAAGAATATAATGGAACTAGAGAGAGTACAAAGGAGGGCAACAAAATTAATAAAGGGGATGGGAGAACTACAATACCCAGATAGATTAGCGAAATTAGGATTATTTAGTCTAGAAAAAAGACGACAGAGGGGCGATCTCATAACCATGTATAAGTATATAAGGGGACAATACAAATATCTCGCTGGGGATCTGTTTATACCAAGGAAGGTGACGGGCACAAGAGGGCATTCTTTGCGTCTGAAGGAGAGAAGGTTTTTCCACCAACATAGAAGAGGATTCTTTACTGTTAGGGCGGTAAGAATCTGGAATTGCTTGCCTGAGGAGGTGGTGATGGCGAACTCAGTCGAGGGGTTCAAGAGAGGCCTGGATGTCTTCCTGGAGCAGAACAATATTGTATCATACAATTATTAGGTTCTGTAGAAGGACGTAGATCTGGGGATTTATTATGATGGAATATAGGCTGAACTGGATGGACAAATGTCTTTTTTCGGCCTTACTAACTATGTTACTATGTTACTATGTAGATATACCCTCCATGTCTTTAGTCAGATGTGGAGATTTGTATTTTCTGTGGTGGATATTTTCTAGTGTTTTAATACTGACCGCATAGTACTCTGTCCTATTCTTTCTTTTTAGCTAGAATGGCCTCCTATGCTAAATCCTGATTTCATGTCTGCGTATGTTATTTCCCTCTCCTCTCACAGTCAATATTTGTGGGGGGCTGTTTATCCTTTGGGGATTTTCTCTGAGGCAAGATAGTTTTCCCGTTTCTGTCTTTAGGGGAAGTTAGTTCTTAGGCTGTGTCGAGGGGTCTAGGGAGTGTTAGGTACTCCCCACGGCTACTTCTAGTTGCGGTGCTAAGTTCAGGGTTTGCGGTCAGTACAGGTACCACCTTCTCCAGAGTACATCTCATGCTGCTCCTAGGCCACCAGATCATAACAGAGAAGACAAAGTAGACTGAAGAAAAAAAAATAGCTTAAGACCTTTCTTCCCTTCTTCTGAGATGCATTTAACTCATTATGGGCTAGTTGTACTGTTATACGATGCTTGGCTCCTTCCAGCCAATGACGCCACTCCTCGAATGCCCACTTCATGGACAACAACTCACGATTACCAACATCATAGTTACGCTCAGCAGGCGAAAACTTTCTAGAAAAGAAAGCATATGGCTTCATCACCGAGCCATCAGAACTTCTTTGCAACAAAAAAGCCCCTGCTCCAATCTCAGAAGCATCAACCTCAACCTGAAACGGGATCAAAACATCTGGCTGGCACAACACAGGGGCAGAAGAAAAACGACGCTTCAATTCCTGAAAAGCCTCTACAGCTGCCGAAGACCAATTGACCACATCAGCACCCTTCTTGGTCAAATCAGTCAACGGTTTAGCAACAGTAGAAAAATTAGCGATGAAGCGCCGATAAAAATTAGCAAAGCCCAGGAACTTCTGCAGGCTCTTCACAGATGTCGGCTGAGTCCAATCGTAAATGGCCTGGACTTTAACAGGGTTGATCTCGATAGTAGAAGGGGAAAATTGAACCCCAAAAATGAAACCTTCTGAACTCCAAAGAGACACTTTGACCCCTTCACAAACAAGGAATTCGCACGAAGGACCTGGAACACCATTCTGACCTGCTTCACATGAGACTCCCAATCATCCGTAAAGACCAAAATATCATCCAAATATACAATCATAAATCTATCCAGGTACTCTCGGAAGATGTCATGCATGAAGGACTGAAATACTGATGGAGCATTGGAAAGCCCGAATGGCATAACCAGATACTCAAAATGGCCCTCGGGCGTATTAAATGCTGTTTTCCATTCATCGCCTTGTTTAATACGCACAAGATTATACGCCCCTCGAAGATCTATCTTGGTGAACCAACTAGCCTCTTTAATACGAGCAAACAAATCAGACAGCAACGGCAAAGGATACTGAAATTTGACTGTAATTTTATTAAGAAGGCGGTAATCAATACAAGGTCTCAAAGAACCATCCTTCTTGGCCACAAAAAAGAACCCTGCTCCTAGCGGTGATGACGACGGGCGAATATGACCCTTCTCCAAGGATTCATTTATATAACTCCGCAAAGCGGCGTGTTCTGGCACAGATAAATTGAACAATCGGCCCTTAGGAAACTTACTACCAGGAATCAAATTAATTGCACAATCGCAATCCCTATGAGGAGGTAGGGCACTGGCTTTGGGCTCATCAAATACATCCCGATAATCTGACAAAAACTCTGGAACTTCAGAAGGGGTGGATGACGAAATAGACAAAAATGGAACATTACCATGTACCCCCTGGCAACCCCAGCTGGACACAGACATAGATTTCCAGTCCAATACTGGATTATGAACCTGTAGCCATGGCAACCCCAAAATGACCACATCATGCAGATTATGCAACACCAGAAAGCCGATATCCTCCTGATGTGCAGGAGCCATGCACATGGTCAATTGGGTCCAGTACTGAGGCTTATTCTTGGCCAAAGGCGTAGCATCAATTCCTCTCAATGGAATAGGATACTGCAAGGGCTCCAAGAAAAAACCACAGCGCCTAGCATACTCCAAGTCCATCAAATTCAGGGCAGCACCTGAATCCACAAATGCCATAACAGAATAGGATGACAAAGAGCAAATCAGAGTAACAGACAATAGAAATTTAGACTGTACCGTACCAATGGTGGCAGACCTAGCGAACCGCTTAGTGCGCTTAGGACAAACGGAGATAGCATGAGTGGAATCACCACAGTAAAAACATAGCCCATTCCGACGTCTGTGTTCTTGACCAGAGCTGAACAGCAAAGTCCTATCACATTGCATAGGCTCAGGCCCATGCTCAGATAGTACCGCCAAATGGTGCACAGCTTTACGCTCACGTAAGCGTCGATCGATCTGAATGGCCAAGGACATAGACTCATTCAGACCAGCAGGCATGGGAAACCCCACCATGACATTCTCAAGGGCTTCAGAGAGACCCTTTCTGAAGATTGCTGCCAGGGCACATTCATTCCACTGAGTGAGCACAGACCACTTTCTAAACTTCTGACAATATATCTCCGCTTCATCCTGACCCTGACACAGAGCCAGCAAGATTTTCTCTGCCTGATCCACTGAATTAGGTTCGTCATAAAGCAATCCAAGCGCCAGGAAAAACGCATCAACATCACGCAATGCCGGATCTCCTGGCGCAAGGGAAAATGCCCAGTCTTGAGGGTCACCACGTAACAAAGAAATAATGATCTTTACTTGTTGAACAGGGTCACCTGAGGAGCGAGGTTTCAAGGCAAGAAATAATTTACAATTATTTTTGAAATTCAAGAACTTAGATCTATCACCAAAAAACAAATCAGGAATAGGAATCCTAGGCTCAGACATCGGATTCTGAACCACAAAATCTTGAATGTTTTGTACCCTTATAGTGAGATTATCCATCCAAGAGGACAAAAGGGGAAAAAGGGGAAAAAAGAGACAAAACACACTGCAAAGAAAAAAAAATGGTCTCAGAACTTCTCTTATCCCTCTATTGAGATGCATTAGTACTTTGTTCCACCTGTACTGTTATGACCTGGTGGTCAGGACAATAATGGACCTGGTGGTTAAGAGCACACGGAATGACCTGATAGTTACTGATAATTAAGGACGAGCTCTGGGACGTGGGAACTCTGCTGACCGCAATCCCTAATCCTATCAAACACACTAGAAATAGCATTGACCATTGTTGAGCAATGACAATCGTTACTGCTCAGCCTGGCAACCAGCTCCCACTGAGCTTAGCGTGAGAATGCGACTGTGTATGACCGGAAGTAGGTCACCACCAGTCACACACAGCTGCATTCTCACGGTCAGCTCAGTGTGAACTGGTTGCTGGACAGAGAGGTAATGTTTGTCACCGCTTAGCAATGCAGCCAGATGTAGCAGAGTTGTAGCATTTATGGATTATCAGCAGACAGCTGAGTAAAACTGAAAATTTTTTATTTTGATCTTAATAAACGGGCAAAAGTGGGATGGGGAGTCTTTATTTCAATTAAATGACTTTTCTGAGTGTGTGTGTGTCTTTAGCAATTTACACAACGGGGTTAGTAAAAGGGGTGTTTTATAGATGCCTCTCCATTGCTAACCTTTGGGCTTGATATCAGCTAACATACAGCTCATATGAACTTCAAAACCATTCCCCCACTTGCCACTGCACCAGCGCAAGTAGGAAGAGCCAGGCAAAGTGACAGAATTAGCACATTAAATGGATGCGCCTTTTCTGGGGCACCTGTGGGCTGCTATTTTTAGGTTGGGGAGGGCCAATATTCATGGCCCCTTCCCAGTTTGAGAATACCAAACCCCCACACTGTTTTTTTTTCAATAATTTATTTCAATAATTAAAAAAACATCAGGGGGACCCCTCTATTCTTGATAAGCAGCCATGATAAAGCTGACAGCTGTCAGTTTTTCCTACACTGGTTATTAAGAATAGATGGGACTAGGGTTGAGCGACCTTGACCTTTTTAGAGTCGAGCAGTGTTTCGCGAAACCCGACTATCTTAGAAGTCGAGTCTAGTGGAATCGGCCGATTATCGCGAAAAGTCGGGTATCGCCCGAAACACGAAACCCAATGCAAGTCAATGGGGGAGCATAGTCAGCAGTGAGTGGAGGCCAGGAAGACACCTACACTGCCCATTTTAATGGCAAAAACATCCATTCTTGTTAAAGAAGCTTGTCAATCGTAATTTACCTTATAATAATTGGAAGGCATTTGAAATTGGGGGTCATTTGGCTAAAGTTGTGGGGGGTAGGGCTGGTTCAAGTAATTTGTGGGCCCAGTAAATCTGGACCACGTCACGGCAGTGGAGCAGGGAGAGGTAAGTATTTAAACTTTGCAAGTGCTGTGATCCTGAGCAAGCAGGGGGGGCCCACTCGTTGGCATTGGCACTGGCACAGGGCCCCTCAAAGTACAGCGGTGTGTTTGCACGGCGGGGGCGCCTCCCACCGGCAGCAACACTTTTGCGTACTATGAGAGGCCCTGTGCCAGTGACGTCGCCAACTAGTATTCCTCCCCCCACCTGATGAAGGAACCTGCACTTTCATCTGCACCTTCCTCTTTGTCCCCGTGTAAGGTGGTATGGTATGCGGGAAGAGGAACCTGACTTTCAGCAGGGTCACAATCTTGCTGTGTAGCGTGCACGGGGAATTTTGCGTTATGGGTCAATGTACCAGCAGACTCATCTATCACTGGCTGGGCAATGGGCAGGATGAGGAGGAAACACAGATATAGGCCCAAAGAATAAAGTTGGCTAAATGCAGTTCAAAATTGGTAACACAGGACTAACCAGGGGGCATTGCAGTGGAGGACAACTGGAATGAGAGGCTGACACAGAGAGTAGGCCCAAATCAGTAAGTAGTCGAAATGCAGTTCAAAATTGGCAACCGTAGTAAACAGGCGGCACAGCTTTGTTCAGTGGAGGAGAACAGCAAGGAGTGGCAGACACCGATAGTAGGCCCCAAACCAACTAGTACGCCAAATGCAGTTGTTCCATTTAACCACAATTTAATGAGAGCCTGAAGATAGAAGCTCAGGAAAGGCAACCTGGAGAACACCTTGGAGTGTAACACACCATCTCTCTACACCCCATACCCAATTTGTAGGCCTAATGCAGCGTAGTTTCCAACAACTACTAAACGAGAGCATGAAGATCGAAGCAATGGAGAGGAAACCTGGGGAACACCTTGGAGTGGAACACACCATCTCTCTACACCCCATACCCAATTTGTAGGTCTAATGCAGTGTAGTTTCCAACAACTACTAAACGAGAGCCAGAAGATCGAAGCTCAGGAAAGGCAACCTGGAGAACACCTTGGAGTGGAACACACGATCTCTCTACACCCCATACCCAATTTGTAGGCCTAATGCAGTGTAGTTTCCAACAACTACTAAACGAGAGCCAGAAGATCGAAGCTCAGGAAAGGCAACATGGAGAACACCTTGGAGTGGAACACACCATCTCTCTACACCCCATACCCAATTTGTAGGCCTAATGCAGTGTAGTTTCCAACAACTACTAAACGAGAGCCAGAAGATCGAAGCTCAGGAAAGGCAACATGGAGAACACCTTGGAGTGGAACACACCATCTCTCTACACCCCATACCCAATTTGTAGGCCTAATGCAGTGTAGTTTTCTACAACTACTAAACGAGAGTCGGAAGACCGAAGCAATGTGGACGAAACCTGGGGAACACCTTGGAGTGGAACACACCATCTCTCTACACCCCATACCCAATTTGTAGGCTTAATGCAGTGTAGTTTCCAACAACTACTAAACGAGAGCCAGAAGATCGAAGCTCAGGAAAGGCAACCTGGAGAACACCTTGGAGTGGAACACACCATCTCTCTACACCCCATACCCAATTTGTAGGCCTAATGCAGCATAGTTTCCAACAACTACTAAACGAGAGCATGAAGATTGAAGCAATGGAGAGGAAACCTGGGGAACACCTTGGAGTGGAACACACCATCTCTCTACACCCCATACCCAATTTGTAGGTCTAATGCAGTGTAGTTTCCAACAACTACTAAACGAGAGCCAGAAGATCGAAGCTCAGGAAAGGCAACCTGGAGAACACCTTGGAGTGGAACACACGATCTCTCTACACCCCATACCCAATTTGTAGGCCTAATGCAGTGTAGTTTCCCCAAGGTGGGAGGCAGACACCGTTAGTAGGCCCTACCAAAGTTGTACACCCAATGCAGTTTTAAAATTCCTAGAGGCTGAAAACAAGACTATTGACGCTCAGCTTTTTTCAAAGGAACACAGCTGAATTGAGTGGCGCAGACAGACACAGGTAGTAGGACTCAAACCAAAAATGTGGCTCACTGCAGCAGAAAAAAGTTACAGGGGTACACAAGCTGCAGTGCTCTGGGCAGTGGAGGACAAGTTCAATAGTGAACCGCAGACAGACTACTATTAAAAAAAGGATGCTCTATGCAATTATAAATAGGTTCTAGGGGTACACGGGCAGCAGTGGTGTGGTCAGTGGAGGCCTAGTGGAAGGAGTGACCGCAGACAGGCATCGAAGGCCTAAAATAATAACACATGGCTGTAGGCAATTTTAAATTGGTTCCAGGGGTACACGGGCAGCAGTGGCCTGGTCAGTGTAGCAGTAGTAGAAAGAACGGACCACAGACAGGCATCGAAGGCCTAAAATAAAAAAATTGGGCTGGCTGTAGGCAATTTTAAATTGGTTCCAGGGGTACACGGGCAGCAGTGGTGTGGTCAGTGGAGGCATATTGTAAGGAGTGACCGCAGACAGGCATCGAAGGCCTAAAATAATAACACATGGCTGTAGGCAATTTTAAATTGGTTCCAGGGGTACACGGGCAGCAGTGGTGTGGTCAGTGGAGGCCTAGTGGAAGTAGTGACCGCAGACAGGCATCGAAGGCCTAAAATAAAAAAATTGGGCTGGCTGTAGGCAATTTTAAATTGGTTCCAGGGGTACACGGGCAGCAGTGGTGTGGTCAGTGGAGGCATATTGTAAGGAGTGACCGCAGACAGGCATCGAAGGCCTAAAATAATAACACATGGCTGTAGGCAATTTTAAATTGGTTCCAGGGGTACACGGGCAGCAGTGGTGTGGTCAGTGGAGGCATATTGTAAGGAGTGACCGCAGACAGGCATCGAAGGCCTAAAATAATAACACATGGCTGTAGGCAATTTTAAATTGGTTCCAGGGGTACACGGGCAGCAGTGGTGTGGTCAGTGGAGGCCTAGTGGAAGTAGTGACCGCAGACAGGCATCGAAGGCCTAAAATAAAAAAATTGGGCTGGCTGTAGGCAATTTTAAATTGGTTCCAGGGGTACACGGGCAGCAGTGGCCTGGTCAGTGTAGTAGTAGTAGAAAGAACGGACCGCAGACAGGCATCGAAGGCCTAAAATAAAAAAATTGGGCTGGCTGTAGGCAATTTTAAATTGGTTCCAGGGGTACACGGGCAGCAGTGGTGTGGTCAGTGGAGGCATAGTGGAAGGAGTGACCGCAGACAGGCTTCGAAGGCCTAACATAACAAAAATGTCAATACAATGGTATTGTCAGTGGCAGGCATTGAAGGATGTCAGCGCATAGACTAAACATTGGTGGAGCTGTGAGATAATTTTGCAAGTGGTAGAGCACTGTTTGAGCTGGGGGGGGGAACTGTCTTGTGGCCAGCGGTACAGGCCCAGGGCCCCTCATATTACAACGGTGTGTCTGACGTTGGGTGCGCACCACCACCTCCAGAGACACTTTATTGTACTAGGAGGGACCCAGTGGCAGTGCCGTCGACCAAAAGCGGGCACACCCACCTCTTCAGACAAACAGCACTCTCACGGGTGCTGTCGCCAAGTGTCGATACCACGGCCCCGTGTGGGGAGTTTGGCCATTTAGTGAGGTGTAAACATGTCGTATGCTGGACAATCAGGTGCAGAAAATTACGAGATTGGAAAAGGCATTCAGAATAGTCCACAGGCAAGACCTTTTCATAGGAAAGCTAGGTGTCAGCCGGGCAAGGTGGGGAAAAAGATTTCGAAATCCAGTTGTGGTTCATTTTAATGAAGGTTAGATCATCTACATTTTGGGTAGCCAGATGAGTCCTTTTTTCTGTTAGTATTGAACCTGCAGCACTGAATACTCTTTCTGATAGGACACTAGCTGCCGGGCAAGCAAGCTCCTGCAATGCATATTCTGCCAATTCTGGCCAGGTGTCTAATTTTGATGCCCAGTAATCAAATGGGAATGACGGTTGAGGGAGAACATCGATAAGGGATGAAAAATAGTTTGTAACCATACTGGACAAATGTTGTCTCCTGTCACTTTGAATTGATGCTGCAGTACCTGTCCTGTCTGCGGTCATAGCAAAATCACTCCACAACCTGGTCAGAAAACCCCTCTGGCCAACGCCACTTCTGATTTCTGCCCCTCTAAGTCCTCTGGTCTGCTGGCCCCTGCAGCTTGTGTGAGAACGATCACGGGCGCTGTGTGCAGGGAATGCCAGAAGCAAACGGTCAACAAGAGTTGATTGTTTGGTTGCTAATATTAGTTCCAAGTTCTCATGTGGCATTATATTTTGCAATTTGCCTTTATAGCGAGGATCAAGGAGGCAGGCCAACCAGTAATCGTCATCGTTCATCATTTTAGTTATGCGTGTGTCCCTTTTGAGGATACGTAAGGCATAATCCGCCATGTGGGCCAAAGTTCCAGTTCTCAAATCTGCGGTTGTGCTTGGTTGAGGGGCAGTTTCAGGCAAATCCACGTCACTTGTGTCCCTCCAAAAACCAGAACCCGGCCTTGCCGCGCCACCAATTTCCAGTGGCCCCGGAAAAGCTTCCTCATTAAAAATATAATCATCCCCATCATCCTCCTCGTCCTCCTCCTCCTCTTCGCCCGCTAACTCGTCCTGTACACTGCCCTGGCCAGACAATGGCTGACTGTCATCAAGGCTTTCCTCTTCCTCAGCTGCAGACGCCTGATCCTTTATGTGCGTCAAACTTTGCATCAGCAGACGCATTAGGGGGATGCTCATGCTTATTATGGCGTTGTCTGCACTAACCAGCCGTGTGCATTCCTCAAAATACTGAAGGACTTGACACATGTCTTGAATCTTCGACCACTGCACACCTGACAACTCCATGTCTGCCATCCTACTGCCTGCCCGTGTATGTGTATCCTCCCACAAAAACATAACAGCCCGCCTCTGTTCGCACAGTCTCTGAAGCATGTGCAGTGTTGAGTTCCACCTTGTTGCAACGTCTATGATTAGGCGATGCTGGGGAAGGTTCAAAGAACGCTGATAGGTCTGCATACGGCTGGAGTGTACGGGCGAACGGCGGATATGTGAGCAAAGTCCACGCACTTTGAGGAGCAGGTCGGATAACCCCGGATAACTTTTCAGGAAGCACTGCACCACCAGGTTTAAGGTGTGAGCCAGGCAAGGAATGTGTTTCAGTTGGGAAATGGAGATGGCAGCCATGAAATTCCTTCCGTTATCACTCACTACCTTGCCTGCCTCAAGATCTACAGTGCCCAGCCACGACTGCGTTTCTTTCTGCAAGAACTCGGACAGAACTTCCGCGGTGTGTCTGTTGTCGCCCAAACACTTCATAGCCAATACAGCCTGCTGACGTTTGCCAGTAGCTGCCCCATAATGGGAGACCTGGTGTGCAACAGTGGCAGCTGCGGAGGGAGTGGTTGTGCGACTGCGGTCTGTGGACGAGCTCTCGCTTCTGCAGTAGGACGAAGAGGAGGAGGAGGGGGTGCGAACGGCTACAGCCAACTGTTTCCTAGACTGTGGGCTAGGCAGAACTGTCCCAAACTTGCTGTCCCCTGTGGACCCTGCATCCACAACATTCACCCAGTGCCGTGATGGACACGTAACGTCCCTGGCCATGCCTACTGGTCCATGCATCTGTTGTCAGGTGCACCTTTGTGCTCACAGATTGCCTGAGTGCATGGACGATGCGCTCTTTAACATGCTCGTGGAGGGCTGGGATGGCTTTTCTGGAAAAAAAAGTGTCGACTGGGTAGCTCGTAGCGTGGTACAGCGTAGTCCATCAGGGCTTTGAAAGCTTCGCTTCGCTTTCAACTAACCGGTAGGGCATCATCTCTAACGAGATTAGTCTAGCTATGTGGGCGTTCAAACCCTGTGTACGCGGATGCGAGGCTAAGTACTTCCTTTTTCTAACCATAGTCTCATGTAGGGTGAGCTGGACTGGAGAGCTGGAGATCGTGGAACTAGCGGGGGTGCCTGTGGACATGGCAGACTGAGAGACGGTGGGAGATGGTATTGTTGCCGCCAGTGCCCTAGATGCAGTGTTTCCTACTACGATACTGGTGATTCCCTGACCCTGACTGCTTTGGCCTGGCAAAGAAACCTGCACAGATACTGCAGGTGGTGCGGAAAATGGTGGCCCTACACTGCCGGAAGGGATGTTGCGTTGCTGACTAGCTTCATTGGCCGAGGGTGCTACAACCTTAAGGGACGTTTGGTAGTTAGTCCAGGCTTGCAAATGCATGGTGGTTAAATGTCTATGCATGCAACTTGTATTGAGACTTTTCAGATTCTGTACTCTGCTTAAGGTAGTTGAACATTTTTGACAGATGACTTTGCGCTGATCAATTGGATGTTGTTTAAAAAAATGCCAGACTGCACTCTTTCTAGCATCGGATACCTTTTCAGGCATTGCAGAGTGAGCTTTAACCGGATGGCCACGCTGTCCTCCAACAGGTTTTGGCTTTGCCACGCGTTTTGGGCAAGATACGGGCCCGGCAGATGGAACCTGTTGCGATGTTGATGCCTGCTGCGGCCCCTCCTCCTCCGCTTCAGAACTGCTGCCGCCTGCACCCTGTTCCCCCAATGGCTGCCAATCGGGGTCAAGAACTGGGTCATCTATTACCTCTTCTTGTAGCTCGTGTGCTACTTCGTCTGTGTCACCGTGTCGGTCGGTGGTATAGCGTTCGTGATGGGGCAACATAGTCTCATCAGGGTCTGATTCTTGATCATTACCCTGCGAGGGCAATGATGTGGTCTGAGTCAAAGGACCAGCATAGTAGTCTGGCTGTGGCTGTGCATCAGTGCAATCCATGTCAGATTCAACTTGTAATGGGCATGGACTGTTAACTGCTTCACTTTCTAAGCCAGGGACGGTATGTGTAAAGAGCTCCATGGAGTAACCCGTTGTGTCGCCTGCTGCATTCTTCTCTGTTGTTGTTTTTGCTGAAGAGGACAAGGAAGCGACTTGTCCCTGACCGTGAACATCCACTAACGACGCGCTGCTTTGACATTTACCAGTTTCACGAGAGGAGGCAAAAGAGCTAGAGGCTGAGTCAGCAAGATAAGCCAAAACTTGCTCTTGCTGCTCCGGCTTTAAAAGCAGTTTTCCTACTCCCAGAAAAGGGAGCGTTCGAGGCCTTGTGTAGCCAGACGACGAACCTGGCTCCACAGCTCCAGACTTAGGTGCAATATTTTTTTTCCCACGACCAGCTGATGCTCCACCACTACCACCTACCCTCATTACCAGCTGACAATGAACGCCCCCGGCCACGACCTCTTCCACCAGACTTCCTCATTGTTTTAAAAACGTAACCAAACTAACGGTATTTGTTGCTGTCACACAACTTACACGGTGAGCTATAACTTCAGTATGATTTAGCTACCCCTTTACAGGTGAGTGAGACCACAACGAAAATCAGGCACAATGTTACACACTCTGTTGTTGGTGGCAACAAATGAGAGAGATGCCACACACGCAGGACTGTCACTGAAGCACAAATGTAAATATTAATCTCCCACTGATTTGTTTTTTTTTGTTTTTTTCAGGGAGACGTTAGGAAAAAAAAATTATAGAATAAAATGATTTTTTCAGGAAGAATTTAGAAACCAAATAAAATAAAATGATTTTTTCAGGGAGAATTTAGAAAACAAATAAAAGAAAAAATAGGCTTTCTATGGCCCACGGAGTGAGAGATGACGCACACAGGAGTCAGGAGTGGCACACAAGCCCAGAGGCCAATATTGTTCTCTCAATGATTGAGGTAGTGATTTTTTCAGGTAGATTTTGGAACCCAAATCAAGCTAAAAAAATAATAGGCTTTCTATGGCCCACAATTGGAGAGAGAGAGAGAGAGAGAGATGGCACACCCAGGAGTCAAGACTGGCACACAAGCAGAAAGGGCAATATTAATCTCCCACTGATTTGATTTTTTTTTTTTTCCAGGGAGACTTTAGAAAAAAAAAATAATAAAAAAAAAATGATTTTTTCAGGAAGAATTTAGAAACCAAATAAAATAAAAATGATTTTTTCAGGGAGAATTTATAAAACAAATAAAACAAAAAATAGGCTTTCTATGGCCCACTATCTGAGAGAGAGAGATGGCACGCTTAGGACTGGCACACAAGCCCAAAGGCCAATATTAATCTCCCTTTTTTTTTTCAGGGAGAATTTATAAAACCAAAAAAAAAAAAATAAATAGGCTTTCTATGGCCCACTATTTGTGAGAGAGATGGCACGCTCAGGACTGGCACACAAGCCCAGAGGCCAATATTAATCTCCCACTTTTTTTTTTTGTTCCAGGGAAAATTTATAAACTCAATAAAAAAAGAAATAAATAGGCTTTCTATGGCCCACTATCTGAGAGAGAGAGATGGCACGCTTAGGACTGGCACACAAGCCCAAAGGCCAATATTAATCTCCCTTTTTTTTTCAGGGAGAATTTATAAAACCAAAAAAAATAAAATAAATAGGCTTTCTATGGCCCACTATTTGTGAGAGAGATGGCACGCTCAGGACTGGCACACAAGCCCAGAGGCCAATATTAATCTCCCACTTTTTTTTTTTTTGTTTCAGGGAAAATTTATAAACCCAATAAAAAAAATAATAAATAGGCTTTCTATGGCCCACTATCTGAGAGAGAGAGATGGCACGCTTAGGACTGGCACACAAGCCCAGAGGCCAATATTAATCTCCCACTTTTTTTTTTTTTGTTCCAGGGAAAATTTATAAACCCAATAAAAAAAATAATAAATAGGCTTTCTATGGCCCACTATCTGAGAGAGAGAGATGGCACGCTCAGGACTGGCACACAAGCCCAGAGGCCAATATTAATCTCCCACTTTTTATTTTTTTTCAGGGAAAATTTATAAACCCAATAAAAAAAATAAATAAATAGGCTTTCTATGGCCCACTATCTGAGAGAGAGAGATGGCACGCTTAGGACTGGCACACAAGCCCAAAGGCCAATATTAATCTCCTTTTTTTTTTTCAGGGAGAATTTATAAAACCAAAAAAAAAAAAATAAATAGGCTTTCTATGGCCCACTATTTGTGAGAGAGATGGCACGCTCAGGACTGGCACACAAGCCCAGAGGCCAATATTAATCTCCCACTTTTTTTTTTTGTTCCAGGGAAAATTTATAAACTCAATAAAAAAAAAAATAAATAGGCTTTCTATGGCCCACTATCTGAGAGAGAGAGATGGCACGCTTAGGACTGGCACACAAGCCCAAAGGCCAATATTAATCTCCCTTTTTTTTTCAGGGAGAATTTATAAAACCAAAAAAAAAAAAATAAATAGGCTTTCTATGGCCCACTATTTGTGAGAGAGATGGCACGCTCAGGACTGGCACACAAGCCCAGAGGCCAATATTAATCTCCCACTTTTTTTTTTTTTGTTCCAGGGAAAATTTATAAACCCAATAAAAAAAATAATAAATAGGCTTTCTATGGCCCACTATCTGAGAGAGAGAGATGGCACGCTTAGGACTGGCACACAAGCCCAAAGGCCAATATTAATCTCCCACTGATTGATTTATTGATTTTTTCAGGTAGAATTTAGAACCCAAATAAAGCAAAAAAAAAAAAAATAGGCTTTCTATGGCCCACTGAGTGAGTGATGATGCACACAGGAGTCAAGAGTGGCACACAAGCCCTGAGGCCAATATTTTTCTCCCACTGATTGATGTAGTGATTTTTTCAGGTAGATTTTAGAACCCAAATCAAGCAAAAAAATAAATAGGCTTTCTATGGCCCACTGACTAAGAGATGGCACACACAGGAGTCAAGAGTGGCACACAAGCCCTGAGGCCAATATTTTTCTCCCACTGATTGATGTAGTGATTTTTTCAGGTAGATTTTAGAACCCAAATCAAGCAAAAAAATAAATAGGCTTTCTATGGCCCACTGACTGAGAGATGGCACACACAGGAGTCAAGAGTGGCACACAAGCCCTGAGGCCAATATTTTTCTCCCACTGATTGATGTAGTGATTTTTTCAGGTAGATTTTAGAACCCAAATCAAGCAAAAAAATAAATAGGCTTTCTATGGCCCACTGAGTGAGAGATGGCACACACAGGGATGGCACTCTAGCAGAAATGTCAATCTTAATCTCCCACAAAAAAAAACAAAAAAAAAAAACAGGGAGTGTCCTTCAATTACTATCTCCCTGCAGTAATCTCAGCCAGGTATGGCAGGCAGCAATAAGGAGTGGACTGATGCACAAATTAAATAAAAAGTGTGGACAAACAAACAAGATAGCTGTGCAGAAAGGAAGGAACAAGAGGATTTGTGCTTTGAAAAAAGCAGTTGGTTTGCACAGCGGCGTACACACAGCAATGCAGCTATCAGGGAGCCTTCTAGGGCATCCCAATGAGCTACAGCGCTGAGGGGGAAAAAAAAAAAATGTAGCTTCCACTGTCCCTGCACACCGAAGGTGGTGTTGGGCAGTGGAAATCGCTACAGCACAAGCGGTTTGGTGGTTAATGGACCCTGCCTAACGCTATCCCTGCTTCTGACGAAGCGGCAGCAACCTCTCCCTAAGCTCAGATCAGCAGCAGTAACATGGCGGTCGGCGGGAACGCCCCTTTATAGCCCCTGTGATGCCGTAGACAGCAAGCCAATCACTGCAATGCCCTTCTCTAAGATGGTGGGGACCAGGACCTATGTCATCACGCTGCCCACACTCTGCGTTTACCTTCATTGGCTGAGAAATGGCGCTTTTCGCGTCATTGAAACGCGACTTTGGCGCGAAAGTCGCGTACCGCATGGCCGACCCCGCACAGGGGTCGGATCGGGTTTCATGAAGCCCGACTTTGCCAAAAGTCGGCGACTTTTGAAAATGAACGACCCGTTTCGCTCAACCCTAGATGGGACCCCACTTCATTTTTTTCTTTCATTGATTAGTTAAATGGACAGGTGTCAGCTGATGAATATTCCAATCAGCTTACGTCTGATCTCGCTGCTATCAACTTCTATAGTGAATGATCTGCAAATGATTTATGGAGTATGACTGAGACACAGAATTCCTGGCACTTACAGACTTGGCTGCCATCAATGAGGTTATTAATGGTGTCTGGCCTGCAGTGTCTCCAGTCTTGTCTCGCATCGAGACCAACTGTGCTGTGATTATTGGTGATAACACAGGAGCTGCCAGCAGAGGATCTTGATGATTTCTCAAAGTGCATTTAGTGGCAGAAACTTCCTCAGATGACCATTAATAACCTCAGTGATAGCAGCCGAGGCTGTAAGACCTGGGATTCTTGCACATTGTGCTCATACTCCGGACTGAATAAATCAGCATGTTTTGAAAATGTTTTCACTTTTTCGTTATCAGTAACCTGTCTATCCATCCTGGGATTTAGTTAATTCCACGACTTTTCCTCCTTGTTTTTGAGGACCGTATAATTAGATATTTTCATCGGGTTTAATTAAAAAAGAGTTTTATTTCCAAAATGTATAAAATTAGTTAACTCATTACCTACCAATGTCCTTTTTTTGGGACGCCTAATCTTTTGCTTCTAGCAACTAAGATATTATAATTTTTATAATTAGGTCCAATTTTTTGTGTTGTGTTTGTAAAATGAATGTTTTCAAAATAGGAAATTATGTCATTGTCATTTTTAATTGAATATCGGGACGCCCTTTTCTGAAAAATCCGCAAAATCAACGTTTCTAATTTGGCAAGTAATGGGTTAATAAACTAGCAAGTTTCCCTAAGCCTAGGAACCAGATATGTGGGGATTAATGTTACGGTACTTTTTGATATTTCGAGGCCATTGAGATGCAAGAAAGGGGTGATGCAAATTGCAGGCATGAACTGATATTAAATGCACCCCAGATTTTTTTGGGGAGGGGGGGACACCTCATATTCCATAGACTGACTCACATCCATTAAAGAGAAGATTGTGCCAATTTCAAAATGTTTTGTCATTTCAGCTGTAAGATAATGTAAGGAGATTGTGGCAGAAAAAGGGAGAGAAAAAATATATTGAACGTCTCAGTACAATCACTTTGATTTTATCTCGCAATCCTTCGTGCGGTAATTATGTCATTACAATCCTCATCATTTCATTTAAATAGTGTTCTTTATGGAAGACTGAGATTAATTAATCTCATTAATTTGGATGTTCTAAACTACAATAATGAACTTTTGTCAGGATTCATGTTCAAACCCCATCCTCAAAATTAATGGAAAGATTAAAAAAAAATACAGGGCAGTCTACGGGCATCTCATAGTCATTCAGATATTAACGTGCCGACAATTCCTTATTAGCAAAAAGGTATTTTACGGAAGAAAAGATTTTTTCCCATACATTCAACAGAAGCGGGAGCAGGAGACTGTACAGACTGTATGGCAGCGCATGGAAACCCAAGGAAGCCTTCTGAATATTGACTATTATGTGCCATTATTAGGCATTTTTGATTGCTGTCTTGTTTATTCTTTTTGTCTCATTTTTGTTTATGGGATTTAAATGTAGTTTATCCCATTTTATATCGTTTTAAATATGATGTGATTTTCTTATCCAATTGGATTCACTCATTGTGGATTTAGGGTAGACGGGGATTTCTTAACATTGAAGCCGATTGGCCGCAGGGCTCATATGGCATAACATGGTCACGAGACACCCGAGAAACTGTACAAGCTGAGTACAGGCTGCTATTATTTTACATGGGCAAATAATGTACTTGAAAAGGAGTTTTCAGAGTAGTGAACAATCCCTTTAAAATAAGTTATGAGATGACTATTGTTTTTAAATCTCTCGTCACTATCTATATTTCTATAAATGGTATCAGATTGGGGTAGTCGAGGGCCCACCAGTAACATTTTAGTCTGGGGGTCCACTGTTTAGCTACACACAAATGTGAACTTCATTCACAAATTTTCCTGTACTCCTATATAATAATAAGCTCATGAATGATGAGAGGTCGCCCTTGTCTGTTCACAGAGAATCAGATGTACTGAGCCAACTACTGCTCATGGTGGGGATGGGGGTGCCGGAGCGTTGCTATAACACTGTGGATAAACACACTTTCCTACTAATTGCTAATAAACACTTTATTACTGAGTAAACATTACTTCACACCATTGCTGCTTTAAAGACAATCTGGCCCGAGATTTTTTTCTTCCCCATCTGAGAGCAGAGACCCCGATTCCAGCGATATGTCACTTACCGGGCTGCTTGCTGTTATATTGATAAAGTCACAATTTTCTCTGCTGCAGATCAAGCAGCTCTCTGATGCTGAGCTCTGGATTGCCCCGCCCACATTACTCATTGGCAGATTTTGGGTATACTGTGTATAGGCAAAAAACTGCCAATCAGTGGTGGAGGGGGAGGGGGGTTCTACAGAGCTCAGTATTCAGAGAGCTGCTTGATCTGTAGCAGAGAAAACTGTGATTTTATCAAAACTACAGCAACCAGCCAAGTAAGTGACACCACTGGAATCAGGGTCTTTGCTCCTACATTATGCTGCTCTCAGAAAAGGTGGCAAAAACTGATGGCAGAAATTCAATGAATTGATAAGTATGAAACAGATAAGTTAATATTTTGCTTATCTGTATCTCATGTCTATCCATTAATTTCCTATTTATCTCATATCTATCTATAATGTATCCCATATCTATCTGTCTGTCTATCTATCTATCTATCTATCTATCTATCTATCTATCCATCTATTATCTATCTATCTGTCTGTCTATCTATCTATCTATTATCTATCTATCTATCTATCTATCTATCTATCTATCCATCTATTATCTATCTATCTATCTATCTATTTATCTATCTTCTACCTATCTATCTAGAAAATCAGAGAAAACAGGCAGCACTCCAAAAATCAAAGTGAAAAACCGTGGCTTTAGGGTATGTGCTGTTATGATTCTGTAATTCAGTACCACAATGGACATAGAAGTCAGAGCACATACAGTGACCTGACAATAACCCAAAAACATAGAACGAGCTCTGAGACGTGGGAACTCTGCTGACCGCAATCCCTAATCCTCTCCAACCACACTAGAAGCAGCCGTGGATTGCGCCTAACGCTCCCTATGCAACTCGGCACAGCCTGAGAAACTAGCTAGCCTGAAGATAGAAAATAAGCCTACCTTGCCTCAGAGAAATACCCCAAAGGAAAAGGCAGCCCCCCACATATAATGACTGTGAGTAAGATGAAAAGACAAACGTAGAGATGAAATAGATTTAGCAAAGTGAGGCCCGACTTTCTGAACAGAGCGAGGATAGGAAAGGTAACTTTGCGGTCAACACAAAACCCTACAAACAACCACGCAAAGGGGGCAAAAAGACCCTCCGTACCGACTAACGGCACGGAGGTACACCCTCTGCGTCCCAGAGCTTCCAGCAAGCAAGAAAACCAACCAAGCAAGCTGGACAGAAAAAAACAGCAAACAAAAATAACAAAAGCGGAACTTAGCTATGCAGAGCAGCAGGCCACAGGAACGATCCAGGAGGAAGCAAGTCCTATACTAGAACATTGACTGGAGGCCAGGATCAAAGCACTAGGTGGAGTTAAATAGAGCAGCACCTAACGACTTCACCACATCACCTGAGGAAGGAAACTCAGAAGCCGCAGTACCAATCTCCTCCACCAACGGAAGCTCATAGAGAGAATCAGCCGAAGTACCACTTGTGACCACAGGAGGGAGCTCTGCCACAGAATTCACAACAATGTGCACACGTAGATGGAACCTTTTGCGGATTTTTCCGCACCTGTTTTGAAAAATCCGCAGGTAAAAAGCACTGCGTTTTACCTGTGGATCTACTGCGGATTTACCATGGATTTTATGCGGATTTTGTGCGGATTCCACATGCGGTTTTACACCTGCGGATTCCTATTATAGAGCAGGTGTAAACCGCTGCGGAATCCGCACAAAGAATTGACATGCTGTGGACATGCTGTGGAATAAACAACGCTACGTTTCTGCGCATTTTTTTCCGCAGCATGTGCACTGCGGATTTTGTTTTCCATAGGTTTACATGTTACTGTACAACGCATGGAAAACTGCTGCAGATCCGCAGCAACATACGCAACGTGTGCACATAGCCTTACTGATCCATTAGCAGCAACGTTTCGGCTGATTTCTCTGCCTTTCTCAAGCAGACGACAAATATCAAGTGAACATCTAAGGTATGTGCACACGTTCAGGATTGCATCAGGATTTGCTCAGGATTTTTCATCAGTATTTGTAGCCAAAACCAGGAGTGGAACAATTCTGCATTTATCACCCACTCCTGGTTTTGGCTACAAATACTGATGAAAAATCCTGACCAAATCCTGATGCAATCCTGAACGTGTGCACATACCCTTAAATGGTGTTTCCACAGTATACCATCCATCAATTATGTAAAACAGTGATAATTAATACATCACTTTGATTTTTGGAGTGCTGCCTCTTTTTTCTGATTTTCTATTTTGGAGGTTTGAACATCACCTTTACTTTATTGCACCTGTTCTTTTTGGTAGTGCTGCCAAATTTTCTCTAATTATTTATCTTTCTATTATCTATCTATCTATCTATCTATCTATCTATCTATCTATCTATCTATCTATCTATCTATCTATCTATCTACCTACCCCATATCTATCTATTATCTATCTATCTATCTATCTATCTATCTATCTATCTATCTATCTATCTATCCCATATCTATCTATCTATCTATCTATCTATCTATCTATCTATCTATCTATCTATCTATCTATCTATTATCTATCTATCTATCTATCCCATATCTATCTATTATCTATCTATCTATCTATCTATCTATCTATCCCATATCTATCTATCTATCTATCTATCTATCTATCTATCTATCTATCTATCTATCTATCTATTATCTATCAATCTATCTATCCCATATCTATCTATCTATCTATCTATCTATCTATCTATCTATCTATCTATCTATCTAGTTATCTATCCATCCATCTCTTTCCTGTTATCTATCCTTCCATCCTATGTTTATCTGTATTTCATGTATATTCTGTATATTCTTCTTTTCTCTTTGTCTGTTTCTATCCGTCCATCTATTGTTCTCTCTTTGTATTCCATCCATAGCTTTCTAAAGTTTCTATCTGATCCTAGATACCATTGCACCGAGCACTTGTAGATTGCACCGAGCACTTGTAGATATCCCTGAGCAGCATGAACCAATGATTGTGCTAATTGTTGCCTTAGGCTTTGGTTAGGAATTACAAATATCTATTAGTCATGTGAAATTGACTGAAGATGCATGGAAAGAAGGGGGATTACTTCACCCTTCAATACCCACACTATTTTTCAGCCAGACAAGACCATTTTGGCTATTTTTCACAAGAGGTAAAACTTTTCTTATAACTTTTTATTATTATTATTATTATTATTATTATTATTATTACTATTTTGGGCAGCAGGTCGGTAATTTATGTCTTATATTATTTTCTTTGTTGGTCTTTTAAATGGAACCTGTCACCCCGTTTTTTCAAGATGATATAAAAATAGCGTTAAATAGGGGCAGAGCTGTGCTTTACATTAGTGTATTTTTGGAGCCTTTGTTCCCCACCTATGCTGCCGAAATACCTTTGTAAAGTCGCCGTTTTGGGCTGTCACTCACGCTGGTCTGGTCAGGTGGGTGTGGTGACAGCGCTGTTTCTCCCCCAGATCTCCGTTGGTGACGTAGTGGTGTGCGCATGCCCAGCAGGCGAATCCAGTGCGCAGGTGAAGGAAAAAAAGCGCAATCTGCGCTATTCCGCGGTTTATTGGTGGGCGCGGCCATCTTTGTGAGGCCGCGCGTGCGCAGATGGCACTTCTCGGCTTCCCGGGGAATGAATGGGAAGCAGGGGAACGTAGCTACCTAGACTTGCAGTGCTGCGCCCCCTGCTGGCATAACCTCAGATGAACTCGAGCATGAGAAAATATTCAGAAAAATTCCCACGCTTGAGTTCATCTGAGGTTATACCAGCAGGGGGCGCAGCACCGCAAGTCTAGGTAGCTACGTCCACCTGCTTTCCATTCATTCCCCATTTTTTACAGGCAGGGGCGGCTGCATTAGCAGGCTTCTGTTTGTAAAATTATTTAACCCCTTCAGATGGATTAACAGCGTGGGACAAGACTGAACGACGGAAGGTATGGGATATTGTTGGTTTTTTATTTTAACTTTGTTTCAGGTGACAAGGGTCTTCAATTGGATTGAGAGTATAATAAACTATTACAACACCATGTGTCTTTATTTCATTAAAATACTTTTTTCATAACGTGTGTGTTTTATTAACCATTTACTACTATTGGATTAATAATGAATAGGTGTCTTATTGACACCTCTCCATTATTAACCTGGCTTAATGTCACCTTACAATTGCAAGGTGACATTAACCCTTTATTACCCCATATCCCACCGCTACTCGGGAGTGGGAAGAGAGTGGCCAAGTGCCAGAATAAGCGCATCTTACAGATGTGCCTTCTCTGGGGTGGCTGGGGGAAGATGTTTTTAGCCGGGGGGGAGACAATAACCGTGGACCCTCTCCAGGCTATTAATATCTGCCCTCAGTCACTGGCTTTACCACTCTGGCGAAGAAAATTGCGCGGGAGCCCATGTCAATTTTTTCCGTGATTTAACCCTTTATTTTACCAGCTAGATCCCCAAAATTTCACACACATACACTTCTAACATCACTAATGAGGAATATGTAAAAAAAATGAGGGATATGAGATGGTTTACTGTATGTTATCCATGTCTCATATCCTGTCGGGTTTGATAAGGAGATAGCAAAAGCCGGCAATTGAATTTCCGGCTTTTAAGCTATCTAGTGCTGTACGAAATATATATATATATATATATATATATATATATATATATATATATATGTCTCACTGATATATATATATATATATATAAAAGTATATATATATATATATATATATATATATATATATATATATATATATATATATATATATATATACCACTATACTATGTGTAGACATTTATCTTAGCTATTCTATTCTAACCTGTTAGTGTGATTTTACTGTACACCGCACTGAATTGCCGGCTTTTCGCTAGAACACCGCTGCGTATTTCTCACAAGTCACACTGCTGGTCCATGTGTAATCCGTATTTTTCTCGCCCCCATAGACTTTCATTGGCGGATTTTTTGCGCAATACAGTGACAAACGCAGCATGCTGCGATTTTCTACGGCCGTACCAGACCGTATAATACGGATGCGGAAAATACGGCAGATAGGAGCTGGTGGTGAGGTTAGATCTTGTGTTTAATGACAGTGGTGTTTTACTTGCCCCCGGCCTGCAGGGGGGGTGGTTGTCACCCTTCAATTTCATCCTGGATCAATATATCCTCATTATGATTCTGTACATCAGATGTTCAGGTTAATACTGACAAGTTATTAATTTTATCATATTAAATATTTGATTGTTTGCTGCACATTGTTCTAAGATCCTATCTCTCATGTAGATAGTATACACTATAGTGTTATTTTGCAAAATGAAATGGTCACAATTCTACTTCTTTCTTTAGGTAACCACGTTAATTTTGGCACGTTTACCAAGTCTAAGGCACTGTTTCACCTTGTTTTAGTCCTTTTCCCATGTAGCTAGCAATATAATTCAGTGCTATTTTGATATGATATGGTCACATTACATCACTACTAGTCTAATTTTTATTTTTAATTTTTTTTTTCTTTTATTTTGCTAAAAAAGGTCTTATAGTCTTTTAAGGTATATAATTGCACATCACACCATATTAGTTCAATGTATACCGTATATATTGAATAGCTATATCTTTATGGGTGTCCATTGTGTATGATTACCGTACTTTCTGTTTCTGGCTGATGTGTAGTGCCTTCATGTTAGGTAGTGCGATATAATGACAAATGTAATTCTATCCGTAAGGTTGCATACCTCATGACTTTGTGGTTGCTAGTCTGTCCCTTTACAGGTTGATTGGTCCGTCGGATGGTATTACTATTATGAATTCTAATTTGCATAGTTCTGCTTGGCGCTTGTGAGAATTCAGCATAACTCGCTGATAAATATTGGTCTGCCATTTGCATTTGTGTTCACTTGTTTCAATGTGGTTGTCTGCTGCTTACTCTCCATATACATATAGTGCTTTTGCTTTCCTCTGCGATTTGGTCACAAGATTGACGCCGTCCGGTGGGCGTGCCCAGTGTCTCTGCTAGTTTGCGCTGCATGATTTCATTTGGGTGGGCGGTTACAATGGTCCGGTTATTTTAAGACTTATAGTTACGAACATGACTCCATCCGGTGGTTTGTGATAGCGGCTCGGCTATTTCACGCTGCATACTTATCAGCGTGATTCCATCCGGATGGGCGGATACAGTGCTTCGGCACATCGTGTTGCATAGTTACCAGCAGGTTTCTAACTGAGTGAGTGTTTACTTGATGATGCATGTGGTGTTATCCCTCCCCTTAAACCCCATTGGCTATTTGACTGTATAAGTCTTATGATGCTCACCGTATAGACACACCCCCAGCAAGACGCACACGCGAAACGCGCATCGGGGCTAGGAGGTTCAGCGTTCCACTTGGCAGAGCACATTTGGGGAGCGACACGGACCCAGGTAATACGCATAGGGCATTGGGTGGCTGGAATCTATATACTTTGGACAATAATAATAGTATGAAACATTGAGTGCACTTGAATTATACAGATCTATGGTCCAGTCTTTATGCTAGCCATGCCACTGCATTTGGCAGATTGCATTGAAGCACATGCATTCATTTTGATATAGCTGGTTTAATACACATATTTTGCCTCCTCATTGCATAAAAGGAATATTAAATCCTGTATATCTAATATATAATTGCCTAGAATACTACTTCCTGCAATTTGTGCCAACTTCCGTGGCTTTGTCCGGAGCTAATGTCCGGAGCTAATGTCCGGAGCTTATGTCCGGAGCTAATGTCCGGAGATTAATTGCCTAGAATACTACTTCCTGCAATTTGTGCCAACTTCCGTGGCTTTGTCCGGAGCTAATGTCCAGAGCTAATGTCCGGAGCTAATGTGCGGAGATAATGTCCGGAGCTAATGTCCGGAGCTAATGTCCGGAGCTAATGTCCGGAGATAAGTGACGTCAACAGTGTCCAGTGTCTGATTGGTTGCCGCCTGCTGCGAGCGACCAATCAGAAACGTGCCGTACTGTGACACACTCCGCCCGCCATTTTGGTGTGATTTTTGAATTTTTACCTCACAGCAAGTTTCTACTGCGTGGAGGCGGGCCCAGTGACGTTGCTCTTCAAGCTCCTGCCGAATTTCGTCAAAAAAATGATAATACCATTTACCAAAACTATATTTATTTAGTTGTAAAGTGGTTCAGTGACATTTTCACACCAATTTTGAACTTTTGTTTGGTGTTTTCTCCATATACTGCCTATTATTCACTGACTGTTATACTGAGAGACTGCCGTTTATTAACCTCTTCTTTGCCACATTGGGTATATTGCTCTATTATTTGCCACATAAGGACATTGTCCATTATTGCCCAGCAATTTCTCTGCAATATAAACTGCCTATTTATTAATATCTGCATTCCTGCAAAGAACTATTGCCTATTATTAACTGGCTATTTTCCTACTACCTGACACTGCCTCTTATTAACCTGTTGTTTGCCACCACCACGCTTAAAGCTGTTTAGCTTAGCCAACATGAGCTCTAATAGTAAGGATACTAATGACACAGAGCCCAAAGCTGCTGATGGCGCACGTAAGATTAGGTCTGATAGAAAGTATACTAATAATGCAGAGCAAAAAGACGCCGATGCCGCACGTAAGCGCAAACAGCGTGCTAACAAGAGTACAGAGGATAGATGCAAGCGCATGGACACTGTTAAGTATACTAATGACACAGAGTCCAAAGCTTATGATGGCGCACGTAAGATCAGGTCTGATATAAAGTATGGTAATGATGCAGAGCGAAAAGCCGCCGATGCCGGACGTAAGCGCAAACAGCGTGTTAACAAGAGTACAGAGGATAGATGCAAGTGCCTGGATACTGTTAAGTATACTAATGACACAGAGCCCAAAGCTGCTGATGGCGCACGTAAGATCAGGTCTGATATAAAGTATGGTAATGATGCAGAGCGAAAAGCCGTCGATGCCGCACGTAAGCGCAAACAGCGTGTTAACAAGAGTACAGAGGAGAGATGCAAGCGCCTGGACACTGTTAAGTATACTAATGACACAGAGCCCAAAGCTGCTGATGGCGCACGTAACATCAGGTCTGATAATAAGTATACCAATGACGCTGAGCGAAAAGCCGTCGATGCCGCACGTAAGCACAAACAGCGTGCTAACGAGACTACAGAGGACAGACATAAGCGCCTGGACACTGTTAATGCTGCTTGCAATAAACGCATTACTAATGAGTCTTTTGAGGACAAAACTAATCGATTAAGTAATAAAGCTGCTGCTGCACGCTCTCAATGTTGCAAACATAATATTTCCACGTCCTCAGTCATAGATTCTGCCCACAATACAGCTTCTTTGTCTCCATTCATAGAATGTGTGCAGCTTGAAGCTCCTTTAACCGTTGGTAAATCTGCACGTAAGCACAAACACTGTCCTACTTACACTCCAAATGATAAACGCCGTCGCCTGCACACTGTTAAGTCTGCTTATAAGACATGCTTCACACCTGACTCTTCTAAGGCAACAAACAAACCATTACCAAATGCAGCTGGTGCACGCCGTGAATGGCGCAAAAAAACCGCTTGCACCTCCATATTAATAAACTCTGACCACGATACACCTTCCAATTCCTCAGTGATTGAATCTGTGGACAGTGAAGATCCTCTACCAGGTCCACGCTTTATATATGTTGGCTTACAGAAACATTCCAATGCTCCGTTATCACAACCTGTACCTCAACATCCTACAGGTTTTACTAATGATGACAGTACCATAGTAGAACACTCCTGTGGTCCTATGAACTATTTATGTGAACATTGTCAAGCATTACATTTTAATGCTGAGATACCAGCAGATAAAAATTTTACTCTGTGTTGTCACAAGAGTAAAGTGCATATACCTATACCCCAATATCCCGAGGTCTTTAAACGATTGCTGACAGGGGAGAGTGAGTTCAGTAAGAATCTCATGGAAAATATTCGTAGTATTAACAGCTCATTTGCTTTCGCCTCCATGGGTGCCAATATATCCCCTCCACCTGGACATGGCCCTTACTGTTTCCGTATACATGGACAAATATATCATCGTACTGGAACTCTACATCCCAGTGATGATCAAGTTCCAGCTTATGCCCAACTGTATATTTTGGATACCGCTACCGCGAATGAACAACGTTTAAACTGTGAACAAAATCAAAAATGTCATCCCACTTTGATGAGTATAATTGCTCTTCAGTTAGACAATGTGAATCCCTTTGTTGCTGCCTACAAAATGTTACGAGATGTGGAACATGAAGAACATCTTAAAGCTGAAGCTAATGGCACTCTCATGCCAAATATCATCATGGCCCTTAAACAAGATCGGAATCAAGACCCTCGCCGATATAATAATCCAACTGTCAATGAAGTTGCTGTCGTATTTGAAAAGGACAATGGAGAGCCACCATTTAATCGTGATATTTTAATACATTTACAACCGGACCCCAAAAATCCTTTGGCGCCAAGAACACAACAGGTCAGCATTCTACACAGTAATTTAAAAGCTTTACTCTATCCTTTATTTTTCCCTTACGGAGACCAGGGCTGGCATGATGGCCTCAAGCAACAAGGGCAAAGTCCACGCAGAGTTACACAACTGCAATATTACTGCTATGTGCTGTCTGTCCGTAATCAGTTTAATCCACTCCTGAATGGTGGCAAACTCACTCAGCAGTACTTAGTGGATGCTTATGTGAAAATCGAGGCAAATCGCCTAAATTATATCCGTCAACACCAAAAGGATTTGAAAGTAGAGGATTATTGTGTACTCCAGGAACATCTCCAGAAAAAATCCATTGAGAAGGGCATCCCCATTGGAAAAACGGTCATTTTACCATCTTCGTTTGAAGGCAGTCCCAGGAATATGCAGCAGCGGTACCAGGATGCCATGGCTATTGTGACTAAATATGGTCGTCCTGATCTATTCATCACCATGACCTGTAATCCGAAATGGAATGAGATTACTGAGAATTTGGAACCTTGGCAGCGTGTGGAACATAGACCTGATTTGGTGGCACGTGTTTTCAAAATAAAACTGGAAGCACTCTTAAAAGACATTAACAATGGATTATTTGGGAAAGTTTGCGCTATGGTTCATGTAATTGAATTTCAAAAACGTGGCCTTCCACACGCTCACATTTTGATTATTCTGGACAGCAACTCCAAATTAAGGACTGAGGAGGACATAGACAATACAGTGTGGGCTGAAATTCCCAATCCTACCCACTACCCTCAGCTCCATAAAATTGTTCTCCAACATATGATTCATGGTCCGTGTGGAGAACACAACCCAAATTCTCCCTGTATGGATCTGGGGAAGTGTACAAAAGGTTTCCCTAAAGATTTGCAACCAAGAACCATCATAGCTAAGGACGCCTATCCTACTTACCGCAGACACTTTGGCCCATCTTTTCAACACCATTCTAACATGATTGATAATTCGTGGGTGGTTCCATATAATCCAATCCTGCTATTAAAATACAAGTGCCATATAAATGTCGAAGTTTGTGGTTCCATTCAGGCTGTGAAATATTTATTTAAATACGTCTACAAAGGACATGATAAAGCCAATCTTGAAATCTGCCAGACTAACATCCAACATGATGAAACACACCAATTCATGGATTCAAGATATGTCAGTGCACCAGAGGCAGCTTGGCGAATATTCTCATATCCAATGCATAAACAATCTCATAGCATCATTCGCCTTGCTGTACATCTACCGCATTCTCAGCCACTCTATTTTCATGAGGATGACTCTATTGGAAACATCAAACAAAAGCTCCATCAAAATTCTACACTTATGGCCTACTTCAAGCTTAATCAGAACGACCATCATGCTCATATTTATTTATACCGTGAAATTCACGAAAACTATGTTTGGAAAGAAGGTTCTTGGGAAGTTAGAAAGCGAGCAGGTGGTTCTGTGATTGGACGAATGTATACTGTCAGTGTGAAAGACCAAGAACGCTACTATTTAAGATTGTTATTGTTACATGTCAAAGGTGCAACCAGTTTTGACAGCATAAAAACTGTACACGGAGTCACACATGAAACCTTCAAAGATGCGGCATTAGCTCTTGGCTTACTATTTGATGATAGTCTGTGGAGAAATACATTACTTGATGCCAGTATTCTCAAAATGCCAGCAGAGCTACGTGACATGTTTGCCTACATTTGTATTTTTGGTCCTCCAGCTAAACCTCGGGACTTATGGGATGAATTTAAGGAACACTTTGTAGAAGACTACTGCCATGCATACCACTCCGACACTCTGGAGTGTGTCAATTGTGAAGGCTATGCTATGACAGATGTCCAACATGTTCTTAAAGCTCATGGCAAAACTTATATTGATTTTAATTTGCCACGTCCAGTCAAGAAACAACACCTCCTCCCACAGTATGATAAAGATTATGAGTTATCAGCAGCTGCTGAAATGAAAGCTACTCTAAATGAGGACCAACTTTTTGCTTTTGATGCTATCACTCAAGCTTTAGAAGACACTAATTCTACAGCAAAGTGTTTTTTCCTTGATGGTCCTGGTGGCAGCAGAAAAACGTACCTATATCATCTACTCCTACATCAGCTAAGAGGACAAGGAGACATTGTGTCACCTGCTGCCACTACTGGAATTGCCGCCAACTTGCTACAAGGTGGACGAACCATTCATTCTCTTTATGGGATTCCAATTCCTGTGAATGAAACATCTGTTTCCAGGATTAAGAATGATACCGATGCAGCAAAAGATTTGCACAGCACTAAACTTTTTATTATTGATGAGTGCACAATGCTATCCAAATATGCATTGCATGTCATTGATAGAGTTTTACGTGATGTCATGACAACAAATGTAGCTCACAAAGAAAAAACACCGTTTGGAGGTAAAGTGATTGTTTTTGGAGGCGACTTTAGACAATGTCTTCCTGTCATCCCTCATGTGACAAGAACTGATGTTGTAGAGAGCTGTATAAAATATTCACAACACTGGCAACATTTTACTCGCCTGCCACTTATTAACAACATGCGCTCCATTGATCCTCACTACAGCAGTTGGTTGCTTCAACTGGGAAATGGTGAACTATCTAATGAACATAACCTTGGAGATGATGTAATTAAAATTCCTCCAGACATGGTATGTACTGGCTCTTTAATAATTGAAATTTTTGGAGATAATCTTTGTATTGATGTGAATAAGACCGAAAGTATAAATACAGCTGCATCTCATGCAATTTTATGTCCAAAAAATGAGGACGTTGAGAAAGTCAATTCCCAAGTCATGGATTTATTGATAGGTGACTATACTGAATATATCAGTGATGATTCCATCGATCCTGATGAAGCTGATGACCTCGATCAATACCCACTTGAGTTTTTGAATTCACTAGCACCAACTGGTATGCCTTCACATCGGCTGAAACTTAAAATTGGCACCATTGTCATGTTATTACGTAATGTGAACACGAACAAAGGTCTCTGCAATGGTACGCGGCTCATTGTCACTGCCTTACATGCCAATATCATACTGGCTAAAGTAATTAGTGGGTCAGCAGCAGGAAATGTGGTATTCATTCCACGAATTGATTTGTGTCCATCAGAGACTGGATTACCTTTTAAATTAAGACGGAGACAATTTCCCATCAAGCCCGCATTTGCAATGACCATAAATAAATCTCAAGGCCAGACCCTCCATCGAGTTGGCATTTATCTACCAGAACCTGCTTTTGCCCATGGTCAATTGTATGTTGCTTTTTCCAGGGTGAAGCAATGTTGCAATGTGAGGGTTAAAGTGGTTAATACACCACTTCAAGGACAATTATTGGCTGATAGTACTAAAGTCTTCACACGTAATATTGTGTACAAAAATATTTTAGTTTAAACTTAATTTTCTTTTTTTTCATTATTCAGTTTTTCTAATAACATAGACAGCAATAGGCAAATTCTATGTGTAGAGATAAGGAGAAAAAAAAAAAATAAATAAAAAAAAATTACTTATGTAGGAAATACGTATATAACATACGTACTCATTAGCATATAGGGTTAATAACTATATCATATCTACATAAATTTAGAAATATGATATATCAATACATATTTTTATAGGTAAGTAGAACACACATTAAGTACAAGATGTAAGATGCGTATCATTCAAATGCCTGTATTTGGTGATAGGAACCTGTATTTGAAGCTCCAGCAGTATAGCTGCTGAGAGATTTCATTTTGTTTTTAAAAAGGGTGAGGTTTTTGTGAACAGGTAAGAGACGGGTGGGATGGCTGTTCACACACATCTCTATCTTCAGGTGTGTTCTGTACATAGAAATAGATATATAGATAGGTACATTTTTAGATAGATAGGGAAAGAATAGAGATTTTGCTTTCACATCAACATTTTTCTGCTATTTGGAGAATTTATGGTGGAAAAAAGGCTATTTCTGCACGTCCTGCCTAAGGGCTGACCCACGCCACTCTTGCTGTAAGTTGCATGCAATGTATACGGAATTTGTACTTCACTTGCGGCAGGTGCGGCACATGTGGTTTCTGCTGTTTTCGCCACAAAATCTCCACTTACCAGTGTTTTTGTTGTGGCTGCATTTAATGCAATTGCCGAAGCCGCGTTTGCTGCATTTACTGCAAGTTAACTCCAAGCTTCATCTACATTGCATGGCACTTGCTGAAAGTGTGTTGTAGGTCAGTTCTTTGGTGCCAAGTGTGGAAGTTGTATTGTTTTTAACATTACTTCTGCAAATATCAGAAACATGCAGATGTGAAAGAGGTCTGAGTATTAAGAAATAGGAATCAGTTAGTTAGGACCCATCAGTTCAAAGGCTACCGTGATGTGGTTGATGGGCATGCTTATATTAGCCCATCGGTGTACTATGAACGTTGATTTCTTAAATTTTACACTTCTGTAAAAATAAACACAAAAAATTTGGGTACACAAAAAGGCTTTTATTTCTGTTGTACCTATTAGAATTATTTAAAATGAAGGCTTAGCTAAGCCCAAGAGATGATTAAAAACGTTTCATACCAACCCATCAGATGTAAAATTACTGTGAAAATACCTGATGGGCACACAAGTATGCGCCAGTATGGGTACTAAGAGCCTTTCCACATAATAATGAAATATTTTAAAATGTCATAGAACATACCAATATACATAGTTATTGATACATATTATTTATTATTTACATTATTGTTCTTAAGCAAAGAACCGTTGTTGTGGCATTTGCCACAACACGCAAAGTTGTCGTCTGATGTCTTTCATCCCTCCCCTCATAAGCATGTTCATGGATCCTGTGTAACTGTACCTTAACCCCTTAATGACCGCCAATACGTCTTTTAACTGACCTGAGATATAAGAGAATAGCCTCCCCATACAGGTGATAATCCAGCAGCTGCTGGCTGTACACTATAGCTGACAACTTTCTGCATCAGCCACAATCAGTCTTGTCACCATCCATATCTGTTTAACCCCTTAGATGCTGCTGTCAATATTGACTGCATCATTATAAATGGCTAACAGAGTGTGGGGGCTTCCTCTTTATTAAAATTGGTGCCCTCAGATCATCATTTTGTTGTCCTGATGTTTGCGATGGCAATTCACCACCAAATAACGGCCTTAGAGTCTGATGGCTGTTGTCACCTGTTCAGAAGTTACCGACATTTAGGTGGTAAAAATACACATTTTCATTTCTGTCATGCCACTTTGCATTAATTCCTGTAAAGCACCTGAAGAGTTAATAAACTACCTGACAGCAGTTTTCAATATGTCTGGGGGTGCTGTTTTTAAAATGGTATCACCTTTGGGGGTTTCCCAATATATGAGACCTCTAAAGTTGCTTCAAACATGGATAGGTCCCTAAAAAATAAATTTTGCAAATTTCCTCGAAAAACTGAAAAATTGCTGCTACATTTTTAATCCTCTTAAAATACTAACAAAATAAAATAACATTTTACAAATGATGCTGATGTAAAGCCGACGTGTGGGAGATGTTATTTATTAATGGTTTGCTGTGGTATGACTATCTGGATTAAAGGGATAATCAGTCAAATTTTGAAAATTGCAAATTTTTTAACATTTTTCTCAAATTTTTGATATTTTTTATAAATAAACACAAAACATATTGACCTAAATTTACCATTATCATAAAGTATAATGTGTCACGAAAAAATCAATTAAAAAAAAACTGGGATATGTTGAAGCGTTTCAGAGTTATTACCACATAAAGTGACACTGGTCAGATTTCAAAAATTTGGCTCCGTCACTAAGGGGTTAAATAACAAGAATTGTCAAGAGCTGGTGAGTGCAGCCATTTTTTGTTCTTTCTTACTATTATTTATTAATTGTATTATTTTTACATTTGAATAAATAAAATATATATGGATTCTAGACTCCCGATTCTTTAGAATCGGGCTGCCATCTAGTATATATATATATACTGTATATATATATATATATACATTTTGATTGAGATAATTGAGACATGGCAATATCAATTAATTCTATTATTTTGTTTTTACGGCTAATTGGCAATGGCGATATACCATCTCAGCTGTAATAGTTTATGAATATTATTTTTTCCAACACCCTTGCATGTACATTGCTCATATAGATTATTCCCTGTATATTTATCATGTGTTTTGCTCCAGTTGACCTCATATGGATTTTTTGGTTTGTTTGAGGCACCTTGTCTATTGTTTATTTATATATTTATATGTATTTTAACCATTTATAATAAAGATATTCAGTTTTTTAAATATATCTATGTGACACTTCTTTGACCACAGTCTATTTAACTGTGGGTTTAGCATGTTGTCGCATTATGTGAACTGTTGCCCATTCCTTGTAGGGAATATGGGCTTGGGTATTATGCTTACAAGGTATAAGTGATAAGGCGACTTTATTGTTCGGGTTGGGGCGAGCACAGCGATACCAGATTTATTTAGGGCTTTTAGGTTTTGGCTGCAGTCACATACTAAAAGACACTTTTTATTGCAAAAACTAGTTGTGAGCTTTTAAGAGCTATAATTTTCAATATTTCTGCCAACAGTCATTTGAGGGCTTGTTTTTTGCGGGACGATATGATGTTTTCATTGGTACCATTTTCGGGCACATAATACTTTTTGATCACTTTTTATTCCGATTTCTGGGAGGCAGAACGAACAAAAGCCAGCAATTCAGGAATTATTTTTTGGGAGCTTTTTTTTATGCCATTCCGTGTGTGGTAAAATTGATAAGGTAGTTTTATTCTTCGGGTCAGTACGATTACGGCAATACCTCATTAATATCTTGCTTTTATGTTTTTGCGCTTTTACATAGTAAAAACTATTATAGAGAAAAAAAAAAATTATTTATGCATTGCTTTACTCTGAGAGCGATAACGTTTTTATTTTTCCTCTGATTGAGCTGTATAGCAGCTTGTTTTTTGCAGGATAAGATTATGTTTTCAGAGATATATTTATTTACGTTCATCTTTTTTATTCCATTTTTCATTTGGCAATATGAAGAAAAGCATATTTTTTGTTCCTTTTTTTGTCCCATTTTACACGCACTTCATCGAAGGGGTCAGCTAGTGGGACAATTCTATGTGGCAGGTCGTCCCGAATGTGGCAGTTCTGGATGCGTTGAGGATTGCGGAGTACACCATAAACCCAAAACAAGTTCCATAGAAAGGAAGAGGCCAAATACCTAGGTTATGTCATCGGGAGGGGAGAGATCAAGCCCCAGATAAACAAGATTGAGGCGATCCAGAAATGGCCACAACCACTTTCCAAGAAGTAAGTGAGAGCATTTCTTGGAATTGTGGGTTACTACCGGCAGTTTATGCCAGGGTTTGCCATGATTGTCGCGCTGTTGATGGACCTCCTTCAAGGTACAAGATCATCATTAATAAAATGGTCTGCTGAGACTGTGATGGATTTCTAGGAGCTGTAGCGGGCTCTGTGTAAACATCCGGTTCTGGTCCTACCAGTCTTCAGCAAGGAGTTCGTGGTCCAGACAGATGCGTCAGTGGTCGGCTTAGGAGCCGTGCTGTCTCAGGAAGTGAATGGGGAGGAGCATCACATCCTGTATCTGATACGTAAGCTCTCTTCATGTGAGAGAAATTATACCATTGTTGAGAAGGAATTCTTGGCCATAAAATGGACGGTGGATACCCTGAGGTACTACCTGATTGGCCATAGGTTTAAGCTAGTATCTGACCATGCCTCTCTGAGGTGGTTGAGGCTAAAGAAGGGTAAAAATGCTCGGGTGACTAGATGGTTCTTAAGTCTCCAAGATTTCAGTTTTCACGTCGAGGATAGGCCAGGAAATTTGCACGGGAACGCAGATACCCTGTCCAGACTCCCCTGCTTAGCGAGTGAAGGTGCCAAAACCCCTGGCTTTGGATACAGGGGGGGATATGTGACAAAGTCACTTTTAAGGTAATAGAGGGGAGATATGTGTCACTGCGCTTAGTGGCGTCAGTGATATGAAACCAGAGTATGTTCCTCCAGCACACTACACGTTGTGAGGGTTAAGTTAAAGTTGCATAATAGGCTGGTTTCATGTGAACCTTCATAGAGCGGGTGGGAGAAGGTCCACTTTAGCTCTACTTGCAGAGCTGCCAGGACCTGTGTGATGTCATGATCATGTGGTCAGGCACATGATGGAAAGAGTCACATGGCCTGGGGTTTAGGTAAATGAGAGAGAGAGAAGTCTCCAGTGGTTTGGTGTCTTGTAGAGGACCAATTGGACCTGTGTTGCTCCAGAGCGGGGTGCCATTCGCAACATATGGACTGTGTTGCAGCGTTTTGTTTTTCTTTGTTGTTTTCCTGTTTTAGCCAGAAAGGCTGAGTTTATTTTCCCTTGTGTTGACTTATGCCATTTTATAATAAACAAACCCAGGATTTAAATAGACGTTGCTCCTATTCTTACCACCTCCGTATACCGCCATGTGAGTTGAACTACCACAATAATATATATATACGTATATATCTATATATATCTGATATTTGCAGATGATACAAAACTATGTAAAGCAGTTAATACAAGAGAAGATAGTATTCTGCTACAGATGGATCTGGATAAGTTGGAAACTTGGGCTGAAAGGTGGCAGATGAGGTTTAACAATGATAAATGTAAGGTTATACACATGGGAAGAGGGAATCAATATCACCATTACACACTGAACGGGAAACCACTGGGTAAATCTGACAGGGAGAAGGACTTGGGGATCCTAGTTAATGATAAACTTACCTGGAGCAGCCAGTGCCAGGCAGCAGCTGCCAAGGCAAACAGGATCATGGGGTGCATTAAAAGAGGTCTGGATACACATGATGAGAGCATTATACTGCCTCTGTACAAATCCCTAGTTAGACCGCACATGGAGTACTGTGTCCAGTTTTGGGCACCGGTGCTCAGGAAGGATATAATGGAACTAGAGAGAGTACAAAGGAGGGCAACAAAATTAATAAAGGGGATGGGAGAACTACAATACCCAGATAGATTAGCGAAATTAGGATTATTTAGTCTAGAAAAAAGACGACTGAGGGGCGATCTAATAACCATGTATAAGTATATAAGGGGACCATACAAATATCTCGCTGAGGATCTGTTTATACCAAGGAAGGTGACGGGCACAAGGGGGCATTCTTTGCATCTGGAGGAGAGAAGGTTTTTCCACCAACATAGAAGAGGATTCTTTACTGTTAGGGCAGTGAGAATCTGGAATTGCTTGCCTGAGGAGGTGGTGATGGCGAACTCAGTCGAGGGGTTCAAGAGAGGACTGGATGTCTTCCTGGAGCAGAACAATATTGTATCATACAATTATTAGGTTCTGTAGAAGGACGTAGATCTGGGTATTTATTATAATGGAATATAGGCTGAACTGGATGGACAAATGTCTTTTTTCGGCCTTACTAACTATGTTACTATGTTACTATGTTACTATATGTATCTATAATATAACGCTGGGAGCATCACTCTGTCCGAAGACTTTATAGACTGCGCAAGCGCAAGCGCCCGCGCAGTCTGGACCCCACAGAGTGACGCATCCGGGGATGAGAATTGTGGCCCAAGAGATTGCGGTATGTGTAAGGGACAGAGAAGCAGGGACGTGCCAGGAGGGTGAGTATGTGATATTCACCTATCCCCGTTCCCCCGCCAGGTTCTGTCTTCTGCGTACTCTGGCTGTGACGTTCAGGTCAGAGGGCGCGATGACATGTTTAGTGTGCGCCCTCTGACTGAACAGTCACAGCCAGAGGACCCGGAAGACAGAGCGGTGCGTGGCAGTGGAACGAGGACAGGTGAATATTGCAAATGCTGGGGCCTAAGCCAGTGGAGAATCCGGCACATGACCCCCATAGCGCGCCGGAGTCCCCGCCTGCTCAGGCCCCTGGCACTCTGTGCCCAGCGACGAGAAATGAGTATGTCATTTGTTTTTTTAATCGCAGAAGCAGCACATGGGCCATATTATGCTATGGAGCAGCATACGGGGCATATTATGCTATGGAGCATCTTATGGGGGACATCAACCTTTATGGAGCAGCATACGGGGCATATGAATGGCACATGTCAAGATGGGGCGCAGAATGGGAGCAGCACATGACAGGATGGGGGTGCAGGATGGGAGCAGCACATGACAGAATGGGGCGCAGGATGGGAGCAGCACATGACAGAATGGGGGTGGAGGTTTGGAGCAGCACATGACAGAATGGGAGCTCAGGATGGGAGCAGCACATGACAGGATGGGGGTTCAGGAAGGGAGCAGCACATGACAGGATGGGGCACAGGATGGGAGCAGCACATGACAGGATGGTGGTTCAGGATGGGAGCAGCACATGACAGGATGGGGGCACAGGATGGGAGCAGCACATGACATGATGGGGGCGCAGGATGGGAGCAGCACATGACAAGATGGGGGCACAGGATGGGAGCAGCATATAGCAGGATGGGGTGCAGAATGGGAGCAGCACGTGTAACATGTGTAAGATCTCAATTGTGTACCTGTTTTGCCTGGTCTTGCCTTAGTTCTGCTGAATCTTGCCCTTATCTAAGATGGAGTTAGTGGCTTCATGTGAGGTATGTGCCAGATCGAAAATTCCCCACTCCTCACCTACTGGACTTTTGCAACCTCTCCCTATCCTATCTCATCCCTGGGGGGCTATCTCAATGGACTTTATCGTAGAGTTGCCTACTTCAAAAGGAAAGAACACGATTTTAGTAGTGGGCGATTGGTTAACCAAGGCTGCTAATTTCATCCCCTGTACTGGCTTACTGACAGCCAAACATACAGCGGATTTTATTGTACAGAATGTTTTTTGGCTACACGGAGTTCCGGATGAAGTCATATCGGATCGAGTGGTCCAATTTATCTCAAGATTTTGGCAAAGCTTCTGTGCTGCTCTGGACATCAAGGTAAATTTGTCATCTGCTTTCCATCCGCTGTCTAATGGCCAAACTGAACGGACCAACCAGACCTTGGAGCAGGACTTGCGTTGGTACGTGTGCTGTTGTGAATTCTGTTATCGAACTCCCTCCTGTGGTCATGAATGGTACTTCGGCGAGTTCTGTCCATGGACTCCCTCTGGTGGCTGTGAGTGGTGCTGCTGCTTCTGAGGTTCCTTCCACAGGTGACGGAGTTTATTCGTTGGCTGGCTGCTCTATTTAACTCCACTCAGATCGTTACTCCATGCCAGCTGTCAATGTTCTTGTACTGGTTCAGTTCGCTCTTGGATCTTTCTGGTGACCTGTCTAATCCAGCAGAAGCTAAGTCCCTGCTAGTTATTATTTGTTCATTGTTTTCTGGTCCAGCTTGCTATCATGATTTTGTTTTGCTAGCTGGAAGCTCTGGGATGCAGAGTGGCACCTCCGCACCGTGAGTCGGTGCGGAGGTCTTTTTGCACACTCTGCGTGGCCTTTTTGTAGTTTTTTGTGCTGACCGCAAAGATACCTTTCCTATCCTCAGTCTGTTTAGTAAGTCTGGCCTCCCTTTGCTGAAACGTGTTTCATTCCTGTGTTTATGACTTCACCTTTACTCACAGTCAATATATGTGGGGGGCTGCCTTTTCCTTTGGGGAATTTCTCTGAGGCAAGGTAGGCTTTATTTTCTATTTCTAGGGCTAGTTAGCTCTTAGGCTGTGAAGAGGCGTCTAGGCCGTGTTAGGTACGCTCCACGGCTATTTCTAGTTGTGTGATAGGATTAGGGGTTGCGGTCAGCAGAGTTCCCACTTCCCAGAGCTTGTCTTGTGTGAGTTTAACCATCAGGTCGTTCCTGGTGCTCCTAACCACCAGGTCCAAAACAGTACAGCTAGCCCAAAGTATTAATGCATCTCAATAGAGGGATAAGAGAAGTTCTGAGACCATTTTTTTTTCTATGCAGTGTGTTCTGTCTTTCGTTTCCCCTTAACCTTTGGGTGATTCAGGACACAGGTGTAGATATGGACATTCAAGGTGTATCCTCTTGTGTAGATCATCTCACTGCAAGGGTACAAAACATTCAAGATTTTGTGGTTCAGAATCCGATGTTAGAGCCTAGAATTCCAATTCCTGATTTGTTTTCTGGGGATAGATTCATGATTGTATATTTGGATGATATTTTGGTCCTTTCAGATGATTGGGAGTCTCATGTGAAACAGGTCAGAATGGTGTTCCAGGTCCTTCGTGCGAATTCCTTGTTTGTGAAGGGGTCGAAATGTCTCTTTGGAGTTCAGAAGGTTTCATTTTTGGGTTTCATTTTTTTCCCCTTCTACTATCGAGATGGACCCTGTTAAAGTTCAGGCCATTTATGATTGGACTCAGCCGACATCTGTGAAGAGCCTGCAGAAGTTCCTGGGCCTTGCTAATTTTTACCGTCGCTTCATCGCTAATTTTTCTAGTGTTGCTAAACCGTTGACTGATTTGACCAAGAAAGGTGCTGATGTGGTCAATTGGTCCTCTGCGGTTGTAAAGGCTTTTCAGGAGTTGAAGCGTCGTTTTTCTTCTGCCCCTGTGTTGTGCCAGCCAGATGTTTCACTTCCGTTTCAGGTCGAGGTTGATGCTTCTGAGATTGGAGCAGGGGCTGTTTTGTCGCAAAGAAGTTCTGATTGCTCGGTGATGAAACCATGTGCCTTATTTTCTAGAAAATTTTCGCCTGCTGAGCGCAATTATGATGTTGGCAATCGAGAGTTGTTGGCCATGAAGTGGGCATTCGATGAGTAGCGACATTGGCTTGAAGGAGCCAAGCATCGCGTGGTGGTCTTGACGGATCACAAGAATTTGACTTATCTCGAGTCTGCCAAACGGTTGAATCCTAGACAGGCTCGATGGTCGCTTTTTTTCTCCCGTTTCGATTTTGTGGTTTCGTACCTTCCGGGCTCTAAGAATGTGAAGGCTAATGCCCTGTCAAGGAGTTTTGTGCCTGACTCTCCAGATGTTCCTGAGCCGGCGGGTATTCTCAAAGAGGGGGTAATTTTGTCTGCCATCTTCCCTGATTTGCGGCGTGTGCTGCAGAAATTTCAGGCTGATAGACCTGACCGTTGTCCAGCGGAGAAACTGTTTGTCCCTGATAGATGGACTAGTAGAGTTATCTCTGAGGTTCATTGTTCGGTGTTAGCGGGTCATCCGGGAATCTTTGGTACCAGAGATTTGGTGGCTAGATCCTTTTGGTGGCCTTCTTTGTCACGGGATGTGCGTTCTTTTGTGCAGTCCTGTGGGACTTGTGCTCGGGCTAAGCCCTGCTGTTCTCGTGCCAGTGGGTTGCTTTTGCCCTTGCCGGTCCCGAAGAGGCCCTGGACGCATATTTCCATGGATTTTATTTCAGATCTCCCTGTCTCTCAAAAGATGTCGGTCATTTGGGTGGTTTGTGATCGCTTCTCTAAGATGGTCCATTTGGTACCCTTGTCTAAGTTGCCTTCCTCCTCTGATTTGGTGCCATTGTTTTTCCAGCATGTGGTTCGTTTACATGGCATTCCGGAGAACATAGTCTCGGACAGAGGTTCCCAGTTCGTTTCGAGGTTTTGGCGGTCCTTTTGTGCTAGGATGGGCATTGATTTGTCTTTTTCTTCGGCTTTCCATCCTCAGACAAATGGCCAAACCGAACGAACTAATCAGACTTTGGAAACATATCTGAGATGCTTTGTTTCTGCTGATCAGGATGATTGGGTGTCCTTCTTGCCATTGGCTGAGTTCGCCCTTAATCATCGGGCAAGCTCGGCTACTTTGGTTTCACCCTTTTTCTGTAATTCTGGTTTCCATCCTCATTTCTCTTCAGGGCAGGTTGAGTCTTCGGACTGTCCTGGTGTGGATACTGTGGTGGACAGGTTGCAGCAGATTTGGACTCATGTGGTGGACAATTTGACATTGTCCCAGGAGAAGGCTCAACATTTCGCTAACCGCCGGCGCTGTGTTGGTCCCCGACTTCGTGTTGGGGATTTGGTTTGGTTGTCGTCTCGTCATGTTCTTATGAAGGTTTCCTCTCCTAAGTTTAAGCCTCGTTTCATTGGTCCGTATAAGATTTCTGAAGTTTTCAATCCTGTGTCATTTCGTTTGGCCCTTCCAGCTTCTTTTGCCATCCATAATGTGTTCCATAGGTCGTTATTGCGGAGATACGTGGCGCCTTTGTTTCCCTCCGTTGATCCTCCTGCCCCGGTGTTGGTCGAGGGGGAGTTGGAGTATGTGGTGGAGAAGATTTTGGATTCTCGTATTTCGAGACGGAAGCTCCAGTACCTGGTCAAGTGGAAGGGTTATGGTCAGGAAGATAATTCCTGGGTTTTTGCCTCTGATGATCATGCTGCCGATCTAGTTCGTGCCTTTCATTTGGCTCGTCCTGATCGGCCTGGGGGCTCTGGTGAGGGTTCGGTGACCCCTCCTCAAGGGGGGGGTACTGTTGTGAATTCTGTTATCGAACTTCCTCCTGTGGTCATGAATGGTACTTCGGCGAGTTCTGTCCATGGACTCCCTCTGGTGGCTGTGAGTGGTGCTGCTGCTTCTGAGGTTCCTTCCACAGGTGACGGAGTTTATTCGTTGGCTGGCTGCTCTATTTAACTCCACTCAGATCGTTACTCCATGCCAGCTGTCAATGTTCTTGTACTGATTCAGTTCGCTCTTGGATCTTTCTGGTGACCTGTCTACTCCAGCAGAAGCTAAGTCCCTGCTAGTTATTATTTGTTCATTGTTTTCTGGTCCAGCTTGCTATCATGATTTTGTTTTGCTAGCTGGAAGCTCTGGGATGCAGAGTGGCACCTCCGCACCGTGAGTCGGTGCGGAGGTCTTTTTGCACACTCTGCGTGGTCTTTTTGTAGTTTTTTGTGCTGACCGCAAAGATACCTTTCCTATCCTCAGTCTGTTGAGTAAGTCTGGCCTCCCTTTGCTGAAACCTGTTTCATTCCTGTGTTTGTGACTTCATCTTTACTCACAGTCAATATATGTGGGGGGCTGCCTTTTCCTTTGGGGAATTTCTCTGAGGCAAGGTAGGCTTTATTTTCTATTTCTAGGGCTAGTTAGCTCTTAGGCTGTGAAGAGGCGTCTAGGCCGTGTTAGGTACGCTCCACGGCTATTTCTAGTTGTGTGATAGGATTAGGGGTTGCGGTCAGCAGAGTTCCCACTTCCCAGAGCTTGTCTAGTGTGAGTTTAACCATCAGTTCGTTCCTGGTGCTCCTAACCACCAGGTCCATAACAGTGTGCCACTTACAAGATGATTGGGTGAATTTACTCCCGCTGGCTGAATTCACAAATAATTCACAGAGTGCATCCACCAAACAGTCTCCATTCTTTGCTAACAAAGGATATCATCCCAGTGTTCTCCCTCAACTCCCGATAGACGTGTTTGTGCCGCAGTAGCCGACCGCATTACGTCTCTTCAACAGAATTTGGAGGCTCTGAAACAAACGCTGGCCACTGCTCAGGAGAGATACAAGAAGGCAGCAGACAGGTTCCACAAACCAGCACCAACATACAAGGTAGTAGACATGGCTTGGCTTTCAACAAAAAACTTGAAGCTTAGAGTTCACACATCTAAACTGGGGCAAAAAATAAGCTGGCCCATACAAAATCAGCAGCATAGTAAGTTCCGTAGCCTGCCGACTCAAGTTGCCTAATTCTTTGAAAATATATCCTGTTTTTCATGTCTCCCTACTTAAACCGGTAGTATTGAATCCCTTTCCCGGACGCACATTTGTTCCTACTAATCCAGTTCTCATTGATGGGCAAGAATTCATTGTGGAGAAGATCATCGATTCTCAGATCCATAGGAGAAGACTTCAGTATTTGGTGAAATGGCAAGCAAGAGTACTCACCTGAGGAGAATGTCAAGATGGGGACGCAGGATGTGAGCAGCACATGACAGGATGGGGGCGCAGGATGGGAGCAGCACATGACAGGATGGGGGCGCAGGATGAGAACAGCACATGACAGGATGGGGGTGCAGGATGGGTGCAGCACATTACAGAATGGGGGCACAGGATGGGAGCAGCGCATTACAGGATGGGGGCAGCACATACCAGAATGGGGGCGCAGGATGGGAGCAGCACATGACAGCATGGCGGTGCAGGATGGAAGCACCACATGACAGGATGGGGTGCAGGATGGGAGCATCACATGACAGGATTGGGGCGCAGGATGGGAGCACATGACAGGATGAGGGCACAGAAAGAGAGTAGCACATGACAAGATGGAGGCGCACAAAACAGGATGAGGGCGCAGGATGGGGGCAGCACATGACAAGAAGAGGGCACAGGATGAGAGCAGCATAAGACAGGATGGGGGCGCAAGATGGTAGCAGCACATGACAAGATTAGGGCACAGGATGGAAGCAGCACATACCAGGATGGAGACCGTATACCAATATAAATGCTCGCCACCCGGGCATAGAACGGGTTCAATAGCTAATATATATATATATATATATATATATATATATATACAGACCTCTTAGGGGACTTGAAGCTGTGGTCGTGTGATCATTTCTGCTATATATAGCAATGCCACAGCAACATCTGCGATTATTAGAGGCCGGTCTTGGCTGTATCACACTGCCATGACCTACAGGTATGGGGCGAGCTCACCTTGTGACCCTGCTCCATGCACCCGCTTCAGAGTTGTGCTGTACATGTACGTTGTATGCCAGGGAGAGGTTAATAAAAGAGTGGTCCCTTTAATAGGACTCTTAGAAATGGATGAAATAAGCCTGCACAATGGCAGTTGGTTAAATACACAAGGTGAATATGAAAGGAAAAAAGAAAAAGAAAAAAAAGAAAATATGAGAAATGACGGCGAGGAAGAATTTTATATCCCCCCCGTGCGTCGTCGTTCCGAAAAACACTGGAATCTGCAGTTTGTTTGCTGTCTTGAAATTGGAAGCATTGATTTTATTACGCGAGAAAAGAATAGATTTACTACAAAAGTTCGATATCTTTATAGTCTCATTCATTTTCATAAAGAATAAAAGCTAATAAAACGTCCCTTAAAATCTATTGTGGGGCTTCAGTAAATTAGGACTAATCCTTTAAATCACCTTCCATCCCGCGCCACATTAACACGTTCCTGGTGGGACTTATAAGTGCTGCCAAGCGCAAGTAACTTCCATGCAGCATTTGCTGCCTAAACAGCAAAAACTTGCAAAAACAAATTATAACAGATTTATAAAGAAGATATCGCTCATTATTAGTATTAATGGGGGTTCACATAATAGAACACTGGTGGCACCTATGGCATGCACAGCCCTCCCTGTGGGCATGCAACGTCAGCCCCTACTTCTGCGTCCTCGGAGACACGTCCAGCTGAAGTGTACTGCAGCGCACAAACTTGCCAGGACAATGTGCAGCAATATTGTTGGTCAATCAGACGTCACGCACACTTTCGCTTGGATGCTGAAGTCAGCTGCCAGCTTCAGAACACAATGTGGAGGGGGAGATGAAGGAAGGTGAGAACCAGTGTTTGTTGTGTTGTTTTTATGCCGTGAACAACAACGGCGCCAGCAGGATTCGGGACATATACCAGGATGGGGGCATATATACCAGACTGGGGGGTATATACATGGATGAGGGCATATACAAGGTTGGGGGGCATATACATGAATGGGGGACGCATATACAAGGATGAAAGGGCATTTACTAGGATGGGGGGCAAATACAAGGATAGGGGAGCATATAATAGAATGGGGACATATACAAGGATAGGGGGAGCATATACTTAGATGAGGGGAATATACAATGATGGGGGGAGCATATACCACAAAGATGATTGGAGCATATATAAGGATGGGGTACATATACAAGGATAGGGGAGCATATACTAGAATGGGGGAGCATGTACAATGATGAAGGAGCATATACAAGGTTGGGGGACATATACAAGGGGTACCGCAGGGGTCAGTATTGGGACCTGTTCTCTTCAACATATTCATTAATGATCTGGTAGAAGGTTTACACAGTAAAATATCGATATTTGCAGATGATACAAAACTATGTAAAGCAGTTAATACAAGAGAAGATAGTATTCTGCTACAGATGGATCTGGATAAGTTGGAAACTTGGGCTGAAAGGTGGCAGATGAGGTTTAACAATGATAAATGTAAGGTTATACACATGGGAAGAAGGAATCAATGTCACCATTACACACTGAATGGGAAACCACTGGGTAAATCTGACAGGGAGAAGGACTTGGGGATCCTAGTTAATGATAAACTTACCTGGAGCAGCCAGTGCCAGGCAGCAGCTGCCAAGGCAAACAGGATCATGGGGTGCATTAAAAGAGGTCTGGATACACATGATGAGAGCATTATACTGCCTCTGTACAAATCCCTAGTTAGACCGCACATGGAGTACTGTGTCCAGTTTTGGGCACCGGTGCTCAGGAAGGATATAATGGAACTAGAGAGAGTACAAAGGAGGGCAACAAAATTAATAAAGGGGATGGGAGAACTACAATACCCAGATAGATTAGCGAAATTAGGATTATTTAGTCTAGAAAAAAGACGACTGAGGGGCGATCTAATAACCATGTATAAGTATATAAGGGGACAATACAAATATCTCGCTGAGGATCTGTTTATACCAAGGAAGGTGACGGGCACAAGGGGGCATTCTTTGCGTCTGGAGGAGAGAAGGTTTTTCCACCAACATAGAAGAGGATTCTTTACTGTTAGGGCAGTGAGAATCTGGAATTGCTTGCCTGAGGAGGTGGTGATGGCGAACTCAGTCGAGGGGTTCAAGAGAGGCCTGGATGTCTTCCTGGAGCAGAACAATATTGTATCATACAATTAGGTTCTGTAGAAGGACGTAGATCTGGGGATTTATTATGATGGAATATAGGCTGAACTGGATGGACAAATGTCTTTTTTCGGCCTTACTAACTATGTTACTATGTTACTATGTTACAAGGATGGGGGTGCATATACTAGGATGCGGGGAGCATATACTAGGATGGGAGACATCTACAAAGATGGGGGGAGTACAGTGGGGGAAATAAGTATTTGATCCCTTACTGATTTTGTAAGTTTGCCCACTGACAGAGTCATGAACATTTTATAATTTTAAGGATAGGTTAATTTTAACATTGAGAGATACATAGAATATCAAAAATAAAATCCAGAAAATCACATTGTATAAATTCTATACAGTAAATTTATTTGCATTTTGCAATGAGAAATAAATATTTGATACCTCTGGCAAACAAGACTTAATACTTGGTGATAAAACCCTTGTTGGCAAGCACAGCAGTCAGACGTTTTTTGTAGTTGATGATGAGGTTTGTAACATAGTAACATAGTAACATAGTAACATAGTTAGTAAGGCCGAAAAAAGACATTTGTCCATCCAGTTCAGCCTATACTGAACTGTACTGTATTGTGCACATGTCAGGAGGAATTTTGGTCCAATCCTCTTAGCAGAGGAACACCCCTAAAAACGTAATGTTTTCACCTCCATGCTTGACAGTGGGGACGGTGTTCTTTGGGTCATAGGCAGCATTTCTCTACCTCCAAACACAGCGAGTTCAGTTAATGTCAAAGACCTCAATTTTTGTCTCATCTGACCACAGCACCTTCTCCCACTCACTCACAGAATCATCCAGATGTTCAATGGCAAACTTCAGATGGGACTGTACATGTGACTTCTTTAGCAGTGGGACCTTGCGGGCACTGCAGGATTTTAAACCTTTACGACGTAATGTGTTACCAATAGTTTTCTTGGTGACTGTAGTCCCTGCTGCTTTGAAATCATTAGCAAGTTTCCCCCATGTAATTTTAGGCTGATCAAAGATACCCCATGATGTTAGATTTTGCATGGTGCCCCAGATTGATGGATATTGACAGTCATTTTGTATTTCTTCCATTTTATTACTATTGCACCAACACTTGTCTCCTTCTCACCCAGCATCTTACTTATGGATTTGTAGCCCATTACAGCTTTGTGAAGATCAATGATCTTGTCCCTGACATCCTTACAAAGCTCTTTGGTCTTGCCCATGTTGTAGAGGTTAGAGTCTGACTGATCAATTGAGTCTGTGGACAGGAGTCTTTTATAAAAGTGACTATGTAAGACAGCTGTCTTTAATGCAGGTAACGAGTTGATTAGGAGCGTCTAACTGGTCTGTAGGAGCCAGAACTCTTGATGGTTGGCAGGGGATCAAATACTTATTTCTCACTGCAAAATGCAAATAAATTTAAACAATTTATACAATGTGATTTTCTGGATTTTATTTTTGATATTCTCTCTCAATGTTAAATCTAACCTACTCTTAAAATTATAGACTGTTCACGTCTTTGTCAATGGGAAAACTTACAAAATCAGGAAGGGATCAAATACTTATTTCCCTACTGTAGATGGCTGATCCTTAAAATAGGCTACCAATATCTGAGCAGTAGGGCTGCAACACCCGGCAACCCCGCTAATCGGATGTTCCTGATGAACAGCACAGTTCCGTCAAACTGAAAAGTGACCGTGGCCAGGTATTGTATATCCGTCCCCAATTGGTTTGAATAGGAGGCAGATGTGCAATACTCAGCCACGGCCACTATGAAGTTGACGGAGCTGTGCAGCTTTGTAAGTGAGCACTTGCGACATCGAGAACATCTGATCGGCGGCGATGAGAGGTGTCGCACCCCCACCTATCTGATGTTGATAATCTATTTTATTTTAGAAAAATTTGTCCTGGAATTTTACAAACAGACAACTCCATGTTTTATCAGAATCCAAATGTTTTAAGATTAAGATTTGATTAAGATTTAAGATTTGCGTAGGGCGAAGTAGTGGATAGATGACAGCTATTCTGCTTGATTATGGGGGATCTTGAAGAGGTTTTACCTCCCCATACCTGTCCCACCATTGCTGGTACTCCACTTGGCTATCCTATCTTTTTACCATGCAATAAGAACCAGGGTGAGACACAAGTCAATGACGTGCATGTGATGACATGGGGACTTGGAGAAAAGAAGACAAGACCAAAAGAATAAAGAAGACAGGAGATAAAAAACTGTTAATGGGAGGATTATTGATGGAGGGACAGGTATGGAGAGGAATGAGAAAGGGTTTTGGGTTTTTTAAGTGCAAAATTTGTAACAATTTCCAATTGCAACAAATTTAGATTTAGCCTCAAATACATGAATTTTAAGTAAAGAAAAACTGTCTCATTGAGTGTCCATAACCTTTTGAAAAGGTTTTTTCTTCCACTTTATTACATCTTTTATATCTTTTTTTCCACGCAATAAAAACCATGGAGAGACACAAGTCAATGACGTGCATTGCGCACCATGTGATGACATGGGGACTTGGAGAAAAGAAGACAAGTCCAGAAGAATAAAGAAGACAGGAGATAAAAAAGACTGTTGATAGGAGGGTTATTGATGAAAGGACAGGTATGGGGAGGAGTGAGAAAGGGTTTTGTTTTTTTACGTCCTTCACAGACTTCTTTGTCCTATGTGAATCTCAAATGTCACTGTCTAGAGAGTCCGTTTTTTGGGAGCTAAAATTCTAGGAGGAGAATTCAAAACCCCAATTATACAAATTGAATTTTGCCCCCCAAATTTAGTGAATCTTGACAAATTCTCGTGAAATTCATTTCATCCACTCTGATACTAGAATGTTTTACCTTTACTATGAAAGTCCCTTTAATCTCGGCAGTCCTGGTGGTCCTGATGGGACGGCAGACTAAGCTTCAGATCTGGATCTTACAATTTGTAACCACGTTTTGTTTTTTCTTTACATTTGACTATACAAGAAAAACAAACATCAACTTCTGAGATATCACAAGCCGAGGAGTCATTGTTATTCCAAACTAAACAATTCACCAAATAGCCCATTAACACATTTGCATATGAGAGAACACCGGGTCCCTATCGCAGCTTCCCACAGCTGCAGGTAACAATCCATCTAGAAATAAAGATAATTACATGTCAGCGCAAAATAAATTATTTCACTTAAAACATCTATCTGGACCAGTGGGAGTTAATTGTATGGTTGTAAGAAAAATGTCCAACGGTGCGAGATTGTTTTTTTATTATTATTATTTGCATATCTCATAAGATAAGGATCATATTTGTTAGCAAAAAAAAAGATTTGTTGTCCAAGAAACAGTGCCAATCTTGCCCACAGGCTGTGAACGGTAGTGCAGCTATGACCCATTCAGTGCTGTGGGAGTATTAAAAAGAGTCAAACACTTATTAGTAGGTCCTGGGAGGTGAAAAAAAATAAAGAGAGATTGAGATATATTTACCAGACTGATACCACTCCTCTTTTCTCACCATTGTGTCCCTATGTGGTCTGATGGGATTAACTTTCAGTGTCCGGGGTATCCTCTGTGCTGGAAGAACTGGATCAGTCGACATTTTGCCCAAGGACACACAGTCCGTTCAAACACACTGATGTGTGCACAGACCCATTCACTTAAATGGATCTACCTGTGTAAGGTCAGGTTCACAATGCGTTAACAGCAGCCCGTTCAACACATGCGTTAACGGGCTGCATTAACGCAAGTGGCGACTTGCCATCGTGCTAGCGCAGGTAGAGCTAGCAGATGCTCTGTCTGTGCTAGCAGTGACGGACCCGGAAACGCTGCAGCCCGCGTCTCAGGGTCCATCACTCAATGATGGCACATTGCTTGTGCACGCCCATTGTGGGCTTGCGCTAGCGATGCGTCCGACATTTGACTCAATGACGGCGTTAACGGACTACGTTACACCGCTATATGCCGCGGTGTAACATAGTCCATCTAACGGACGCCAGTAACGTAATGTGAACCCAGCCATAGTGTCTCTGGTTCGTGTGAAAACTGTCACCAAACATACCAGAGACATGGACATGTGAAAGAGGCCAGACAGAACGCTTTCCCCTGGCCTCCATTACTAAGCCTACTGCTCACATATTGTATCCTTGATTGGGGAGAGAATAGACGATGCCTTAGAGGAATGGGAACAGGACACACTCTGATACAGGGGATACATTGGGACATTCATTTAGAGCTTGTTTTTTTTCTTGCGTCCTTTTAGTGCCAAACATACCTGACCTCAGCTCCGTTCATATTTGTGGGTTATATCAGGATGGAAAATAAAACTCCGCAGAAGACTTGGATCATTATGTTACGTTAAGAGGCTGCAATATTGGAACTCAAGTTTACTTCAATTAGAGTCCATTAAGCAAGAACCATATAACTCCTTCCCCCGTCTGACCCGCCCGTGTCCGCCTTTACATAATGCTTCTATTTACTGACTTTATGTTTCAAACTTTCTTAGTCAAAAGCGTAAATAAAAAATTGTGATTTACAACTTCGAGACTAGAAATTATAACCTAACTAGATGGTGGCCCGATTCTAACGCATCGGGTATTCTAGAATATGCATCTCCACGTAGTATATTGCCCTGTCACGTAGTATTTTGCCTAGTCACGTAGTATATTGCTCCATGCAGTTATGGCCCCATAGATGCTCCAGATAATGCTCCATGCAGTTCATTATGGCCCCATAGATGCCCTATATAATGCTCCATGCAGTTATGGCCCCATAGATGTCCCATATAATGCTCCATGCAGTTCATTATGGCCCCATAGATGCCCTATATAATGCTCCATGCAGTTATGGCCCCATAGATGTCCCATATAATGCTCCATGCAGTTCATTATGGCCCCATAGATGCCCCATATAATGCTCCATGCAGTTATGGCCCCATAGATGCTCCATATAATGCTCCATGCAGTTATGGCCCCATAGATGCCCCACATAATGCTCCATGCAGTTATGGCCCCATAGATGCCCATATAATGCTCCATGCAGTTCTTTATGGCCCCATAAGATGCCCCATATAATGCTCCATGCAGTTATGGCCCCATAGATGCCCCATAATGCGAACATGCAGTTATGGCCCCATAGATGTCCCATATAATGCTCCATGCAGTTATGGCCCCATAGATGCCCCATATAATGCTCCATGCAGTTATGGCCCCATAGATGCCCCATATAATGCTCCATGCAGTTATGGCCCCATAGATGTCCCACATAATGCTCCATGCAGTTATGGCCCCATAGATGCCCCATATAATGCTCCATGCAGTTATGGCCCCATAGACGCCCCATATAATGCTCCATGCAGTTCTTTATGGCCCCATAAGATGCCCCATATAATGCTCCATGCAGTTATGGCCCCATAGATGCTCCATATAATGCTCCATGCAGTTATGGCCCCATGGATGTCCTATATAATGTTCCATGCAGTTATGGCCCCATAGATGCCCAATATAATGCTCCATGCAGTTATGGCCCTATAGATGCCCCATATAATGCTCCATGCAGTTATGGCCCCATAGATGCCCCATATAATGCTCCATGAAGTTATGGCCCCATAGATGTCCCATATAATGCTCCATGCAGTTATGGCCCCATAGATGTCCCACATAATGCTCCATGCAGTTATGGCCCCATAGATGCCCCATAAAATGCTCCATGCAGTTATGGCCCCATAGATGTCCCATATAATGCTCCATGCAGTTATGGCCCCATAGATGTCCCATATAATGCTCCATGCAGTTATGGCCCCATAGATGTCCCACATAATGCTCCATGCAGTTATGGCCCCATAGACGCCCCATATAATGCTCCATGCAGTTCTTTATGGCTCCATAAGATGCCCCATATAATGCTCCATGCAGTTATGGCCCCATAGATTTCCCATATAATGCTCCATGTAGTTATGGCCCCATAGATGTCTCACATAATGCTCCATGCAGATATGGCCCCATAGATGCCCCATTTAATGCTCCATGCAGTTCTTTATGGCCCCATAGATGCTCCATACAGCATTGTGCCACATGTAATGCTGCTGCTGCAATAAAAAAAAAAATCACATACTCAACTCTCGTCACTGCTCCTCAGCGTGCCGTCTCTCCGCACTGACTGTTCAGGCAGAGGGCGGTGCGCACACTAATACGTCATCGCGCCCTCTGACCTGCACAGTCACTGCAAGAGGCCGGGAAGACAGAGCGGCGCCCGGCGGATGGAACGCGGACAGGTGAATATGAAATACTCACCTGCTCCTGACGCTGTCCCTGCCTGTCCCATGGTACCGCAGCTTCTTCGCGCAGGGCCTGTGATGACGTCGCGGTCACATGACTGTGACGTCATGGCAGGTCCTTCTCCCATACCATCGTTGGCACTGGAACCTGCCGCTTCCATGGAGAGGTCACCAGAGCGTCGCGAGGAGCGGGAAAGGTGAGTATATAAAAAATAATAAAAAATTATAACATTAGATCCTTTTACTATTGACGCTGCATAGGCAGTGTCAATAGTAAAAACTTGGTCACACAGGGTTAATAGCGGCGGTAACGGAGTGAGTTACCTGCAGCATAACGCGGTCTGTTACCGCTGGCATTAACCCTGTGTGAGCGGTGACTGCGGGGAGTATGGAGCGGGCACTGACTGCAGGGGAGTAGGGAGGGACTAATCGGACTGTGGCCGTCGCTGATTGGTCGTGGCAGCCATGACAGGAAGCTGCCGAGACCAATCAGCGAATGAATATCCGTGACAGAAAGAAAGAAAGAAGGACAGACGGAAGTGACCCTTAGACAATTATATAGTAGATTTGTCCTGTCTGATGTATCTCGGGCATCTCTATGACAAATGTAGAAAGCAAGAGGAAAACAACCGGGATCAGAGAATTCTCCCATGTCCATCATTAGAGCAGGGCCAGGTAATCAGAAAGCCATAGTAGTAGAGTGTAGCTTCTTAAAGGGTTAATTAATGGTGGTGTCTACCTCGATTTCCCTGAGAATAAAATAATAAAAAAAGGGGATCTCTCACTCTCTCTTCTTGCAGGATTTTAAACCTTTATGACGTAATGTGTTACCAATAGTTTTCTTGGTGACTGTGGTCCCTGCTGCTTTGAAATCATTAACAAGTTCCCCCCATGTACTTTTAGGCTGATCTCTCACCTTCCTCATGTCTGTCTTTCTGTCATGGATATTCATTGGTCGCAACCTCTGTCTGTAATGGAAATCCAAGTCGCTGATTGGTCGTGGCAAAATGCCCACGACCATTACCACGACCAATCAGCGACGGACACAGTCCGGCGGCAACATGGCCGCTCCTTCCTCCCCGCAGTCAGTGCCCGCTCCATACTCCCCTCCAGTCAGCGCTCACACAGGGTTAATGGCAGCGCTAACGGACCGCGGTGTAACGCACTCCATTAACGCTGCTATTAACCCTGTGTGACCAACTTTTTACTATTGATGCGGCCTATAAAAAATAGTTATATACTCACCGTCCGTCAACCCCTGGATCAGGAATAGGCCTTTCCCGCTCTTCGCGATGCCCCGGTGACCGCTCCATGCATTGTGATCTCGCAAGATGATGACATATCGGTCTCGCGAGACCGCTACATCATCATCTCGCAAGACCGCAATGCACTCTGGAGACCGGAGCGCGCGAGGAGCTCGGTAACTGCTTCGCTTGGATCCGGGGGACAATGGAGGGTGAGTATTTAACTATTTTTTATTTTAATTCTTTTTTTTAAACAGGGATATGATGCCCACATTGCTATATACTACGTGGGCTGTGCAATATATTACGTGGGCTGTGCAATATACTACGTGGGCTGTGCAATATACTACGTGGGCTGTGCATTATACTACGTGACTGGGCAATATACTATGTGGCTGTGCAATATACTACGTGGCTGTGCAATATACTACGTGGCTGGGCAATAAACTACGTGGCTGGGCAATATACTACGTGACTGGGCAATATACTACGCGGGTTGTGCAATGTACTATGCGGGCTGGGCAATATACTGCGCGGGCTGGGCAATATACTGCGCAGGCTGGGCAATATACTGCACGGGCTGGGCAACATACTGCGCGGGCTGTGCTATATACTGCACGGGCTGTGCAATGTACTGTGCGGGCTGTGCAATTTACTACATGGGCTGTGCAATATACTGCGCGGGCTGTGCAATGTACTACGTGGACTGTGCAATGTACTATGTGGGCTGTGCATTGCACTACGCGGGCTGTGCAGTGCACTACGCGGGCTGTGCAATATACTACGCGGGCTGTGCAATATACTACGCGGGCTGTGCAATATACTAAGCGGGCTGTGCAATATGCTACGTAGCTGTGCTATATACTACGTGGGCTGTGCTATATACTATGTGGCCTGTGTTATGCACTACGTGGCCTGTGTTATACACTGCGTGCCTGGTACTGCGCGGGCTGTGCAATATACTACGTGGGCTGTGCAATATACTATGTGGGCTGTGCAATAAACTGCATGGGCTGTGCTATATACTCCGTGGGCTGTGCTATATGCTCCGTGGGCTGTGCTATATACTCTCTGGGCTGTACTATATACTCCGTGGGCTGTGCTATATACTCTGTGGGCTGTGCTATAGACTACGTGGCTGTGCTATATACTAAGTGGCTGTGCTATTTACTACGTGTGCTGTTATATACTACTTGGCTGTGCTATATACTACATGGTCGGCTACGAACAATCAGAGACAGGCGCAGTTCGGCCGCGAATTGGCGCGGGATTTGAACCACGCTTTGCTAATTGGTTGCGGCCGGCCGAATCCTGTGTATTCAATGTATTATTCTAAAATCTTCATAAATAAACTACATACATATTCTAGAATACCCGATGCGTTAGAATCGGGCTACCATCACGGTAGACCATAAGACCCCAGAGTAGAGGGACGCCAAAGGGGGCATCTACTAATCCAATATCATCCACTTAGTGCTTATCCCCATCCGTAACCTGATAGTAACAAACGCCATCTAGCTTACCCATATCGCCTGTCAGTCAGTGTGTGTCCCAACAGTCCCGACGCATGTTTCGCGTAGGCTTCTTCGGGGGACAGTGGCTGTGTGTGTATCATCCCCGGATCCTTATATCTGTGTTCCCCAGGTGTCCAGCATCAGCGGCTCCATTAGCGGCGCATGCGCACCAGGTCTCAGACTGCGTATGGATGCCACTCCCCCAGCCTCCCATGTGACGCGACGGGTCAGGGGAAATCTCTTGTGATGTCAGAGACCGGCCGCGCCACAGCCGGAAGCTGGAGCGATGCATCCTGGGCCCAGACACTGCGGGCATGCGCACACGCCAGGAGGTGCCATATTGAGAGAAAGAAGAAGGAATCAAGTCAGATGCAAACAGAAGGGGAAATATGTCCCAACTAAACATCTCAGATAGGCATATTTGTGAGTATAGAACCAGATTAGTATAATAAACGGGGCCCATATTTAAATCATCTCTTAGAAGCAACATGGGTACCCCCGATATATATGACAGGATATCACCTATTAAAGTAACAGCAGTAATTTATCACATCAATGTGCATACTTATTATTTTCAATCTTCAAAAAAACAAATAAGCAAAAAATAATAAATACAAAATAAAATAAACACAAGAATAGAACATTCATATGACCGTTAAAGATGTAAATCTGCAAGTTCCCAAGATACATTCCGAGGGATGATTGGCTCTGACATCTGGTTATATACAACCACTTCTCCTTAACAGGGGTACAAATCCAGCGTTTCAAAGACCATGAGATGAATTTAAGTGATGGCATAGGTTGATAAGACATCTACTAAATAAAAAAATATAAAAACACACACAAATTAAAATCCAAAATAGGGAAACCACCAGAAACTTATAAGAATGAGGAGAAGCTAAGCTGCTCATTTAGGCCCATGGGAGTCATGGTATCGAGAGTGGCAATCTACCGACATTCTAACTGCCCCAAAGTATGTTTCCAGTCGCCCCCGTAATGTCACATCTAACCCGATCGATACCATGTACCCACTAATCCTTTGGATTGCACTTATAATGTGACCTAAAGAGGCGAGGAATCGTCTTTAGCATTGCCACGTCATCCACCTCACTGGCAGCTTTAATATCTCTGACCCTATGTGATCCCGGCCTAACCCTTTCTGACCCCTCAGAATCATGCAAAGCGGTGTCCAGCCAAAAATCGTCCAAAATTTGTTCTCACCTGAATCTCCAAATTTTGGAAAATTCTAAAACATTTTGATCTCCTAGGAATTGATTAGCTCGTCTATATAATCCTTGGAACATTTTTTTTGTCTGACCTTCCGTGTACCTGCGAGTCTTTGACAACACAATTCTTTGACTTGAAGGTTTACATTTGATGTTTCGGGAGGGGAAGTTCTCTTTCCTGGAGATGAATTTTCGCGAAGGCTTTGGCAAGAAAAAAAATAAATAAAAATTTGATGTATATAAATATCTGCTAAAATATGGCCAAAGGTTGTGTTTTCTTCTATCCTTGGCTTGTAACAGTCCAAGCTTCGGGGCTTTGGCATTCAGCACCTCCTTGTGACATAGAACAGTGCCTATTACCTAACAAGCGGTGTCACTTGGCCCTCAGTGATTTGCGCTCTTCCGTTACATGAATATGTCAACAGGAGGGCGAGAAGTCGCTTTTCCTTGGAGAAATGTGTCTTTGTATCTGCTCATTCCACAGGCTACACACAAAGCCCTCTCTTAGGGCACTGTCAAAATCACTTTGGAGGCTGCGCGACTGTGTGACAAGTGCTTGATCTCAACTACAAGCCACCGCACTCGCTCTTGCCATTCTGGTCCAGCGGTTGGATTAAAAAAAAAAATTACTATCTGCGGATTACAGCTTATATATATATATAATTAGATTTTAGTTTTGAAAACTCAATTTCCAATATTTTTAAATATTCAGCGATCATGGTTTTTAAGTCTGCTTAACTCCTTAAGGACAAAGATAATTTACGTTTTTGCATTTTAATTTTTTTTCCCCGTAGTTTTTTTTTTTATATTTCTGCTGAGCCAAATAAGTTTAAGGCCTTTTTTGTTCTAGTTTCAAAATACATTATTATTTTTTAATAATTTTAAAGTGATAAAAAAATTGGAAAAAAAAGTGCGGTGAAGTGGTGAAAATCAGAATTTCTCCATTTATTTCCGAGTTTAATTTCTGCAGCGTTTATTGAGCAGTAAAAAATGACTGGACATATGATTTTTCAGGTCAGTCCGATAACGGCAATACCAACATTTCTAGATTTTTTTTTTTTTACTATTTTAATTGAGTTTAAAAAAAAAAATTCTGAATATTGCAGAAAAATAATTTGGCTTGTGCCGCTACTTTCAGAGACCCATAATTATTTTCCATTTTCTTGTCCATTAAACTGTATAAATACATCCATTTTTCAGTGCTGAGCTGGTATTTTTAATTATACCATTTTGGGAAACATACTACATTTTGATCGCCATTTATGGCATTTTTCGTGGGAGGTTCAGTGTCAAAAAGTGACACAAATTTTAGCATTTTGTTTTCCTTATCACCTTTACTGCACAGGTTAAAAAATATTAGATTTTGATAGATCGTTCTTTTACGGACTTTGCAATATAAAATATTTTTTTTTTACATTCAAATTTTTATGTCTCCCCCCACCACTTTTTTTCAGTCCCCATTGATAGACTTAAACTATAAGCATTGCTGTATACTGTTTTAATCATGGTCTGTAGCTGGACTTCACTTCAATGACGGGGTCCTTCAGCAGGCCATGGTCACCATTTGAACACTCCATGATACCACCACATTTCCTCTGAAAGCGATTGGCAACAGCATTTTAAGCGTTAACAGTAGTGCCAATACAATCAAATGCTAGTAGTGCATGGATAAGGTGTTATCTGAGCATGCTCCGGTGTTTCGGCATGCTCGACAAATATGTTCGAGACCCCGAAGCTGCATGTCTCGCGGCTGTTCGACAACCACAACACAGGCATGGGTTGCTTATTTAATGTTGTACTCCAGCTACTTTTTTTTCCCACACATACTTCATAATTAGAGATGAGCGAATCGCTATGAGACCAATCAAATTCAAGACTGGAGTGCAGCAGGTGGCCTAGGAAGCCAGCAGCAAGATCCAGTGATAGGGACACACAGGTGGGTATGATACTTTTTTTAACCATATTGAGGTTTTTTAATTGCATGGAGGTTGGGGGTCCTCAAATCATAATAAACGGCTTTTTTAGTGGCTATCACGATTCATTGTTTTGCATTTAATTTGGTGCGAATCTGACGAATCTGAATTTTGGCAGATTCGCTCATCTCTGATGCACATATGATATATAAAGAGTTAGTTTTTCATAACATTATTGGCTTTAGTATTATTCTGGGAATATTTCTGTATCATCTATAGCTCCACATGCTTTACGTATGGTACAAACTTCTATCGCTTTCCAGAAACCCAAGAGGAGATCCACTGAAAGCTGTGGTTCAGTTCTCTTCTCATGCCCAGTAGAGGGCGCTGCTTAGTGTGGCTCTATCTCATTGCACAATGTCATCCAAGCAGTGAAATTTGCTATGCATTGAATAAATATAATTTAATTTGCTCTGCGAGCTGCTAAAACTTAATTATTCTGCTCTGTGTTATGAAGAGTAATAGAAGTACACAGATGGAGTTTCTTTTATGTAAAGGAAAATAAACGTACATTTATTGCGCTGTTTTAAATAATCCCTCCTGTACAGTTTGTGCCGCAGAGAGAGCGCTCGATCAAGTCACTTTTCTGTATTGTCATTTTTTATTTCATTTTTTTTTTTTATATAACTTAGTTGCTATTCTTTTTTTGTATTCTGCTGATCATGCACTATGTTTATTGCGGTGCGGCTCAAATGAAAAGAAATGACACATTTTTATTTATAGGATTATGACGACTCCAATTTTAATTTTCCAGATCTGCGGTTCTGCATAATCAGAAAAGCAAAAAGGAAAGTTTTGTTCTTTGTTATACATATACAGCAAAACTTTCTGCATTGCACAGGTCAAACATCACGGAGTAAACCCCTGTGTACTATGAGACCAGAGGAGAAGGCACCTGTACTTCAGTTCGGCTTCTTCTTCCTGCATCGCTGGATTATCAGCCATTTTTCTGATGCAAAGAATTATGCTTTATGCTGTGAAAAATGTGATGTTTCCAGTAGGTAATCCTCCTCATCTTCTCTCCAAATCACACCTCACTACTTGTACACTTGACCCCATCCCATCCTACCTCCTGCCCAACATCACCACTACACTAATCCCATCCCTAACACATCTCTTCAACCTATAATTAACTTCTGGTACCCTCCCCTCTGCTTTCAAACATGCTACAATCACACCTATCCTCAAAAAGCCATCCCTTGACCTGAACGCTATGTCCAGCTATCGCCCCATATCTTTGCTCCCATTTGCTTCCAAACTCCTTGAGCAGCACATCCACGCTGAACTTTCCTCTCACCTTGCATCTAACTCTCTCTTCGACAACCTACAATCTGGCTTCCTTACACACCAATCCACCGAGACTGCCATGACCAAACTTACGAACGACTTACAGCCAAAGCTAACAGACAATTCTCTATACTCCTCCTTCTAGACCTGTACTCTGCCTTCGACACAGTTGACGACTGCCTCCTACTACAGATCCTCTCTTCCTTTGGTGTCAAAGACCTCACCCTATCCTGGATCTCCTCATGCCTTACCAACCACACATTTAGCGCTTCCTACTCCCATACTACCTCTTCATCTCGCCCCCTCTCTGTTGGTGTCCCCAAGGCTCTGTCCTAGGACCCCTTCTCAATCTATACCCTTGGCCTGGGACAACTCATAAGGTCCTATGGCTTCCAGTACCATCTATATACCGATGACACTCAGATCTACCTCTCTGGTCCAGATGTCACCTCTCTGCTGTCCAGAATCCCAGAGTGTCTATCAGCCTCCTTCTTCTCCTCTCACTTCCTCAAACTCAATGTGGACAAATCTGAGCTAATTTTCTTTCCTCCATCTCGCACACCTTTCCTAATTGATCTATCTATCACAATAAATGAATTCATACTTTCCCCTGTCCCAGTAATCCGCTGCCTCGAAGTAACCCTTGACTCTGCCCTGTCCTTTAAACCACACATCCAAGCTGTCGCCATCTCCTGTCGCCTCCAGCTCAAAAATATTTCCAGAATTTGTCCTTTCCTCAACCCTCACTCAACCAAAATGCTTGTGCATGCCCTAATCATCTCCCATCTCGACTACTGCAACATCCTTCTTTGTGGCCTACCTTGTAACACTCTCGCACCCTTCCAGTCCGTCCTTAACTCTGCTGCCTGACTAATTAATCTCTCTCCTCGCTACACTCCTGCTTCACCTCTTTGCAAATCCCTTCACTGGCTCCCAATTTCCCAGCATATCCAGTTTAAAATACTAACACTGACCTACAAAGCCATCCATAACCTTTCTCCTCTGTATATTTCAGAACTAATCTCTCAATATCTTCCCTCACATAATCTCCGGTCCTCCCAAGACCTCCTCCTCTCCTCTACGCTTATTTGCTCCTCACCCAATCGCCTCCAAGACTTCTCCCAAATATCCCCATCATCTGGAATTCTGTGCCCCAACACGTCCGGTTATCCACCACATTTGGATCCTTCAAAAGGAACCTGAAAACCCATCTCTCAAAGAAGCTTACAGCCTGTAATGACCACATGACCACCTCAACACCATCGGAGCTACTGCAACCCTCCCAACCTACTGTCTCCTTCCCCATAATCCTGTAGAATGTAAGCCCACAAGGGCAAGGTCCTCTTCCCTCTGTATCAGTCTGTCATTGTTAGCTTTGTTTACTGTAAGTGATATTTGTATTTTGATGTAACCCTGTCTAATGTACAGCACCATGGAATTAATGGTGCTTCATAAATAAATAAATAATAATAATAATGAGAAAATTCCTCCAAATTAAATTAAATTTGCCACAAATTATAAAAAAAGTTCAGTGTCTCAAAAATTGTTTTTTTTTTTTATTCTTTTTTTTGTTCACTTTGTGGGAATTAGCAAAAATGGCTGCCACCAAAATGCTGATTTGCTGAGGGAGGAAAAAAAAACAAAAATACTCATTTTGTCACCTTACACCCTCATCCGATCCCCAACACAGATCACTCCAGTGCTGTGTGTGCAATGTGACCTCTTCAGCTTTTTTGGTATCTTCACTTGGCATCGAGGCTTCCAGCACTAACTTAGCCTTGGGGAGCATACATCATGATGACATCACAATACTACGTGAATTTGGGTTGTGACTTGTGACATGAAAAGCCCCAATGCTGAGTGAAGATGCCAGGAGAGCTGAAGACGATATGGCGCGGCCCTGGGTGGAGCTAGGTTGTGACACGGCCCCAGGTGGAGCTAGGATGTTAATTTGAGTGGGCTAATGATATATAATAAGTGCTTACATTAGTGCATTTTTATATATTTTGGGATAACAAGGGCCATCATTTCAAAACTGAGTATCCAAGATCCAAATCAGGAGCTTTATTTAATTTTATATACACCCAATGACTGCAAGTGAGCAAGTGCAGGGAGGATATAACTTCCTTTTCTCCCCGTAGCCTCTGGTTCAGTAAAACAGGCAGGATTTTAATGCTATTGACCTGCAGATCACCCTTGTATTACCAGATATAATGTTTCTGGATGTGACAGGTTCTCTTTAATAATTCATACATTAAATTTACTATATAGACCACAACCCTCAGCATTCCCTGCCCCCAAACAGGCCGTGCTCCATACGAGCTATATGCAGCAGAATTGTAGTTCATAGTAAAAGCAATCAAATTGATCGCTGGTTCAAAATAAAGTAAAAAACTAAACTGAAAAGTTTGAAAAAAAAATGTATGACTCCTTGTTAGTGTTGAGCGATACCTTCCGATATCGGAAAGTATCGGTATCGGTTTGGATCGGCCGATATTCAAAAAATATCGGATATCGCCGATACCGATACCCGATCCCAATGCAAGTCAATGAGACCAAAATATCGGAATTAAAATAAACCCTTTCTTTCCTTGTAGGTTCATTCTACCTGAAGGAAAACAACTAAGAATAATGTAGGATGTATGGGGGAGGTGGCGGAGACATTAAAGGCAATGAGGATTAGTCCAATCAAATAGAATAGCATGTTTTTTTTTTTTTTTTAAAGAAGTTCGGATTGAAAAAGATATTGAGTATGTAAATTTTTTTTATTTTGTCAGATATTGATGTTTCACTATTCCACGCCCTTCCCCTTCTTTTTTTTCTTTTTTTTTTTTTTTTCTTTTCCCACACTTTCATCTTCATCATCATCAGCATCCTTGACATCAACTTCTTCACCTTATTCATCTTCTTCTTCATCTTCTACCTATTTTTTTTTTTATTACATTCTTCATATTCATTTTCTTCAACTATTATTATTCTTCCTATTCTACATATTCTTTTTATTCCACTGTTATTATTCTTCCTATTCTACTTCTTCATCATATTCTCATTTGTGACAGGCATTCCCGTAGTTGTTGTCTATAAAAGTTGGAAGATTACACCTTCCGTTCTGCCAGTCACAAAAGTTACATTTGTCCGCGTTCAGTTTGGCCTGCAGCATCAGGCTTTATCCAGGGGCACCACGAGGAGGAACGGACTCACCCCCATACACTGCTTAGTCTTCTTCTGCATATAATTTAGATAATATCTTTTGCTCTGATATTAAGTCTTATGCTTAATGTTCTTCTGCTCTTTGTTCTGCAGCCTCTTGTTCTTCTGCTTCTCGGTCTTCCATGTTGTCGTCTCCAGGGTCTTCGTCTCCAGTGTCGTCATCTCCGCCGTCGTCGTCTCAGCCGTCGTCGTCTCCGCCGTCGTCGTCGTCGTCGTCATCGGGGTGGTCTTCCGGGTCGTCGTCATCGGGGTGGTCTTCCGGGTTGTCGACGTTAGGGTCTTCAACTTGGAAATGTAGCAGAAGGTACAAGAAGGCTGAGAAAATGCCAAGAACCAGCTGATGGAACTGGAACTCGGATGGCTACCCGAAGGTTCAAGAGCCTATGGAACTACCGAGGACCAGCTGACGTTACTGGAACCCGGTTACTAAGCAGGAGGTACCCGTGCTAAAAAGCACTACCAAGGACCGCCTGACGTTGGCGGAACTCGGATACCCAGAAGGAGGCACCTAAGCCAAAGGCTCTGCCCGGAACCAGATGACGTTACTGGAACCAGGATGGGGAGCAGAAGGTACAAGAGCAAAAGACACTGCCGAGAACCAGCTGACGGTACTGGAACCCGGATGGGTAGCCGAATGTCCAAGAGCCAATGGAACTACCAAGGACCAGCTGACGTTACTGGAACCCGGTTACTAAGCAGGAGGTACCCGTGCCTGAAAGCACTACCAAGGACCACCTGACATTGGTGGAACTTGGATACCCAGAAGGAGGCACCTAAGCCAAAGGCTCTGCCCGGAACCAGCTGACGGTACTGGAACCAGGATGGGGAGCAGAAGGTACAAGAGCAAAAGACACTGCCGAGAACCAGCTGACGGTGCTGGAACCAGGTGGTGGACCCCAAGGCCCACAGGAGAGGAGAGAACAGCTAGGCCGCGAGGCAGCCGCTGTTACCGAACCCCAACAGTCCTACAGGGGGAGCTGGGCCTACTGGCACTACAGAACCAGCCTTGACTACCAGTTCACGCAGCCCACATAGGAAGCTCCTAAACTGGAGGCACCCTGGAGTTGGCTAACTCGACCGCCCCACGACGGGGCAAGCATAGGCGTCTCAGTGAAGTTGACACAACCCGGAAACAGCTGACGGTGCTGAAACCAGGCTTGGCACGAGGGAGTACCTGTGACAAGAACACTGCCGAGAACCAGCTGGCGGTGCTGGAACCCGGATGCGTTGCCCCAGTGTGCAAGAGCCAATGGCACGACCGAGGACCAGCTGACGGTGCTGGAACCCGGTTACTAAGCTGTAGGTGCCCGCGCTTAAAAGCACTACCAAGGACCGCCTGGCGTTGGCGGAACTCGGATACCCAGGAGGAGGCACCTAAGCCAAAGGCTCGGCCCGGAACCAGCTGACGGTGCTGGAACCAGGTGGTGGACCCCAAGGCCCACAGGAGAGGAGAGAACAGCTAGGCCGCGAGGCAGCCGCAGTTACCGAACCCCAACAGTCCTACAGGGGGAGCTGGGCCTACTGGCACTACAGAACCAGCCTTGACTACCAGTTCACGCAGCCCACATAGGAAGCTCCTAAACTGGAGGCACCCTGGAGTTGGCTAACTCGACCGCCCCACGACGGGGCAAGCATAGGCGTCTCAGTGAAGTTGACACAACCCGGAAACAGCTGACGGTGCTGAAACCAGGCTTGGCACGAGGGAGTACCTGTGACAAGAACACTGCCGAGAACCAGCTGGCGGTGCTGGAACCCGGATGCGTTGCCCCAGTGTGCAAGAGCCAATGGCACGACCGAGGACCAGCTGACGGTGCTGGAACCCGGTTACTAAGCTGTAGGTGCCCGCGCTTAAAAGCACTACCAAGGACCGCCTGGCGTTGGCGGAACTCGGCTACCCAGGAGGAGGCACCTAAGCCAAAGGCTCGGCCCGGAACCAGCTGACGGTGCTGGAACCAGGTGGTGGACCCCAAGGCCCACAGGAGAGGAGAGAACAGCTAGGCCGCGAGGCAGCCGCAGTTACCGAACCCCAACAGTCCTACAGGGGGAGCTGGGCCTACTGGCACTACAGAACCAGCCTTGACTACCAGTTCACGCAGCCCACATAGGAAGCTCCTAAACTGGAGGCACCCTGGAGTTGGCTAACTCGACCGCCCCACGACGGGGCAAGCATAGGCGTCTCAGTGAAGTTGACACAACCCGGAAACAGCTGACGGTGCTGAAACCAGGCTTGGCACGAGGGAGTACCTGTGACAAGAACACTGCCGAGAACCAGCTGGCGGTGCTGGAACCCGGATGCGTTGCCCCAGTGTGCAAGAGCCAATGGCACGACCGAGGACCAGCTGACGGTGCTGGAACCCGGTTACTAAGCTGTAGGTGCCCGCGCTTAAAAGCACTACCAAGGACCGCCTGGCGTTGGCGGAACTCGGCTACCCAGGAGGAGGCACCTAAGCCAAAGGCTCGGCCCGGAACCAGCTGACGGTGCTGGAACCAGGTGGTGGACCCCAAGGCCCACAGGAGAGGAGAGAACAGCTAGGCCGCGAGGCAGCCGCAGTTACCGAACCCCAACAGTCCTACAGGGGGAGCTGGGCCTACTGGCACTACAGAACCAGCCTTGACTACCAGTTCACGCAGCCCACATAGGAAGCTCCTAAACTGGAGGCACCCTGGAGTTGGCTAACTCGACCGCCCCACGACGGGGCAAGCATAGGCGTCTCAGTGAAGTTGACACAACCCGGAAACAGCTGACGGTGCTGAAACCAGGCTTGGCACGAGGGAGTACCTGTGACAAGAACACTGCCGAGAACCAGCTGGCGGTGCTGGAACCCGGATGCGTTGCCCCAGTGTGCAAGAGCCAATGGCACGACCGAGGACCAGCTGACGGTGCTGGAACCCGGTTACTAAGCTGTAGGTGCCCGCGCTTAAAAGCACTACCAAGGACCGCCTGGCGTTGGCGGAACTCGGCTACCCAGGAGGAGGCACCTAAGCCAAAGGCTCGGCCCGGAACCAGCTGACGGTGCTGGAACCAGGTGGTGGACCCCAAGGCCCACAGGAGAGGAGAGAACAGCTAGGCCGCGAGGCAGCCGCAGTTACCGAACCCCAACAGTCCTACAGGGGGAGCTGGGCCTACTGGCACTACAGAACCAGCCTTGACTACCAGTTCACGCAGCCCACATAGGAAGCTCCTAAACTGGAGGCACCCTGGAGTTGGCTAACTCGACCGCCCCACGACGGGGCAAGCATAGGCGTCTCAGTGAAGTTGACACAACCCGGAAACAGCTGACGGTGCTGAAACCAGGCTTGGCACGAGGGAGTACCTGTGACAAGAACACTGCCGAGAACCAGCTGGCGGTGCTGGAACCCAGATGCGTTGCCCCAGTGTGCAAGAGCCAATGGCACGACCGAGGACCAGCTGACGGTGCTGGAACCCGGTTACTAAGCTGTAGGTGCCCGCGCTTAAAAGCACTACCAAGGACCGCCTAACGTTGGCGGAACTCGGCTACCCAGGAGGAGGCACCTAAGCCAAAGGCTCGGCCCGGAACCAGCTGACGGTGCTGAAACCAGGTGGTGGACCCCAAGGCCCACAGGAGAGGAGAGAACAGCTAGGCCGCGAGGCAGCCGCAGTTACCGAACCCCAACAGTCCTACAGGGGGAGCTGGGCCTACTGGCACTACAGAACCAGCCTTGACTACCAGTTCACGCAGCCCACATAGGAAGCTCCTAAACTGGAGGCACCCTGGAGTTGGCTAACTCGACCGCCCCACGACGGGGCAAGCATAGGCGTCTCAGTGAAGTTGACACAACCCGGAAACAGCTGACGGTGCTGAAACCAGGCTTGGCACGAGGGAGTACCTGTGACAAGAACACTGCCGAGAACCAGCTGGCGGTGCTGGAACCCGGATGCGTTGCCTTGCCTATTAAAGATTGTCTTCCTAGAGCCCCAACTAGCGGTGTTGGAGCAAAGGGTAAGCAGGGGGAGATGAGTGTAGGCCGAAGCCTGCACTGGAGGCAGCTTTGTGTCTGCGTTGCGTTTGCAGGACACTTTGCCGGCTACACACTGGGGGAACAGCTGGCGTTGCTGAACCCCACTAACACAATGGCGTGTGTTTTTATCTGTGCAGCTAGCACTTGCGGGCAAAAACTTGCGATGTTAGAGCCCGTGTTGAAGCAGGAGGAGGAGGAGAGGAGCAGAGTGTAGGCCGAAGCCTAGTTGAACCAATTTCAAAGGAAACCTTTAACCCCCCCCTCAGGTGTTACAAAGTACAAGAGACACACCTTGTGCAGTATTAATGCTGCACAAGTGAAAGGTTGCTCTATTAATTTGTCTACTTGCACACGCTGAATGAAAGACATACACAATTTACCCCATTCTACAGTCAAACTGTAGTGGATGCGTGACTTGGTTTTTTGATGAGACGCAGCACAGGTGTCCAAAATAACGCCTTGGTGCTTGGCGCAGCTTCCTGAGCGTTGTTATTTGCTGTACAGGAGTCTGCGCTCTTGTGTTATCCCTTGGCAATGCCCTGTTAGCGCTGCCCATCTTATGACCTCATTTCATGTTGGCCGGTGCGGTTAACGATGGCCATAAATCCCAGACCCACAGTGTCTTTTCATAAAGCCACACTGCGGTGCTGGGATTCGTGGCCTTGAGCAGTAAATATTTTGGCCGCTCACACACGTCCTTACACCTGCTTCAGACTGGGCGGCCTCTGCTGATCCCTTCTCGCATGCCGCGGCCATGAGGCTGCACAGTCTGAAGAAGGCGGAAGGAGATGAGTTAAGACAGGCGAAGATATGCACTGCTCGTGCCCATCAATCACACCCTCGCAGTCAAAATAATTAAGACAACGAGGAGCATTTTATTCAGGCAGGGCGGACGAACAGGCGCAAGTAGCCAACCAATGATGTCAGAAGACGGGAAGCGCTACCAAGGGGGGTGCTGCGTATCATTAGAAAGGAAAGTCACACCTCAGGGACAGTGGAATGGTCTCAAAGAGACACATTTTGTACGTGTTGAGTTCCACGTGGGCAAGGAGAAAACGTCAGCCACCTTGTACAAATGCAGCAGTACTGCTGTACAAGGTGGCTGTTATACATAGAAACACCTGGGGGTGGTGGCCAGGCTCCCTTCAATTTCAGTTCATGTGCCTGCGTGGCGTTTGCAGGTCACGTTGCAAGCTGCACAGCAGGGGAACAGCTGGCGGTGCTGAACCCCACTAACACATTGGCTGGTGTTTTTCTCTGTGCAGCTAGCATGTCCGGGCATAAACTGGCGTTGTTTGAGCCCAGGGTCAGCAGGAGGAGGAGAGGAGCAAAGTGTAGGCCGAAGCCTGCACTGGTGGCAGCTTTTGTTCTGTTGTGCCAGCGTGGCTTGTGCTGGACACGTTGCCGACTACACAGCAGGGGAACAGCTGGCGGTGCTGAACCCCACTAACACATTGGCTGGTGTTTTTCTCTGTGCAGCTAGCATTTCCGGGCAAAAACTAGCGGTGTTTGAGCCCAGGGTCAGCAGGAGGAGTAGAGGAGCACAGTGTTGGCCAAAGCCTAGTTGAACCAATTTCAAAGGTTACCTTTAACCCCCCCCTCAGGTGTTGCAAGGTACAAGAGCCACACCTTGAACAGCATTATTGATGCACAAGTCAAAGGTTGCTCTATTTAATTTTGCTCCTTGCACACGCTGAATTAAACACGTACACTATTTAGCCCATTATACTGTCAAACAGTAGTGGAGGCGTGACTACTAGTCTTTTTAAGGAGACGCAGCACAGGTGTCAAAATTTGCACCTAGGTACTGGGCGCAGATTCCTGAGCGTTGTTATTTGCTGTACAGGAGTCTGCGCTCTTGTGTTATCCCTTGGCAATACCCTGTTAGTGCAGGCCGTCTCATGACCTCATTTCATGTTGGCCGGTGCGGTTAACGATGGCCATAAATCCCAGACCCACAGTGGCTTTTCCTAAAGTCACACTGCGGTGCTGGGATTCGTGGCCTTGTGCAGTAAATATGTTCGCCGCTCACACATGTCCTTACACCTGCTTCAGACTGGGCGGCCTCAGCTGATCCCTTATCGCATGCCGCGGCCATGAGGCCGCACAGTCAGAAGAAGGCGGAAGGAGGGGAGTGAAAACAGGGGAACATATGCACTGCTCGTGCCCATCAATCACACCCTCGCAGTCAAAATATATGAGACAACGGGGGGCGTTGTGTCGGGCAGGGGGGACGCACAGGCACAGCCAGCCAACCAATGATGTCAGGAGACGGGCAGCGCTAACAATGGGGGTGCTGCGTGTCATTAAAAAGGAAAGTCACACCTCAGGGACATTGTAATGGTCTGTAATGAGACACATTTTGTACTTGTTGAGTTCCACGTGTGCAAGGAGAAAAAGTCAGCCACCTTGTACAAATGCAGCAGTACTGCTGTACAAGGTGGCTGTTATACATAGAAACACCTGGGGGGGTGGGGGGCAGGCTCCCTTCAATTTCAGTTCATGTGCCTGCGTGGCGTTTGCAGGTCACGTTGCAAGCTACACAGCAGGGGAACAGCTGGCGTTGCTGAACCCCACTGACACATTGACTGGTGTTTTTCTCTGTGCACATTGCATGTCCGGGCAAAAACTAGCGGTGTTAGAGCCCAGGGTCAGCAGGAGGAGGAGGAGAGGAGCAAAGTGTAGGCCGAAGCCTGCACTGGTGGCAGCTTTTGGTCGGTTGTGCCAGCGTGGCTTGTGCTGGACACGATGCCGGCTACACAGCGGGGGAACAGCTGGCGGTGCTGAACCCCACTAACACATTGGCTGGTGTTTTTCTCTGTGCAGCTAGCATGTCCGGGCAGAAACTGGCGTTGTTTGAGCCCAGGGTCAGCAGGAGGAGGAGAGGAGCAAAGTGTAGGCCGAAGCCTGCACTGGTGGCAGCTTTTGTTCTGTTGTGCCAGCGTGGCTTGTGCTGGACACGTTGCCGACTACACAGCAGGGGAACAGCTGGCGGTGCTGAACCCCACTAACACATTGGCTGGTGTTTTTCTCTGTGCAGCTAGCATTTCCGGGCAAAAACTAGCGGTGTTTGAGCCCAGGGTCAGCAGGAGGAGTAGAGGAGCAGAGTGTAGGCCGAAGCCTAGTTGAACCAATTTCAAAGGTTACCTTTAACCCCCCCCTCAGGTGTTGCAAGGTACAAGAGCCACACCTTGAACAGCATTAATGATGCACAAGTCAAAGGTTGCTCTATTTAATTTTGCTCCTTGCACACGCTGAATTAAACACGTACACTATTTAGCCCATTATACTGTCAAACAGTTGTGGAGGCGTGACTTGTCTTTTTAACGAGACGCAGCACAGGTGTCAAAATTTGCACCTAGGTACTGGGCGCAGATTCCTGAGCGTTGTTATTTGCTGTACAGGAGTCTGCGCTATTGTGATCCCTTGGCCATGCGCTGTGAGCGCTTCCTGTCTTCTGACCTCATTTCATGTCGGCCGTTGCGGTTAGCGATGGACATGAATCCCAGACCCACAGTGTGTTTTTAAAAAATCACACTGCGGTGCTGGGATTTGTGCCCTGGTGCACTAAATATGTTTGCCGCTCACACATGTCCTTACACCTGCTTCAGACTGGGCGGCCTCATCTGATCCCTTATCGCCTGCCGCGGCCATGAGGACACCCAGTCTGAAGAAGGCGGAAGGAGATGAGTGAACACAGGCAAACATATGCACTGCACATGCCCATCAATCACACCCTCGCTGTCCAAAAAAATAAGACACCGAGGGCCGTTGTTTCGAGCAGGGGAGATGCACAGGCGCAGCCAGCTAACCAATGATGTCAAAAGACGGGAAGCGCTAACAAGGGTGGTGCTGCGTGTCATTACAAAGGAAAGTCACACCTCAGGGACATTGTAATGGTCTCTAATGAGACACATTTTGTACGTGTTGAGTTCCACGTGGGCAAGGAGAAAAAGTCAGCCACCTCGTACAAATGCAGCAGTACTGCTGTACAAGGTGGCTGATATACATAGAAACACCTGTGGGTGGGGGGCAGGCTCCCTTCAATTTCAGTTCATGTGCCTGCGTGGCGTTTGCAGGTCACGTTGCAAGCTACACAGCAGGGGAACAGCTGGCGTTGCTGAACCCCACTGACACATTGACTGGTGTTTTTCTCTGTGCACATTGCATGTCCGGGCAAAAACTAGCGGTGTTAGAGCCCAGGGTCAGCAGGAGGAGGAGGAGAGGAGCAAAGTGTAGGCCGAAGCCTGCACTGGTGGCAGCTTTTGGTCGGTTGTGCCAGCGTGGCTTGTGCTGGACACGATGCCGACTACACAGCAGGGGAACAGCTGGCGGTGCTGAACCCCACTAACACATTGGCTGGTGTTTTTCTCTGTGCAGCTAGCATTTCCGGGCAAAAACTAGCGGTGTTTGAGCCCAGGGTCAGCAGGAGGAGTAGAGGAGCAGAGTGTAGGCCGAAGCCTAGTTGAACCAATTTCAAAGGTTACCTTTAACCCCCCCCTCAGGTGTTGCAAGGTACAAGAGCCACACCTTGAACAGCATTAATGATGCACAAGTCAAAGGTTGCTCTATTTAATTTTGCTCCTTGCACACGCTGAATTAAACACGTACACTATTTAGCCCATTATACTGTCAAACAGTTGTGGAGGCGTGACTTGTCTTTTTAACGAGACGCAGCACAGGTGTCAAAATTTGCACCTAGGTACTGGGCGCAGATTCCTGAGCGTTGTTATTTGCTGTACAGGAGTCTGCGCTATTGTGATCCCTTGGCCATGCGCTGTGAGCGCTTCCTGTCTTCTGACCTCATTTCATGTCGGCCGTTGCGGTTAGCGATGGACATGAATCCCAGACCCACAGTGTGTTTTTAAAAAATCACACTGCGGTGCTGGGATTTGTGCCCTGGTGCACTAAATATGTTTGCCGCTCACACATGTCCTTACACCTGCTTCAGACTGGGCGGCCTCATCTGATCCCTTATCGCCTGCCGCGGCCATGAGGACACCCAGTCTGAAGAAGGCGGAAGGAGATGAGTGAACACAGGCAAACATATGCACTGCACATGCCCATCAATCACACCCTCGCTGTCCAAAAAAATAAGACACCGAGGGCCGTTGTTTCGAGCAGGGGAGATGCACAGGCGCAGCCAGCTAACCAATGATGTCAAAAGACGGGAAGCGCTAACAAGGGTGGTGCTGCGTGTCATTACAAAGGAAAGTCACACCTCAGGGACATTGTAATGGTCTCTAATGAGACACATTTTGTACGTGTTGAGTTCCACGTGGGCAAGGAGAAAAAGTCAGCCACCTCGTACAAATGCAGCAGTACTGCTGTACAAGGTGGCTGATATACATAGAAACACCTGTGGGTGGGGGGCAGGCTCCCTTCAATTTCAGTTCATGTGCCTGCGTGGCGTTTGCAGGTCACATTGCAAGCTACACAGCAGGGGAACAGCTGGCGTTGCTGAACCCCACTGACACATTGACTGGTGTTTTTCTCTGTGCACATTGCATGTCCGGGCAAAAACTAGCGGTGTTAGAGCCCAGGGTCAGCAGGAGGAGGAGGAGAGGAGCAAAGTGTAGGCCGAAGCCTGCACTGGTGGCAGCTTTTGGTCGGTTGTGCCAGCGTGGCTTGTGCTGGACACGATGCCGGCTACACAGCAGGGGAACAGCTGGCGGTGCTGAACCCCACTAACACATTGGCTGGTGTTTTTCTCTGTGCAGCTAGCATTTCCGGGCAAAAACTAGCGGTGTTTGAGCCCAGGGTCAGCAGGAGGAGTAGAGGAGCAGAGTGTAGGCCGAAGCCTAGTTGAACCAATTTCAAAGGTTACCTTTAACCCCCCCCTCAGGTGTTGCAAGGTACAAGAGCCACACCTTGTGCAGCATTAATGCTGCACAAGTAAAAGGTTGCTCTATTTGTTTTGCTCCTTGCACACGCTGACTAAAACACGTACACTATTTAGCCCATTATACTGTCAAACAGTTGTGGAGGCGTGACTTGTCTTTTTAACGAGACGCAGCACAGGTGTAAAAATTTGCACCTAGGTACTGGGCGCAGATTCCTGAGCGTTGTTATTTGCTGTACAGGAGTCTGCGCTATTGTGATCCCTTGGCCATGCGCTGTGAGCGCTTCCTGTCTTCTGACCTCATTTCATGTCGGCCGTTGCGGTTAGCGATGGACATGAATCCCAGACCCACAGTGTGTTTTCAAAAAATCACACTGCGTGGCTGGGATTCGTGGCCTTGTGCAGTAAATAGGTTTGCCGCTTACACATGTCCTTACACCTGCTCCAGACTGGGCGGCCTCAGCTGATCCCTTATCGCCTACCACGGCCAGGAGGCCGCACAGTCTGAAGAAGGCGGAAGGAGATGAGTTAAGACAGGCGAACATATGCACTGCTCGTGCCCATAAACCACACCCTCGCTGACAAAATAAATATGACAACGAGGGGCGTTGTTTCTAGCAGGGCGGATGCACAGGCGCAGCCAGCTAACCATGATGACAAAAGACGGGAAACGCTACCAAGGGGGGTGCTGCGTATCATTACAAAGGAAAGTCACACCTCAGGGACAGTGGAATGGTCTCAATGAGACACATTTTGTACGTGTTGAGTTCCACGTGGGCAAGGAGAAAAAGTCAGCCACCTTGTACAAATGCAGCAGTACTGCTGTACTAGGTGGCTGTTATACATAGAAACACCTGGGGGGGTGGGGCCAGGTTCCCTTTAATTTCAGTTCATGTGCCTGCGTGGCGTTTGCAGGTCACGTTGCCGGCTACACAGCAGGGGAACAGCTGGCGTTGCTGAACCCCACTAACACATTGGCTGGTGTTTTTCTCTGTGCAGCTAGCACTTCCGGGCAAAAACTAGCGGTGTTTGAGCCCAGGGTCAGCAGGAGGAGGAGAGGAGCAGAGTGTAGGCCGAAGCCTGCACTGGTGGCAGCTTTTGTTCTGTTGTGCCAGCGTGGCTTGTGCTGGACACGTTGCCGACTACACAGCAGGGGAACAGCTGGCGGTGCTGAACCCCACTGACACATCACCTAGTCTTTTTTTCTGTGTAGACAACACTTCCAGGTGGCAACTGACAGTGTTGAAACCCAGGGAATCAAAGAGGAGCAGAGTGTAGGCCGAAGCCTGCAGTGGAGCAAGTTGAAAGGGAACCTTTAACCCCCCCCCCCAGGCATTTGTTGCTGAAAGAGCCATCTTGTACAGCAGTAATACTGCACATGGAAAATGGTGGCTCCGAAAATTATGCTCCTTGCAAACGCTGAAGTACACACTCATATAATGTGTCCCCTCACACCGTCAAACCATCCCGGAAGTGGGACTTTCCTTTGTAATGTGACACAGCACAGCCGTCATTCCAACCCCCTTGGTGCCGGGCACCACCTCCTCAACGTTGTTTGGTTCTGTCACGGAGCCCGCACTGTAATGTTATCCCTTGGCCATGCACAGTTAGCGGTGCCCGTCTTCTGACATCATGTAGGTGTCAGGCTGGCAGTGCCTGTGCGTCCAAGCTGCCCGAGATCCAACCTTGCAGTGTCATCTAATGTAGTCCCACTGCGGGCCAGGGATCCATGGGCATGCGCAGTGCATATCATCGCCTCTCACTCACCTCCTTCCTGCTTCTTCAGACTGTGCGGCGTCACGGCCGTGGCATGCTATTAGGGATCAGCTGACGCCGCCTAGTCTGAAGAAGCGTGAAGAAGGGGAGTGAGAGGCTAGTATATGCACTGCGCATGGCCATGGATACCAGGCCCACTGTGGGATCACATTAGACGACACTGCGAGGTGTGATTTCGGGCAGCGTGGACGCACAGGCGCAGCCAGGACGACAACAAATGATGTCAGAGGACGGGCAGCGCAAACTGTGCATGGCCAAGGGATAACATAACAGCGCAGGGTCCATGACGGAATCAAACAACGCTAAGGAGGCAGCGCACGGTGCCAAGGGGGTAGCAATGACGGCTGTGCTGCGTCACATTACAAAGGAAAGTCCCACCTCCGGGACGGTTGGACGGTGTGAGGGGACACATTACATGAGTGTGTAGTTCAGCGTTTGCAAGGAGCATAATTTCAAGAGCGACCTTTCCCTTGTGCAGTATTAGTGCTGCACATGGTGGCTCTTTCAGTAACAAACGCCTAGGGGGGGGGGGGACAGGTCCCCTTACATTTTAGTTGTGCCAGCGTGGCGGTCGCATGACACGTTGCCGGATACACAGCTGGGGATCAGCTGACGTTACTGAACCCCAATAACAGAGGAGCGACTGTTGACTGTGCACACAGCACTTCCAGGCACCAACTGGCGGTGTTAGAGCCCAGGGACAGCAGGAGGAGCAGATTGGAGGTATTGCCGCACACACAGCTGGGGATCAGCTGACGTTACTGAACCCCAATAACAGAGGAGCGACTGTTGACTGTGCACACAGCACTTCCAGGCACCAACTGGCGGTGTTAGAGCCCAGGGACAGCAGGAGGAGCAGAGGAACAGAGTGTAGGCCGAAGCCTGATTGGAGCAAGTTGAAAGGAAACCTTTAACCCCCCCCCCCCAAGACGTTTGTAGCTGAAAGAGCCATGTTGTGCAGCACTAAGGATGCAAAAGGAAAAGGTTGCTCTTTTAATTATGCTCCTTGCAAACACCGAAGTAAACACTAAAAATGTGTCCCTTTATACCGTTAAACCGTTCCGGAGGTGCGAATTTCCTTCGTAATGGGACACAGCACAGCTGTCATTCCTATCCCCTTGATGCCGTGCGCTGCCTCCTCAGCGTTGTTTTAAGCTGCCACGGAGCCTGCGCTGTTCTGTTAGCCCTTGGCCATGCCCAATTAGCGCTGCCTGTCTTCTGACATAATTTGGTGTCAGGCTGTCAGTGCCTGTGCGTCCACGCTGCTCCAGATCCCACCTCGCAGTCTCATCTAACGTAATCCCACTGCGGGCCTTGGAACCATGGGCATGCACAGTGCATAACCTCGACTCTCACTCCCCTCCTTCCCTCTTCTTCAGACTGTGCGGTGTCACGGCCGTGGCATGCTAGGGATCAGCTGACGGCGCACAGTCTAAAGAAGGCGGAGGGAAATGAGCGAGAGCCCGAGGGGAAGATATGCACTGCGCATGCCCATGGATCCCAGGCCCGCAGTGTGACTCAATCAGAAGACACTGCGAGGCGGGATCTCGGGCACCGCGGCCGCACAGGCGCAGCCAGCCTGACACCAAATTATGTCAGAAGACAGGCAGCACAAATAGGGCATGCCCAAGGGATAACAGAACAGCGCAGGCTCCGTGACAGCTTAAAACAACGCTGAGGAGGCAGCGCATGGCACCAAGGGGGTAGGAATGACGGCTGTGCTGCGTCACATTACGAAGGAAAGTCCCAGCTCCGGGACGGTATAACGGTATCAGTGAACACATTTTATAAGTGTTAAGTTCTGCGTGTGCAAAGAGCTAAAAAAAAAGAGCTACCTTTTCCTTGTGCAGCATTACTGCTGCACAAGATGGCTCTTTCAGTAACAAACGACGGGGGGGGGGGGGGGGACAGGTTCCCTTACATTTAGGTTGTTGTGCCAGCGTGGCGGTCGCAGGACACATTGCCGGCTACACAGCTGGGGATCAGCTGACGTTACTGAAACCCAATAACACTGGGTCGTATGTTTTTACTGTGCAGCCTGCACTTCTGAGCCGCAACTGGCGGTGTTGGAGCCCAGGAATAGCAGTTCAGGTGGTAGAAAGATGAACACAGCAGGAGACCTGGATGACACCCAATTACTTAATCAGGCAGAGGAGTGGCAAATTCCTGCGAGATCCAGGCCTGGTTCATTTTCAGGAAAGTAAGCCGGTCAACGTTATCGGAGGATAGTCGCATGCGACGGTCTGTTAGTACACCACCTGCGGCACTAAAGACACGTTCCGATAAGACACTAGCCGCAGGGCAAGCCAGCACCTCCAATGCATACTGGCTTAGCTCTGGCCATGTATCCAGCTTAGAGACCCAAAACTTGAACGGGGAAGAGCCGTCTGGGAGTACAGTAAGAGGGCAAGCCATGTAGTCTGTCACCATCTGACGGAACCGTTGCCTCCTGCTGACTGGAGCCGCCGGTGATGGTGTAGACATTTGGGGCGGGCACACAAAAGTGTGCCAGAGTTGTGCCATACTGGGCTTGCCTTGGGCAGAGGCACTGCTTCTGCTCCCTCTTTGGGCAGAGCCTCCCCCACTGCCTCGACGCACTGAGCTGCTTTGTAAAGCACTAGCAGCACTCCTCTCAGTTGGACAGGAGAAGATGATGGAATTCACCAGTGTGTCGTGGTACTCCCGCAATTTACGCTCCCGGGTCAACGCAGGGATGAGGTTTTGGACGTTGTCCCGGTAGCGAGGATCGAGGAGGGTGAACACCCAATAATCAGGCATGTTGAGAATGTGGTCGATGCGGCGGTCGTTTCTCAGGCACTGCAGCATGAAATCCACCATGTGCTGCAGAGTGCCAACCGGCCCAGAAACGCTGTCCCCTGCTTGAGACATGATCTCTGCCCGCTCGTCATCACCCCACCCTCGCTGTACACACTGACCACTGGACAATTGTGTCGCTCCCTCCTCTGGACGGAGCTCTTCCTCCTCCATTGACTCCTCCTCATCCTCCTCACAAATTGGCCCCTGCGTACCCCTTTGTGAGGAACCACGTGGCGCTGACTCTCCAGAAGCTGATGGAAAAGGTGACTCCTCATCCTCCACCTCTTCCACCACATCATCCCTTAAACCTTGCAAAGTTTGCTGAAGCAGGCAGATAAGGGGGACAGTCATGCTGACTAGTGCATCATCTGCACTTGCCATCCGCGTGGAATAATCAAAAGGACGCAAAACCTGGCAGACGTCCTTCATAGTGGCCCACTCTGTGGTTGTGAAGTCTGATCGGCGCTGACTGCGACTTCTTTGCGCCTGATGCAGCTGGTACTCCATAACTGCTTGCTGCTGCTCACACAACCGCTCCAACATATGTAACGTGGAATTCCACCGGGTAGGTAGGTCACATATGATGCGGTGTTCCGGAAGGCGGAATCGGCGCTGCAGAGCAGCAATGCGGGATCTGGCCAAGCTGGAACGCCGCAAGTGAGCACACTCTAGGCGGACCTTGTGCAGCAGGGCATCAAGATCCGGATAGTCCCTCAGAAAACTCTGCACAACCAAATTGAGCACATGTGCCAGACATGGGATGTGAGTGAGGTTGCCAAGGGCCAAAGCTGCCACCAGATTTCGGCCATTGTCACACACTACCATGCCTGGCTGGAGATTCGCTGGCAGTAACCACACATCGCTCTCCTGCTTTATGGCATTCCAGAGCTCCTGCGCTGTGTGGCTTCGATGCCCCAATGAAACTAGTTTCAAGACGGCCTGCTGACGTTTGGCCACGGCTGTGCTCATGTCGGTCATAGGTAAACGTTCACGGGTCCATGTGGGGGTGGACTGTGACGGATCCTGCAGAGAGGAATCAGAGGAACTGGTGTAAGAGGAGGAGTCGATGCGTACAGACTGGATTCCTGCAATCCTTGGAGTGGGCAGGACACGTCCTGCGCCACTCGCACGATCTGTACCTGGCTCAACAACATTAACCCAATGGGCAGTGAGGGAAACATATCGCCCCTGTCCATGCTGACTGGTCCACGCATCGGTGGTGAGGTGGACCTTGCTACTGACGGCGTTCAGTAGCGCATGTTTTATGTTTGCCTCAACATGCCTGTGCAGGGCAGGGACAGCCTGCCTGCTGAAGTAAAAGCGGCTGGGCACCTTGTACTGTGGGACTGCCAATGCCATCAAGTCACGGAAGCTGTCAGTCTCCACCAGCCTGAACGAGAGCATTTCCAGGGACAACAGTTTGGCAATGCCTGCATTCAGAGCCTGTGCTCGGGGGTGGTTGGCCGAGAATGCCCGCCTTTTCTCCCATGCCTGTACTACCGATGGCTGTAGAGTAGACTGGGAGTGTGAGGATGACTGGGAAGGTGGTGCTGTGGGTGGAATTACACAAGGTCTCTGGGAGGAAGCCAAACCAGCTGTGCGTGAGCTGGAGGAAGAGGCAACACGAGCTGAAGAGGTGGTAGCTGCCGCTGTTGGTTGGCCTACATCTTCAGTGTGTTTCTGTAACTCCACCGCGTGCCTGGTCCGCACATGTTTCCACATATTTGTGGTATTGAGGTTGCTGACATTTTTCCCTCTTTTTACTTTATGATGACACAGCTTGCATTTGACAAAACAAATGTCATCTGCAACTGTGTCAAAAAAGGACCAGGCACTGCAAGTCTTGGGAGCGCCCTTTTTGGCTTTGGAAAGAGACAGGCTCCTAACGGGTGCCAAAGTGGAGGCTACAGGCTCCGCAGTCTTCCCCCTCCCTCTCCCTCTTTGGCCCGTAAGAGGAAGCTCTTCCTCTGAGCTGCTCCCACCACCTTCCTGTTCCTCACGCCACGATGGGTCAAGGACCTCATCATCTCCACTACCCTCTGCCACCAACTGCTCCTCCTGGGTAGTCTCAGCAGCACAGTACGCACGAGAAAGCGGCACCTGAGTTTCATCATCAGATGCGTACTGCGCTGTGGTCACCGGAGGCACTGGCCCACCTGCCTCTTCAGAGTCAGAGAGAAAAAGGTGTTGGGCATCACTGCACACTGCCTCTTCTTCCATTTCTCCAATGCTGCTTGGCTGGCCCCCTGTTTCCAAGCCAAGAGATTCAGAGAACAGAAGTAGAGACGGCTCCTGTCCTGGGCTCTCTGACTGCCTGGCCAATTTGGCAGGTGGTGAAGAGACAGATGGCTGCTCTCCAGTGCTCTGTGCCTGAGAGGATGTGGCACTAACTGAAGTCGATGCCGAGGCGTTAGCTGCCATCCACCCGACAACGGCTTCAATTTGGTCTTCACGCAGCAGCGGTGCACGGCGCTCTCCGACAAAGCTGCGCATGAAGGACTGTTCCCTGCTGAAACTGAGTGACGACGAGTCACCGGCGCCCGCAGCAGGCACAGAATCACCACGTCCTCTCCCTGCTCCTCTCCCTGCTCCGCGCCCACGCCCACGTGCCTTACTCCCTGCCCTCTTCATCTTGGTTGACAGATAAAGATAAGCAGAAAAGTACTAAGGCCTTAGTGTGCTTATTCCTGTAATGCTCCTCCTAACAGGTGTAAGAAACACTAATGTTGTAAATTGTGGACTAAACTTTATTATTTTTCAAATGTGGCCTACACAAGTGTAAGTTGTGTTTGGTGAACTTAACCTTTTTTTTGGTGCAGATCGGGCTACAGAGCTAGTTTAAATCACACGGAGACCGTGCAGACAGCCGTAAACGGCGCTGCAAGGCCAAGAAACCCTCCTCTAGGTTATCCTATATAGTGTTTTTCCACTATTTAGCTGGATACAAGTGGAAAGACACTAATAGGAATTTTTTTTTTCAAATTTTAAACTGGCTGCACTATTTGAAAAAAAGGAAATTGTTTTTCAAGGTATGAGGCAGTAACGCACCCTGAGCTGAATCCAACCGGCTATGGCTGCACACAGACTACAGGGCGAGCTGCGCTCACACAGAGACCGTGCAGACAGCCGTAAACGGCGCTGCAAGGCCCCCAAAAAAACCTCTAGGTTATCCTATGTAGTGTTTTTCCACAATTGAGCTGGAGACTGGTGGAAAGACACTAATAGGAATTTTTTTTTTTTTCAAATTTTAAACAGGCTGCACTATTTGAAAAAAAGGAAAATTTTTCTCAAGGTATGAGCCAGTAACGAACCCTGAGCTGAATCCAACCGGCTATGGCTGCACACAGACTACAGGGCGAGCTGGGCTCACACGGAGACCGTGCAGACAGCCGTAAACGGCGCTGCAAGGCCAAAAAACCCTCCTCTAGGTTATCCTATATAGTGTTTTTCCACTATTTAGCTGGATACGAGTGGAAAGACACTAATAGGAATTTTTTTTTTCAAATTTTAAACAGGCTGCACTATTTGAAAAAAAGGAAAATTTTTCTCAAGGTATGAGCCAGTAACGAACCCTGAGCTGAATCCAACCGGCTATAGCTGCACACAGACTACAGGGCGAGCTGGGCTCACACGGAGACCGTGCAGACAGCCGTAAACGGCGCTGCAAGGCCAAAAAACCCTCCTCTAGGTTATCCTATATAGTGTTTTTCCACTATTTAGCTGGATACGAGTGGAAAGACACTAATAGGAATTTTTTTTTTCAAATTTTAAACAGGCTGCACTATTTGAAAAAAAGGAAAATTTTTCTCAAGGTATGAGCCAGTAACGAACCCTGAGCTGAATCCAACCGGCTATGGCTGCACACAGACTACAGGGCGAGCTGGGCTCACACGGAGACCGTGCAGACAGCCGTAAACGGCGCTGCAAGGCCAAAAAACCCTCCTCTAGGTTATCCTATATAGTGTTTTTCCACTATTTAGCTGGATACGAGTGGAAAGACACTAATAGGAATTTTTTTTTTCAAATTTTAAACAGGCTGCACTATTTGAAAAAAAGGAAAATTTTTCTCAAGGTATGAGCCAGTAACGAACCCTGAGCTGAATCCAACCGGCTATGGCTGCACACAGACTACAGGGCGAGCTGGGCTCACACGGAGACCGTGCAGACAGCCGTAAACGGCGCTGCAAGGCCCAAAAACCCCCCTCTAGGTTATCCTATGTAGTGTTTTTCCACAATAGAGCTGGAGACTGGTGGAAAAACACTAATAGGAAATTTGAGAAAAAATGTGCAGCAGGCTGCACTAAGAGCAAAAAAGAACAACTGTGTGAGGCAGTGTGAACCCCCCCTGAGCTGAATACAACCGGGTATATGGCTGCACACAGACTACAGAGTGAGCTGCACACACACACACACACAGAGACCTTGCAGAACGCTGTTAAAACAGCGCTGCAAGGCAAGAGCAAGGTGAACAGTGAAGAACACACAGCGTTTTGCTAAATTAGCCTTTGGAAAGGAAAATAAAGCAATTAGCAAGCTCAACTGGCCCTCAGTTAGAACACAGCGTCCTGTCCCTAACTGAAATCACAGCAGAGTGAGCGCAAAATGGCGGCAGCGCTTTTTTATAGTGCAGAGTGACATCATTTCAGCAGCCAATCCCAGCCTTGCCAGTACTTACATGCCCACCATGCTAAACAGGATGTGCCCACACTTTCATTCATTCCTCATTGGCTGCTGCGTTCAATTTGAATTCTGGGAACTTCCGATTCCGGTATCCGATACGCGGGAAGTATCGGAATTCAGTATCGGAATTCCGATACCGCAAATATCGGCCGATACCCGATACTTGCGGTATCGGAATGCTCAACACTACTCCTTGTGCGTAAAGTTCTGGTCTAGCAAGATATAAAACAAATTTTAATCATACATTTAGCAACCCCTCCAAAAAAAAGTAGTCGAAACACAAGACTGACCTTTTTTTTCGATCCCCACAAAAAATGCAATAACAAAAGATGAAAACTTTAAACTTCAAAACTAAAAGTGACAGCTCACAACTGGGATCCAAGAAGTATCGTTTCTCCTTGCAGAGAGTGACATGTTAAGCATGTCGAGGTGAGAAGACTTAAAGCCGCAATGCTCCTCTGGAAAATATGCAAATTGTCTCTTTAGAGAGGAAGAGGACTAGAACTCTAGTGCCACCTATTGGAAATAGCAATCCTAACAGTCAATGTCGACTCTTTAACGAGCCTTGTCACATGACAGGATAAAAACCAACCAGAATCTCAATTTGCAAACACTGTGTTTCGGGGGTACTGCCCCTCGTCAGTGCAAAGTGGAGATCTGGTTTGGCTGAGTGAGAGGCGTCTGACCGGGATCAAAGAAGTATCGTTTCTCCTTGCGGAGATTGACATGCTAGGCATGTCGAGGTGAGGAGACTTAAAGCCACAATGCTTCTCTGGGAAATATGCAAATTGTCTCTTCAGAGGAAGAGGACTAGAACTCTAGTGCCACGATTAGTGTTGAGCGATACCGTCCGATACTTGAAAGTATCGGTATCGGATAGTATCGGCCGATACCCGAAAAATATCGGATATCGCCGATACCGATATCCGATACCAATACAAGTCAATGGGACACAAATATCGGAAGGTATTCTGATGGTTCCCAGGGTCTGAAGGAGAGGAAACTCTCCTTCAGGCCCTGGGATCCATATTAAGGTGTAAAATAAAGAATTAAAATAAAAAAATTGATATATTCACCTCTCCGGCGGCCCCTGGACATCACGCTGGTAACCGGCAGGCTTCTTTGTTTAAAATGAGCGCCTTTAGGACCTGCGAATGACGTTGCGGCTTCTGATTGGTCGCGTGCCGCTCATGTGACCGCCACGCGACCAATCAGAAGCTGCGACGTCATTCGCAGGTCCTTAATTCCTAGAATTAGGAGTTTAGTGAATGAGAATGACGTCGCGGCTTCTGATTGGTCGCGTGGCGGTCACATGAGCGGCACGCGACCAATCAGAAGCCGCGACGTCATTCGCAGGTCCTAAAGGCGCTCATTTTAAACAAAGAAGCCTGCCGGTTACCAGCGTGATGTCCAGGGGCCGCCGGAGAGGTGAATATATCAATATTTTTTATTTTAATTCTTTATTTTACACATCCCTATGGATCCGATACCGATACCCGATACCACAAAAGTATCGGATCTCGATATCGGAATTCCGATACCGCAAGTATCGGCCGATACCCGATACTTGCGGTATCGGAATGGTCAACACTAGCCATGATACTTCTTGGATCCCGGTCAGACACCTCTCACTCAGCCAAACCAGATCTCCACTTTGCACTGACGAGGGGCAGTACCCCGAAACACAGTGTCTGCAAATTGAGATTCTGGTTGGTTTTTATCCTGTCATGTGACAAGGCTCGTTAAAGAGTCAACATTGACTGTTAGGATTGCTATTTCCAATAGGTGGCACTAGAGTTCCAGCTCACAACTGAAAACACATGTTCTCACATAGCTCCATTGACGGAAAAATTACAGAAAAAAGTTATTTTTCTCAGAAAACAGCGACACAAGCTAAGTTTTTTATTTCTTTCTTTCAGATTCAGATTTTTTGGACCATAAAGATATAGGAAAAAAACGTATAATGTAGTTTTTTCAGAATTTGTGCTGTGTCTAGGTCATTTGCACAGCATAATTAATGCCGTAAAGCAAAACCACAAAAAACAAATGTAGCAATTGCATTTATTTCACTATTTTACCACATTTGGATTTTTTTTAACCTTTTTTCGCAGTATGCTGTAAAGTGAATAGGAGAATTGAAAGAAAAACAATTAGTCCCACAAAAAAATGAGACCACTTACTGCTGTGTTGATGGACAAAAGAAAAATGTTATGGCTCTCAGAGCACAAAAACAGAAAAAATCCAACCGTCATGAATGGCCCACCTATCCCAATTGTCAACTCCTCAGTGTCCCTCCCCTCTGCTGTTGAATCTCTGCCCACCAATCCTGATTGGCAGCCCAGTGTCCCTCCAACCTGCAGCGACTAAATCTTACACTGCTCAGTACAAGCTGCAGCGATCAGTCCTACACTCTCTTGCTCTATAGCTGGACATGGATTTTCAAAGGAAACATATCAGCCTCATCAAGTTAACAGGGTCTGTTTAAGAATTTATTCTGTTTGTATTGTAAAATCTGGAGATAATGCAATAATGCATTAAAAGGGGGATCGACTATTTTCTGGGACATTTTTCATTTCTTGTGGGCTCTTTGTGGCAGCATAATAATAATATTAATAATAATAATGATAATAACATTATTAGTAATAATAATAAATAATTATTTATTATTCTCCTCTAGTAATGGACTGAATAATAACTAGTTTACTGATCACTAACATAAAATTATTATTATAAATAATACCAATAATAAAAGTATTAAAAATGTTTGCGAAATTATGATTTTTATTGCATTTAATAATAATTATATATATATATATTATTAATTATTAATTATTACAAAATAATAGTAACATAGCAACATAGCTAGCAAGGCCAAAAAAAGACATTTGTCCATCCAGTTCAGCCTATATTCCATCATAATAAATCCCCAGATCTACGTCCTTCTACAGAACCTAATAATTGTATGATACAATATTGTTCTGCTCCAGGAAGACATCCAGGCCTCTCTTGAACCCCTCGACTGAGTTCGCCATCACCACCTCCTCAGGCAAGAAATTCCAGATTCTCACGGCCCTAACAGTAAAGAATCCTCTTCTATGTTGGTGGAAAAACCTTCTCTCCTCCAGACGCAAAGAATGCCCCCTTGTGCCCGTCACCTTCCTTGGTATAAACAGATCCTCAGCTAGATATTTGTATTGTCCCCTTATATACTTATACATGGTTATTAGATCGCCCCTCAGTCATCTTTTTTCTAGACTAAATAATCCTAATTATACTAATCTCTCTGGGTGTTGTAGTTCCCCCATCCCCTTTATTAATTTTGTTGCCCTCCTTTGTACTCACTCTAGTTCCATTATATCCTTCCTGAGCACCGGTTCCCAAAACTGTACACAGTACTCCATGTGCAGACTAACCAGGATTTGTACAGACTATAAAGGCACAGATGATTGGCCTCGGGGAGACCAAAACATCCAACACCGCGGAGACACCATCACGTGTTTCTCAATGCAGTGATTCCAGAACACTGCCCCCATCCCTTATGGGAAATATGCAGATGCATGTAAAGAAGCTGCGGAGACACCATCACGTGTTTCTCGACGCAAGCAGTGAATAGCCAGGCCTTTCCCCGGGAAGGAACAACCACGGGAAGGGCAGCATCCTATGAAGGAAAGCCACCTATGCCAAGGATTTGTACAGAGGCAGTAGAATGCTCTCATCATGTGTAGCCAGACCTCTTTAAATGCACCCCATGATCCTGTTTGCCTTGGCAGCCGCTGCCTGGCACTGGCTGCTCCAGGTAAGTTTATCAGTAACTAGGATCCCCAAGTCCTTCTCCCTGTCAGATTTACCCAGTGGTTTCCCATTCAGTGTGTAATGGTGATATTGATTCCTTCTTCCCATGTTTATAACCTTACATTTATCATTGTTAAACCTCATCTGCCACCTTTCAGCCCAAGTTTCCAACTTATCCAGATCCACCTGCAGCAGAATTCTATCTTCTCTTGTATTGACTGCTTTACATAGTTTCATATCAGCTGCAAATATCGATATTTTACTGTGTAAACCTTCTACCAGAAAGTTAATAAATATGTTGAAGAGAACAGGTCCCAATACTGACCCCTGCGGTACCCCACTGGTCACAGCGACCCAGTTAGAGAATATACCATTTACTAGATGGTGGCCCGATTCTAACGCATTGGGTATTCTAGAATATGCATGTCCACGTAGTATATTGCCCAGCCACGTAGTATATTGCCCAGCGACGTAGTATATTGCCCAGCGACGTAGTATAGAGCACAGAGCCACGTAGTATATTGCTCAGTCACATAGTATATTGCCCAGCGACGTAGTATATTGCCCAGTGACGTAGTATACAGCACAGAGCCACGTAGTATATTGCACAGCCCATGTAGTATATTGCTCAGTCACATAGTATATTGCCCAGCCACGTAGTATATTGCCCAGCGACGTAGTATACAGCACAGAGCATATTGCCCAGCCACGTAGTATATTGCCCAGTTACCTAGTATATTGCCCAGTGATGTAGTATACAGCACAGAGCCACGTAGTATATTGCACATCGACGTAGTATACAGCACAGAGCCACGTAGTATATTGCCCAGCTATGTAGTATATTGCCCAGCCACGTATGTCACAGGTTAAAAATAAAAAATAAACATACTCACCTTCCGATCCGAGGGCCCCTTGTAGTTCTGTCGGCAGCTTCCGGTCCCAGGGTGTGATGACGTCGCGGTCACATGACCGTGACATCATGGCAGGTCCTTCTCGCGCAGGCGCGCAGGGCCTGTGATGAGGTCACGGTCACATGACCATGACATCATGGCAGGTCCTTCTCCCATACCATCGTTGGCGCCGGAACTTGCCGCTTGCATGGAGCGGTTACTGGAGCATGGCGAGGAGCGGGAAAGGCGGCGCAAGGTGAGTATATAATGATTTTTTATTTTTCTTATTATTTTTAACATTAGATCCTTTTACTATTGACACTGCATAGGCAGCATCAATAGTAAAAACTTGGTCACACAGGGTTAATAGCGGCGGTAACGGAGTGAGTTACCCGCGGCATAACGCAGTCCGTTACCGCCGGCATTAACCCTGTGTGAGCGGTGACCGGAGGGGAGTATGCGGGCGCCGGGCGCTGACTGCGGGGAGTAAGGAGCGGCCATTTTCTTCCAAACTGTGCCCGTCGCTGATTGGTCGTGGCGTTTTTGCCGCGACCAATCAGCGATTTGGATTTCCTTGACAGACAGAGGCCGCGACCAATGAATATCCGTGACAGAAAGACAGACAGACCGAAATACAGACAGACGGAAGTGACCCATAGACAATTATATAGTAGATAACCACTCTCTGCTTTCTATCACTAAGCCAGTTACTAACCCATTTACACACATTTTCCCCCAGACCAAGCATTCTCATTTTGTGTACCAACCTCTTGTGCGGCACGGTATCAAACGCTTTGGAAAAATCGAGATATACCACGTCCAATGACTCACCGTGGTCCAGTCTATAGCTTACCTCTTCATAAAAACTGATTAGATTGGTTTGACAGGAGCGATTTCTCATAAACCCATGCTGATATGGAGTTAAACAGTTATTCTCATTGAGATAATCCAGAATAACATCCCTCAGAAACCCTTCAAATATTTTACCAACAATAGAGGTTAGACTTACTGGCCTATAATTTCCAGGTTCACTTTTAGAGCCATTTTGAATATTGGCACCACATTTGCTATGCGCCAGTCCTGTGCATTTTATCATTTTTTTATGTGCCGCCATATAGTGTCCACACATGTAGCTGTGTCACAGAAAAATATGTAAACATATCAATAATAATAATGAACAAAATATATAATAGTAATAATAGTAAGCACAAGGGAGAGAGGCGTAAGAATTTATAGGACTTTTCCGTCGCACAACTTTGGGACAGTTTCTTTTCTAGGCTGAGATATTACAATATCCCGGTAATCAAACCCCGGCTCAGCTACATAAGAACGATCATTAATTTCCTTCCATCGCAGTTGGCCCGGACTCCTTGAAGACGCGATGATTTCAGAGTAGATTTGTTGCTGGGAATATTTGGCTTTGATCTCTGATCCAGGAGGGCCGATCATACATCTCCTGCAGCAGTGATGGAGGCAATCTCCATAGGACGCACTTACAAGTAATAGCACATAAAGCCAATAACCAGAGGATAAAATATTCATGCTGGACCAGGTATGTTTTTTTAATGTATGTTTGTACTATGCGTCTCTGCTGCTGCCGGCAGACATGAGGTGTGGAGACATCAAAGTGTAGGATAAGGTCACGGAGTAATAATTCTGAACTCCGGTAATAGACATTCTCGTGTAGTGGTATAGGACTCAGAATAAGGCTGCATGGCGATAAGGAGAGACGCTGTATGCTCACGGTAAAGGACCCAGTATATATTGTGGTGAGGACAGATGCTGTATGGTCATGGTATAGGACCCAGTATATATGGTGATGAGGAAAGATGCTATAGGGTCATGGTATAGGACCCAGTATATATGGTGATGAGGAAAGATGCTATAGGGTCATGGTATAGGACCCAGTATATATGGTGATAAGGAGAGACGCTGTACGCTCACGTATAGGACCCAGTATATATGGTGATGAGGACAGATGCTGTATGCTCACAGTATAGGACCCAGTATATATGGTGATGAGGACA